>NW_025763532.1:600000-1163603 GCF_020726555.1 Boeremia exigua
ACCGCGCATCCACTATGCCTCCGCCATACGTGCAGATCCTGCTTTGGCTGCAAGCTTAACAGCATTTGTCAACGAAGGATATCGCTACTTCACTCCAGCTAACGAAGAACGGTGGGATCGCAATCTGAGCGATCGACTATCCTCCGCTGACTCCATTCTCCGTGCCCTGGGCGACGAAGGGCTATTCGCCGTAGCCTATGACCCGGAGTTCGACAAGCCTGTGGCTTGTGCTGCGACCAAGAGATGGGAAGCTGACCTCGAGGGTTTTGCAGAAGAGGGAGAATCAGGGTGGGAGATCAAGATAGTCACAACTCACATTGACTGGAAAAAGAGAGGGCTTGCAGGAAGCTGCGTGGATGCTCTCATTGATGAGCTTGCAAGGCGGGAAAGTTCAATGCGCAATGGCGAGACCGCAGCATCATATGGGCCATTGAATATATGGATTCAAGCCGTTGAGTGCTTGAACGGTGCTTTCTGGATGAAAAGGGGTCCGCGATTGATGAGATCGTACAGCAAACCTATTGGACACTGGGGCTCCAAGTACGGTTACCGACTGCTAGTCATGCTGCAAGAGATTGATGTCGACGAACGATTGTCGACAATGTGTAATATCGGCACATGACCTGAGGGCCCCGCGACTGTATCCTGCTGCGACAACCTCCAAGCCAGGTCACGCGTGACCATTAACAGTGGCCTGAAGAATATACACAGGAAGTGCCGAAGAGAGTCTCATGATGTCGGGTGCAGCTTCACCCTTTCAGGCATCCTAACTCGAACGACGTCTGCCAAGCGCTTAAGTATAATCACACTATTCACATGCGGGTTGTACTAGTCAGGATGTTGACCGTGCGACGTTGTCCAGACAGTGAAACCCACCACACATAACAGGCATAACCTTGAACAGGGCCTCTTCCCCCCTCATTCAAATGATCCTGCTCTGTGAATTCAATCATGCGAGCCAGTTCCACGCGTTACTTCATACATGTCGATTCATCATCCTCTGGTCCCACAGCCGTTGCCTCAACCTGTCACAGGCAACAAATCAATCGAATCCCTAATCAAAATGGCTAGTAACACACTAATAAGTATCCACGTGAAGCCGTTGCCATGCGTAATGAATGACCACCCTTACACAACATTCATTGGTCAGATATGGATAGCGAACACGGGAACAGGAGCGCCTGAGACCGCGACATAATTGACTGCAAAGTGGTCGTTGAAGTGCTCAAAACAACAGACTGGTGACTGGACCTGATACTTGATCAATCAGTGTCTTCAACGGCCACCTTTACTTTTCCATGTCCCCACGTTGGGTTGTTGAGTGCTCGATTGGTCACTCTTCTCAAGTGACACAATGCCTGCGGACACAGACATTGCACGAGATGCATGTGTCGCAGGGATATTTGTTTGCTCTCTCAACACCTCAGCCTCGCAGGTCACAGGCATCAGGAGCTGAAAGCGGTCATTGCCGCGTAGATTCATCACGACATGACCTCCATAGCCACACCGCCATCTTATGTGGTACCACGTTTCGCTCATGGTGTGCCCCACCAAGGCCTTCATCCTGGACTGATCCGATATACATAAGGGCGATGGTGAGCTCAGGTTCTTCAATCTCCGCTGCTTCTGAGATTTTGCCAAAGCTCGCCTAACTTCCATATCACTATCAAGGCAGGTCTCGCAATGTTCTTCTGGGATTCAGATCGACCGCGACACCGTCGAGGATACAAGTACCACCCCGGCTATTCCCCATTCCAGTCTTTCAACAGCTACGATACTTCCGACTTCGAGGATGTACGCTACGACCACGTCTCTTTCACGCGACGGAGAAGCCGAACACTCGACTGTCAATATGACACATGCCTACATTGTAGGGGTGACTACCGAGAGCCTGTATGTACGCCATTTGAACATGTGGCCAAGTAGCTGATATATTTTTGAGTACGAACAACTGCGTCACTACGATCCTCTTGCGGACCTGATGGAAGACGTACACGAGTGTGTCAACTCAATAGCCACAGGTCATTTCATTGCCCAAGAAGCCGCAGATACACTCGAGGAGGCATCCAGGAGAATCAACCGCTTGTTGGGGTACCAGCCTATGTACAAGTCATACTCTAGTTTCTTGAAGCAACTGGCGCGCGAGACACAACTCCTACCAGACAATGCTCTCGTCCCGCGCCTTTTGCGACCAAGACGTCGGTGGTAGCTATAGGTCTTCGGCGGGCGTTGAGGCTGTTCTTCCACTATTTGTGTAGTACTATAAATCAGAAACGAACAATTAACGAACTCTATTGCACTGGCAAATTTGCCTTTGCGCATTTGCAAGGTACAATACTCATTCTGTGCGGCTGCTAAAAACTCAAGCACAATTTTGAATCAGTTTCAAATATCATCCAACAAACACATCCTGAAGTGCAACGAATCAGACAGGCACCTGACTGACATGTTCTTGAACAGCAGTCCGACATTGGTGGTGCAGTGAAGGGCCCCACTGACATCGCTTCTAATTGGTCGGCTGCTAGTTATCGATGGGGATTTTGAACTTTTGGGCTTGGCACATCCCACCACGGGCAGGCGCAACCCTCGACACAAAGCCCAAATCACGTCCAGCGCTCGACGACCCCGCTCGCCCACTTCTCCAGGCACCTTCCTACACGTCAAACGCGATGCCGGGCCCCAAGAACACGCTCCTCATCGAGGGTTCCTTCGAGGAGCTTACCGACGAGTTCGCACAATACATCGACACGCTCAAAAAATCCCAGGGCGACGAGAGCTCGAACGTCCAGCAGGAGAGCACAGACCTGCTGAAGGAGAACAAGAAGGATGAGGTGCTCAAGAAGCTGGTCGTCGGTGCGCAAGCGCTGAACCAGGCGCCTGAGAAGGGTATGCGAACGACACAGTCATGAGCGTGGAGCGCGGGGCTAACACGGCGGTGCACAGAGTTCATTGCCGCATACAACCTGCTGATCCACCTGGTAAACCAGTCGCCGAATGTGTCCATGTTCTTGCCCAAGATCTGCCAGAACCTGAGCAACCCCGTCACCTCGTCACCCGCCAACGGCAGCGGCCTCGCCCTTTCGATTCTCAGCACAATCTTCAACATTCTCCCTGCCGACAGCGAAGTGCGCTTCCACGTTCTGCTCGCTGTTCTCCGCGTCATTCGCGCCACAACGAACTTCGAGTACTTGCGCCCACAGTTGAAGCAGCTCGATACCTGGTTACAGGCATGGGAGGTCGAGGAGGATGAGCAGCGCAAGCTGTACCTCGCAGTCAGCGACTCGGCCGCTGCTGCCGCTGAGGACGAGCAGGCATACACATACCTCCTTCGCGCCCTCCGAACATTCCCTTCGGAGGAGGCGTCGTCGCCAGAGGCGCAAGAGCTGTCTCTTCGCGCGCTCAAGTCTGCGCTCACCCACCCCAGCCACTTTGACTTCCAGGACCTTATCGATCTAGACTCTGTCCAGGCCCTCCGCAACTCCGAACCCGTCTACTTCCAGCTCCTCGAGATCTTCAACTCCGACGTGGTAGACGACTTCAACGACTTCAAGGACGAGCACGATGGCTGGATCGAGAACTCTGGCCTCGACAGCGATGCTCTTAACCGCAAGATCCGCCTCCTCACACTCGCATCGATCGCCGCATCGTCAGGCCAGCAAAGGTCGCTTCCCTACGAGAAGATTGCAAAGGCGCTGCAAGTGCCCAGCGAAGACGTCGAGATGTGGGTCATCGATGTGATCCGCGCCGGCCTTGTAGAGGGCAAGCTCAGCCAGCTCAACCAGACATTCCTGATCCACCGTTCCACATACCGCGTCTTCGGCGAGAACCAGTGGAGAGAGGTCGCGAGCAGGCTCGACATGTGGAGGAATAGCTTGGTCGGTGTGCTTGAGATTATTCAGCAGGAGAAGCAGAAGTTCATCCAGGAGAAGGAGGACGAGGCCAACAGGGCCGATCAGAAGGCCGAGCAGGCGGCAAGGTTCAAGGGCCGAGGAGGCCAGCAGCAGCAGAAGCCCAGGGCTCCTATTGACGAGGATGCTGATTAGATGTAGATGGCGACGATGGAGATGTACTGCTTTCGTTTGTTCCGACATGTCACGACAAAAGGAGTAGGGATTTGAGCGCCTGCATCACGGCTCTCTTTCTGGGTAATGAGTGATTGGGCAGCCCTCGTGCTGCAAATAGAAAATGCGATACATACTTCAGACATATTATCAGAGCATATGAACTTGCTATGCCGTCGATTTCTTTCATATGTAATCTTTTTCGCTGTCGCCTGTGTAGCCATGCACTCCAGGAA
Source organism: Boeremia exigua (assembly GCF_020726555.1). Classification (NCBI taxonomy): domain Eukaryota; kingdom Fungi; phylum Ascomycota; class Dothideomycetes; order Pleosporales; family Didymellaceae; genus Boeremia; species Boeremia exigua. Next base: position 604,298 of record NW_025763532.1, read on the forward strand.
ATTCAACTACCACGCCAAGTTTCTTGATCAGCACTGACTGTACTGTTACTACCAGGTGTAACTCTCCTCTATCTCAACGTCTCCAAAGTCTCACTATGTAGTCGCAGAAGTTAAAGAAGAAGTATCTGCGGCTGTTATCTGGTCATATGGCGACCATTCCTTTTGCATCCATTTTGTGTCGGCATTGTTCAACGGGCGGCTATTTCGGGTGTGCTGTTGGTTTGTGGTTCTGCATTGTAGAAATGAAGCAAGGCTGTGCGTGGTTTCATAGACGGGTTTTGATGTCACCTAAGTACAATGTCTTGATCGATGAATGGAGACATAACTGCAGTGAAGGTACGAAACCTGACACGACTGCAACAGGTCACGGAAGTAGAATGAGAGCACATAACCTCTGTCAATTGCAGAGACCTTTGTTGGTGTATAAATCATCTACGTTCCGTGAGCTTTGTAGAAGCATACTTCAGCAAAGCTACAATACCTACTGTTAAAAAAAACGTCTAGATTACCAGGAACCTAACATCAAATTACCATGTGCGATCCCGAGAATACAAGAAGAGCCCAGGAATACATAAGCTGCGGCCATACAATACCTAACCGGGCTTGTCTTCATTGGTCTAACAAGCTGCAGACATGCCTCGCCAATCCATACACCAAACGCATGAAGTATGCAGTTGTGCAAGACGTCCATTTGACGGAATGTCCGTTCTGTCGCACAGGCCGCGACATTGAGGGCCCGTACGAGTATGCTCAATACTGGGATAGGCGATAGGATATGGAACTCCCTCATAGATAGATGTTCAGGAGTGCAACTATGATGTAAAATTGAATAGTGGTTGGTCCTGCTCCCGTTTCCCTCGATTGCAGTGTATGAATGAGTCGAAGGACGTGTTTGATTGGACCCTGTAGAATCTAGCACTAGAAATTGAGACACTATCTTACCACGCTCTTATGTTGGAATAAAGCCCTGGCTATCTTTCTGCTGCTGTTCCCAGTCTTGTGGGAAGGCCGCCAGTGCTGCAATGATACCGCAGACCATCAAAATTAGAGACACGATCGACCATAGTACGCCCCAACATTGCGAGGAGCCACCATACCTCTTCGCAAAGACGCTGGCATCAGATGAGTTGACCTTCCGTAGAATGAGATCGTCGCAAATATCCCACACACTGTAAAGACTCGACATAACACCGATGAAGAGCTGTTGCAAAAAGTCAGCAAGGTGATTACACCAACACTAAAAAGAGCTCAAAACTTACAACCACGAATCGCAACGCCTCAGCATGCTGAATGAACCAACACCCAATCAACAATCCCACCGCCATCAAGATCGTAATGATTGTCAACCAATCTTTCCTCGCCCACCACAGCGTCAGCAGGAAACAAACTCCCAGCACAATACTTGCGACTTTGCTAGCCACTATATTGAATCCGCAGAACGTCAGTAGGGCCCCGATCAGACTCGAACCCAGATACCCTGCCGGTAGCGTGAGAAATTGTTTGCCGCCACGCATGTGCGTCACGCCGCCCTCATGCGGGTCGAGACTGATAGACTCGACACGGCCGCCGGTACAGCACGCCGTGATCGCGTGCCCAAACTCGTGGAAAGCAATGACCAACATCTGCAAGAGTGTATTAGTCACGTGACATTTCAGCACTTAAGGAAAAGAACGGCGTACTTTGAACGGCCATAGCACCCAACGAACATACGGTACGTTCCACAATATCGCGATGATCACGATGTATGCGCCGAGCACACCCAGCGTCACGCCTTGCGTGTGGTTCACACCCAGAGCACGCCGCGAGAGCGAGTGCAGGTGTGGCTGGGCCAGCGCCGGGGCGGCTGTAACGAAGGCGCGCCGCGCTAGCACGCCGTATGGATTGGGAATCGCGGGCATGCCTTCTGTGAGCAAACAAACGAGAGAGGGGTACGGAGGTTTTCAGGGCGAGTCTGCGAGATGCGATGGGTCTTTTGTTTGGGTTCTACTGAGGTTGGGGACCGGCTGTGGTGCTTTGACAGCTGACGCGTGTTTGCGACGTACGTGCGCCACGTTTGTGCTAAATTGGACGTGGCTGTGTGTTGGCATGCGTTGCGCCGATCATCCGAACGCGGCACCTTACTTACACCAGAGCCGTCCGGACACTGTGCAATGAGAAAGTAAATTCTTTATCAACACATGTCTTATTGAGCGGCCAAGATCACGTTTAGTTAGCATACCTCCTTCCTCCCACTCACCTGGGGTCTGAATGTCAGCAACGGCTCCACATGCACGCATGATTTGTGCAGAACGTTCAGAGAGAGGGGTTTACATGTTTTAATGGCGAAGTAAGTCATCGTGTATGATAGTGAGATAAAATTCAACTGCGATCGCGGCTTCAACTCCAGCGTGCGCACATATCGCCTGCGTATCTACTGAGGTCGGGTGACGACGAGGAGAGTGGGCACATAATGGTACACATGCACCGTGGTCCGCATGAAGAGCCTACGGTCGATGGCTGCATACAATGGGTGATATTGCCGGAAGATGCGCAGATGTCGAAGCGTTCTGGCACCCGCCTCATCTGCGCCTCACTGCTCACGAGAGTCAAAACGACCTCGCTATTGCTCATAGGAGGAGTGCTAGACATGTGTTGACATCTTTCTATTTGCTACTGCTCTAGTACTATGCGATCTCACGGTGCGATGTAGTGGGGCGGTCATGTGTATTGTTAGGTTCAAGAGTAAGTTGTCTTACTTGAAGATCGATGAGCTGAATCCGATATCTCTATCTTGTATTTGTGTGACAAAGCTGATGTTGACAGCACAGAAAGACCCACTATGTGCCAAGCCATAGAGGGCTCTTTGAAAGTATTGAGCGTGTCAGTAGATTGTATCCTAGGCATTGGGCTTGCGAACCTTGCGTATAGCTATAGGACTCGCCTAAGCTTTTGGATCACCCTTCCAGAGGCAGAATACCACATGATTCGTGGACCTGACACAAGGAAACAAACAGGTTAAAAGCCAGACACGTATAGCCATTGATTAGCAAGATGGCCAAGAAGCGTTCAAAGTGATATCATATGATGAGGGGAGTAAGACTGCTCACAGTTTTTAGGCTACCCAGAGGATTACCAGAACACGAGCGACATGGATTGACTGCCTTCTATTGATTTATAGATCCCATACTTCAACGCAGCAATATCAGTCAGTGCACAGATGATAAACATTAAGTTTGGGTATGTTGCCTTGATTTGAACAATTTCATGAATTTGTGATATACATATCGCCTCTTAAGAGTGCGACACATAGTCAGTACAGATATACAACGCTAAAAGTAAACTGCAAATGTTTAAATTGATCCGCTTGACCATCAAGCTTAGACCACTCTGTCGTCACCCACAGTCTCGCGGTGCATCGACTGGTTGCGGGGAGTGCTGTCCTTATCATCAATCTTCTCATCCACCGACCTGGGTACATGTGCGGCAGCAGCACGATCCTCAAGGATGGATGTGCGACGATGCCAGTAAGACTCATCGCGCTCATCACGGTTGATGTAGCCAACAGGGACCCAACTCTTGCTGCTGATCGCCTTGGTAGATGTATCCATGTACATGTCGTTGACGCTCTCAAGAGTCAAGGACTTAGTCTCGAACACAAAGAAGTAGACCATGGCTGCGGCGAAAAAGTTGCATCCGAAGAAAACGAAGCCAAAGGCGTACCCAATTCCCCTGTTGGCGTATGGTGTCAGGAAACCAATCATGAAGTTGCCAAGCCAATTAAATGCGGTGGCGAGCGAAGCCTGCTTAGCACGGGTACGGAGAGGGAAAGTCTCGCCAATGACGACCCAAATGAATGGACCCCAGGTGGACGCGAAAGATGCGATGAACATGCAAGCGCAGACAATCATGACGATGCCGGAGTCGGTATGCTCTGTAGGCGGGCGGACAATACCAATGATGGCGAAGATGAGCAGCCAAGAGGCTTGCCAAAGGCCGCCGTAGACCAGAGGCATGCGACGACCAAAGCGCTCGATCATCCAGAGACCAGGAACTGTCATGACGACGTTCACAGCTCCAAGAATCAACTGGGTCTGAATGGGGTCATCGATACCGGCAGACTCGAAAATGGTGGCACCGTAGTAGAAGAAGTAGTTTACACTTTTGGTACATTAGCAAGCGAAGGTTGAGGGTGCTGTGATGAAACTTACCCAGTCCACTGCTGGAAGAACTGTAGCCCACAGCCGAGGAAAGTGCGGTACACGAGACGAGGGATTCCGGACGGCTGACCAGTAAAGCACTCCAACCAAGTACCCTGACCGGCCTTGGATTGCTCTGCGATCGACTCCTGCATTTCCTTGAAATCATCGTTCACATGTTGGTCGTTAGGGTCGTCCTTCTTTCCGCGCAGGCGAGCAAGCGACATGCGCGCTTCCTCCCACCGACCGCGGCCAGCGAGCCAGCGAGGACTCTCAGGTGAGAAGAGGATGCCAATGCCGAGGGGTAGGGAGAAAAAAATTCCAAGACCGATGACAATCCTCCAGGAAGCGTCGCTGTCATCGCCGGGGCTATCACGAACACCATAATTAAGGATGTTCGATATCAGGATACCGATGGTAATCATGAGCTGGTACGATGCAACGACTGCTCCTCGAATCTCACGAGGGCAGCATTCGCTCTGGAACATCGGAACTCCGATAGACAGGATACCGACGCCGACACCAGCAACAATACGACCCATCATCAGGTGGACCCAAGATGTCATAGCTGTGATCTGGATGATGTTTCCAACGACGAAAATGGCAACCCCGATGGACAGACTGCGTCGGCGACCAAACCAATCGGCAGTGTAAGCTCCAAGGAGAGCACCGAAGAGAGTACCAATGGACATCATGGACACAATCAAAGACGAGATCTCGACATCGAACTGCCATTCGCCCTGGGCATCCTGGAACTGACCAAAGCGTCGCTTGAAGTCAGGGAACAAAAGCATACTGGAAATCTGGCCAGTATCGTATCCGAACAAGAAGCCTACGATATTATCAGCGCTGCATCGCCGAGGACATTGTTGAATCACTACTTACCACCTATCGATGTGACAACTCCTAGCATGATGGCCTCAATACCGACCTCTGCACCGCGCAGCTTGATAGCTGTTTTGCCGAGACCCATGATTGCGAAGTTGAGCTCACGGCTTCTGAGGAGCTTCGAGAGCAAACTAAGAGCTTTTCAGTGAAGTATCATACTGGCTTCCATCGCGGACGTTAAGTATGAATACCATTGTCGTGCAGACCATGTGGTAATGCCCAGACGCCCAGATTATGCCGAGAGATTGCTTTGGGGGAAAAAACGTCATAGACGCCACTACCGTCACTGCACAAGCAGCAGTAACCTTGGCTGGTCTGCTGCTACAGCCAACAGCAATCTCGGAAACTTCTGTAACGCGCATAGCGTAGCCCGATGTGTGACACCGCTAGAAGACGTGTTGTGGGGAGAGCAGCCGCGATTCGACAAGTCTGACCACGAACATCCGACCCGACCGAGGAGCTCCAATCCCCAGCAACACGGGACCTGCACGCGCAAGCTAAAGATCTGCGGCGTCTTCTTTGACTTCGACGTTGCTTACTCCAGCACCTCATAGTCGCGTTGGCTGCACGCCACTGATGTGGTCATCCCCGCAAACTAGTGAACTGCCAACGTGCCGCGACCGTAGAGAAACCGTTGTGCCGGCCTGCCGTGGAGTGTCGTGTGACCTTCCTCCTGGTGTCTGGTACCTAGTGAGATGCCGGATTGTTGCCGTACTTGGACTTCCCCTTGTTGGAGTGGAGTGCAGGAAAGTGGATGGGGCCAATTGTATCCACTGTCTGTGCAAGACTCAACATTTCCAAGCTTCTAGTGAGGCTCTGCGACGCATCTCCACATCAATGTCACTCCGCCTCTTAAATCCCGCAATGCGGCTCAAAACTGACTCGTGCGAACCCCACTCGTGCGGCTCTTACGAAGGATTTTGGCTGGCTGACAGGCACACGTCGTGCAAAACGTGCCCGTTAACTGCCGTTCCAGCTCATTCTGAGGCTCTGCATGGGTCTGTTTCCGGCATCTAGGATCCGTGCCAAGATTCGAGGACTACCGGCTCCGTTAGCTACGGAGGCCTTGTTAAGTCCGGCGATCGAAGACAAGGAATAACAAGAAAAAAACGGGGCCCCGAGAATTGCTGCGAAAAAACTTTGGAGTACACGTGGAGGGCGGAGTTGCATGGAGGGGCGAGGGTTTTCCTGGAGGGCGCGGAGTCCCCAACCTCAACAATTTTCATCGATCATGGGGAAAACTGACAGAAAAACGGAAAACCAAAAAACGATTGTATTTGAGTACACGTCTGCTATATAACCTCTACGCCCCTCCTACCCTAGAATCCAGGCTCGCAGGCTCCCGCTAGCTGTTGCTTAGCATCGCGCTATGATGCAACGTAAATTTCGTGTAAGGAGATGTAAACAGTCTGGTATGGTATCATTTGGAACAGACATCGCAATTTTCACTTCACCTTACTGTAATTAAGGATATCTATGGATGCAAAATGCCGTGTGAATAGCTTGCGGCTCAAAATGCAGCTTTCGATTGTGTCACCTGTTTACATTCGCCCTCATCCCCACCAGTGTCCCCACCAGTGTGATGACGTCAATGTTGAGGTCCGAATGCTCGGCCAAAAAGACATCCGCATCCGGATCAAAACACCGCCTTGAGTGGAACCACAGACCTGTTTTCCGCCGTGGCAAGATAGTCAAATCCCAGCGAAGTGGTCGAATTCCAGCGATATGGTCAATTCCAACAACCAGTCTCCTCGTGACGCTGTCAGTCTACCTGCAAAAACCACCCGACAAAAACCCCGACTCCATATTACCCCAAAGCGGGGAATCCATCCCCGACATCAGCACATCAGCAGAGGTACTCCACGCCAAGCCGATGCAGGTCGATTCCGCAGGCACCCGATGACGACCCAAGGCCGACGGCGAGACATTCGGTCACACGACATATCATTCCCGTGCTGGACAAGAGCCGGAAAGACCCCGACAAGAACGAGCAGTGCGGTACCGAGTACATACGCAGGGCAAGAAGCGCCTTGCATAAGTGGAGACGACGAAGCATAGCACGAGTAAGTACGAGTTGGAGGAGCTCGAAGAATCGGGGTGAGGATGCGCAGTAAGCACGAGATCATTTTTCGATCACCTCATGAAGATATCCTGCGCTCAAAAGAATGATGCTACTAATTATAGAGCGGCCGTCAATTAAGAACAGTAAGGCTTTCTCCAAATCTGCTATGTGAGAAGGTATAGTATGGTATATGCGAATCATCACGCTCAAGCATGTCCGTTCCTCCTCTTCGCCTCCTCGAGCGCCGCCTTAAGCCTCTTTGCTTTCTCCAGCTCGTCACTAGTCTCCGCAGGTTCCCCCTGTTGCTTGATCAAGTTCCCCGACTCTTCGCGGTCTTGGTCGAGCACGGTGCTTCGCCGATTGAACTCGTCTTTCAGCTCGGTCTCCTTCGCGCTCATGCGTGACTGGATCTCTTGGACCTTTGACTCGGGTGCGCCGTCGAGGCGCGCTTGTGCGATATCGGCATCGGCCTCGATTATATTAAAGTCGATCTCCAAACGGTGGAAGATGACGAGGAGCGAGTTGGACGCATCGTGAAGTAGGTTGAGAGACTCGTTGGCCCGGCTCAGAACATCGGCATTGTCGCCCTCTTTCAGGTCGCGAAGTGCAGCGACGATGCGGCTACGTTCGCCCTGCTCAATGCTCACAGCACCTACAACGGCCTCTTCTGCAACTTTGATCAAGTCGCCCAGGCGTTCTACCTTCTCGTTCTTCGCTCTGTAGATGGCCTGTTTCTCGGCTTGTTCGAAGTGCTTCTCAACCACCTTCATCTTCGCCATGTTGCCAGCGTTGTACAACGGCTGGATCTCAGTCTTCTTGTATCGCTTGTCTCGCTCGGCAATAGCTTGCACGACCTCGTCGTGGGCCTTTTCGATCTGTTTATGCAAGTCTATGAGCAGCTCAAGACAGTCTTTAGTGGTCATTGTGTCACCGCCTCCGAGGCTCTTCAGTCCAGACACTGAAGTCTGAAGCAAAGTCTCTGCTTCGATATACAGGTCGGTGAGTGCGGTGATGTCGGCCTGAAGATCTTGGTATACTTTGTCAAAGACCGTTTGCACGTAGCTCTTGCACTCGTCTTGATCTTCCTGATTCTTCAACTTGTTCTCCTCCTCCTTGAACTCAGCTTCAAGATCTTTCAACTCGGCATAGGAAATCTCGTCTGCATTGAACAGATCGTCATTGTGAGATTCGCTTTCTTCTCCGCGCTTGCGACGTGCATCGGCATTTTTTCTGCGCGTGAGCGATGCAGATTTCTCCCAGGATGTTGTCAATTCCTCCGTGTCTTTCAATTTAGACTTGATAGCTGCAGCGTTCTCTCGAAGCGACTCAACGGAAGAATTCTTTTGCACAGGCCGGATTTGGGTAGGTAGAAGGCTATTGAGCGTGTCGAGAGCGTTGCCCTTTGGAGGTGCTACCATAGAGACTGGGCGCCCTGACGTAAGATTCAATGGAGCCACGACAGGAATGTTACTCGTCCCATTGCTGCCACCTGGCTGATGAGCTGCTCGAGTACTGCCGGAATCTGGAGGTCCGAAGAATATCTCATCATGGTTACTTCCAGGGCCCACAGGAGTGGCTATATTTGGCAGTCCAGAATGTCCCGTTGCTCTTCGTTGAGCAAGAGACGATTCAACGCCCGTTGTCATAAGAGGTGGTACATAAGCTTTGTATAGCGACTGTGCCTGCTCTTCGGCAGCCGTAGCTTGCACAGGGGTCGAGTCATCTGGGACCGAGCTTGCAGGAGTCAAGATGGCTGTAGACTGTGAGGAATGGATGGATGGGTCATGCGTATCTCCAGTTGGAATCTTTGAGCGTTTCAGCAAGGGCCGGCCACCAGGGCTGTACTCGTAGTCATCGTCATCCGGAGATTCCTGTGGTACTGTGACACTCAAGCCTCGTGGATCGGCGGCAGCAGCAGGTACACTTTCAGCATGTACATGCTCGGCCGCTGGGACAACCGTCACACTATCGTTGTAGTCGATGCCTCTAATGGCAGATTCAGTCTTTAAGAAGGCCTTGAACGTCTTGATTTTTTCATCCACCTGCGGTTCATTTGCTTCGCCACGGAGCATGACGATGTAACGCTCAAGAGAGCCAGCATACCAGGGATCCAGATCTGGTATCAGATCGAGGGCTGTAGGTTTAGGAGGTTCGGGTGGTTCCCTTGACTTCTCTTCTTCGAGTTGACGACGGAGGTCGTCAAGCTGTTTTCGGAGATCTACAACGGTTGCATCGCGCTCCCTGATCGTGTCCTCCTTCCCTTCCATGTCTTCTTTGATCCTCTCGATAGTGAGATCGTTTTCCTTTCTTAGCGCATCAGCATCGATCTTTGCTTGTTCCGCAGCAAGCTTCATGACTTCAATCTGCTGCGTCAGCTGCATGCTCTGCTCGTCTGCTAAACTTCTGGCTGCCCCCTCTTCAGTCTTCAAGCGCGCTATCTCAGCCAGAAACTCAGCCTTTCCGGCTTCAATCTCAGCCTGTACTTTCTGCATTTCGTCTTTGGTTTCTCTACGGAGGCGCCAAAGTTCCTCATCTTTTGCTTGCAACTTGGCAGGAAGATCAAGGTCATCCTTGGAAACCCGCATATTTGGTTGCTCCTTATCTTGTTGTGACAGACCCCAGGTGTGACCGACATCGCTGAAGAAGCGCGTCGTGCCGGGTCTCTGTCGCGGTGTCTCCACCGACGACGCTTGCGCATCTGATGGAGGTATCTGAATAGGAGATACCTGTAATGCAGCAGGTGCCTGAGCCCGTTGCGGCCCACTATGGGCTGCACCGGGGCCCTCGAGCTGGGCTCGTTGTGGTGCATTGTGTAGCTGTTTTGGTGAATTGCCACCCCAAAGCACCTCGCCCATCACAAAACCTTGTTGCGCATCTTGAGCTACAGTATACTTCTGGAGTGGCTTAGGCGAAACTACCAGTGGTGCGACAACCGCATCATTTGCAAAGAAGTTTTGTTGGGGTGTCCTAGGTGAGGGTGTCCTATGTACAGGACTGACTGTGGCGGTCGGAGGGGTCGGCTGGTATGTATCGTGCTGACTGTTATGGTAGGGAGGATTGGCTGGACTCGGCCAGCCCTGTGTAGATGGTGGCGAGGGCTGATGAGCAGGTAGCTCCACGCTATCCAACTGTGCAGGCTCAGGTTTTTTCGCGAATAGAGCTTCGTCGTCAATCTCATCGCCCGCACCGAAGTTCTCCCAATCTGAGGGACCACCTGTGCCTAGAGCACTGAATCTCGATGCATCATCCCGAGGCGGAGGTGGTGTGGGAATCACGAACGAGGGCGGTTTAGGTGAAGCTGTCCGAGTCGCTGCACGTTGGGATTGTAGATTAGCTAATGCGATTGAGCTTACCGAATCGGTACGCGCAGCGTGGTTTGGTGCAAAGCTAGAAGCATGATGACTAACAACAGGGGATACGTATTGGCTCTGCGGAGTAGCCTGGTTTACGAAGTTCGGTGCAGTGTCAGTACGTTCAAGCGGTCTTGGTGCTTGCGTGGTCGACTCGGGCCCTCCTTGATATGGCTGTCCCATAGAAGGTTGCTGAGGCTGTTGCCATTGCTGCTGTGGCTGTTGCTGCTGCTGCTGCTGCTGCTGATACCCAAAAGAAGGCTGATTGTTATCTTGATAATTTTGTGCATAATTGTTATGCACGGGCGCCGGCGCCGGCGCCTGCCACTGAGGTTGCGTCTGTGCAGGGCTCTGCATCTGCTGCTGCTGGTGAGTCTGCGCATACTGCTCCAATTGCGCAGCTTGTTGCTGAATGTACGACTCGGGCACTGGAGGCTGGGCGTGTTGGAGAGGCTGAACAGGTTGCCCCAGCTGTCCGAAATGCGCAGGAGGTTGCGCAGCCTGCTGCTGCTGCTGTTGCTGATGCTGGCCGTGGATTGGTGGAGGCTGCTGGTATTGTTGAGGTTGCACATACGGTTGGTGTGGCTGCTGTCCTGACTGCTCGAACCGCGGTGGCAAAGGCGGCGGTTGTGGTTGTTGATGTTGCTGCTGCTGCTGCACACCCTGGTAGCCCTGCGCATAGAAACTAGGGTCTACGGTAGGTTTGGTATATGTGAACCTCTTGTTCCCGCCCTGCAAAGGTGCATGCTGAGCTTGCTGCCACGCCGGAACATCTGGCGGAGGAGGCACGTATACGCCAGGCATAGGATTTGTGTTTGACGGCATGTATGCCTGTACACCTTGCCCCGACAGTGATGGTGGTATGTATGCTGGAGCCTGCTCGTTCGGACTCATCACAGTGCTGGGAGGCCGCTGGAGTACAGGGGATGGCGTGACTCCAATTTGGTCCCCGCCGTATATCGAGCCCGGGCGTCCCCCTTGCGAAGGGGGAAAGTACGAGCCGGCAGGTGTAGTAGAGGGTGGTGGAGGTGCAGCATTGTTATACCCTGGGTAACCTCCTTGCTGTGTATAGCCTGGATTTGACTGTTGCGGCTGCTGCCAGTTCTGTGCGTTCTGGACGTACTGTGGTGTTTGCTCATTCTGTTGCTGCACGGCAGCTGCGAAGCCATAAGGTTTGGGCGGCGGTGGAGGGGGAACGTCGCCGTGCGGCTGAGGCGCATATGGATCTGAAGGCTGCGTCTGTGGGGGGTACTGCGACACTTGTCAGCGCGACTTCAGGAAATGAAGCTATCATCCTCGTGCCATACCTGCGAGCCCGGGGCGTAGCCGCCTGGCATGGCGCCATATGTGTTGGGGTTGTACCCTGATTGCTGCTGCTGCGGAGGCGGTTGTTGGCCCCATTGTTGTTGTTGCTGCTGCTGCTGTTGTTGATAAGGCGGCACCGGCGGCGCGTGCTGCCCTGAGAAGCTCGCTGTGCTGCCGGGGCGGTCATACACAGGCTGGCCGTAGTTTTGCATGCTGTCTACGTTGACGTGGAGTTAGAGGGTCGCAGCTAGACACGAGCGCGGCGGACACAGCAAGGGACAAAATCTAGGACAGAGCACAGCAAGAACTGTGGGGTAGTAGGCATCTGCTATATTTGGAATGTAATTACAGGAAAGCGGCAGATCCATGCGCGACGAGGCTGAGGGCTGAAGCTCGACTGTTCACGCCCTGATGTGGGCTGGTTGGAGCCACGCGCTGACTGCGCATGCGTTGCCGGCGCCTTCGCTTAGCCCCACTAGGCCGTTCCCTTCCCATCCCCTCTCTGCTTGCCAACTTCCTCGATCACGAATTGTACATCCTTACTTACAGCTTCCAGTAGCTGGCCTTTCTGCATCGCCACTGGCACTGAGCTGACGACCCCCCCAGCGTTGCTCAGCGTCATCATGTCCCACTGCGTGTACTGTGGGTCTGTGCCTGTGATGATACGGATGCGCTCCAACGAAGCATAGACTCCTTCCGTAACTTTCTTCCCCGTCCTTTGCTTCTGTATTTCAGTGGGCTTGGGCTCTCGGCTTTGATCGCGGTTGGCTTCGGTGTTGTAGCGGAAAGCGTTCCCCTGTGGCTCCAGACGACTTCTTGCACGTATCGTTTCTACGCTGCTGAACGAGGCATAATCAATGGGGATCTGCATGTTGATTGATTGACTTTCTTGCTTGCCGGAGATTGCTAGAGCATGGAAGACGCGGTCTTGCAGTGGTCCCGGTAGGATGTGAAACATTTGTACAACTATGTGTTCTGTGGTCAGACATAGCTCATACTTCACAAGCTCGCAAATGCATGATACCTTCGCAGAAGCATGGTGGTGGGACAACTCACTGCGCATTTCTACCTCCCCAATGGTCAGTTCTTGCTTGAGGCTGGCTGCAGCCTCTTCTAGGGCGCCAGCATCCCACTCGAGAAGTAGATTTCCATCGTACAGATCTGGTGTGTACTGGTATTCCCACCAGCTGTGGTCATTCATCAGTAGGCTGTCTAGCTCCGTGTGTCGTATATCAGTCTCTAGATGCTTTGATCGTCTGGCGAACCATGTGTGCTCGCCCTTTCCCTTTTTGCGCTGTTCGACCGAGATGGGCACGGCAGAGGTGCCACCATCGGCGCCCGTGATCTTGACATTCTTGCCAGTGGGTGCCCAATTGCCTGCAACGGAGAAGCCAGTCTCGAAATCCTCTTCGAGCGCTTCTTTGAAAACGGTGGCAAGGAATGTCTTCAGTTCTGGTGCACTGGTGGATGGCACTGCGAATTGAGGGTGTTGCGGAACGTCCTCCACACGCAATCGTTGCAGACTGAGGTAAGTACCCACCATCGTGCTGACGGCGGAGCGGAAGTCTTGGGATGTCTGAAGTGGGGATGTGGTGACACAGGCATGGGTGATGTTTGACGACCCTAGACTTCTAGACTGCGCTATCGTGACGCAAGCATATCGCGCCGTTGGCTAAAGATAGAGTGCTCCAGGCATGGCCCTTTTACACCACCATTGATGCTGTATAATGCAGGGTATAACGCAACAACACTTACATATGGTGTTGGGTAACGAACAATGAGGCACGTGTTGCACCCATGCCGTTCAGCCCATGCGACGTCAAGACTATCGAGGTCAAATTTTTCGATGAGGATCTGGAACAGGGCGTGGAACATCCATGAGGTTGGTCATGAGCCGCCAGACAAAGAAGACCTGGAGTCAAAGCACTTGACATCTCGGCCAAGCCCACAGTTGCGAGCGAACAGGGAGTGGCGAGCACAGCAAGGGGGCTCAAGGATGTGGGCTTGTTTCCAAATTCTCCGTTGTTGCTGGCAATCAGATGTCTTCGATTGAGAGAGCCGACGATCAGTTGCGCGTATCGAAAGGCGCGATCATGCAAAGCGCGCATGGATCATGGCAAAGTTTTACAATTGCATGCTAGGAAACTCCGAATGCTGATCACCATGCCACGTTTTGGGCACACAAGCTACCCCACCACGATTCGCCACCTGTACGCTCTCGGATTGCCCTTCGCAGCAAACGGCCAACCCGTAATTCCCGTCTGACACGAGCCAACGTTCCAGACACCGGCGCACCTACTACCGTAGTAGGCGTGGGGCATGCAGCTCTCCACTTCCGCATGCCGATGCAATGCAGAAGTCACTGAGCTGCCGTGATCTGCCCCGCGGAGCCAGGGGTATAGTTCCTTTGTGGGCATGATCAACAGGGCCACATTGGCTGCTTACCCCACCTGCTGCGGCCCATGCAGAGAAGCTTGAGTGCACCTCGCATCCATTTGCTGCAGATTGCTTGTCGATTCGGCTTAGATCGAATCGAGATAAGCTCCCATGCTTGTGGCTTGAAACGTTGATGCGGACTGGCTGTTGCGCTTCTGATCTGCTTCCGAGAGGATTCACATAGCGTCTTATCTCGTTGAAAGAGAGTGAACGGACACTGCACTGAGAGTTTTGCTAATTTCAATCACGTTCAATGGGCCCATGTTGAGTTGCCCACGGTCATAACTTGATTGGCACAAAGCTGAAAATATGGCACGGCACTCAGTTTTCATGGTGGAGGTCTGCATGTCTACTGTATCATTCCACCATCGCTATGTGTAATCATGTAACCTGCATAATAACAGGCATGCTTGAAAGAAAGCCAAATACGCAGCTAGATTTTTCCATGCGCGTCCAAACGCGCGATTGCATGGCTCGATGGCCCAGAACGCCGGCTAAGTGTTGAGGAGGACTACAGAAAACCTGAGCCGTCCTACCAGAAGAGACAAATGTTCATGAGCAGCGATTTTGCGCTTATATCGCGCAGTCATCTTTATATTGGCCACATGTTGCGGGGTATCATTGAAATGGGTCCTTAAAACCCGTGTGTGGCCTATAAACTCTTGGGTCTGACTCAGATGTAGAGAGTTTAGTGTTGTGGCGAGCGTTGCAATTTCGTCCAAGCCGAACGGTACTGCCTGCGCATAGTCGTGCTCGTCAAGAGTCATGATTTGTCTTGAGCTTAACGTGATGTCAAGGGGACTCATCCCGATCTAAAGACTCGTCATCTGCTACCCGTGCTGCAATTTCCCCTGCTCTTACAAGAGCAGCCAAAGATCCCTGGGTGCGATAATCTGGCGGTGGTAACTGAATATGCGCAGGAGGTCCAGCGGGCGGGTGGGCCAACGATCGATCCAATGGTGATTGTGACAGTCCGATATTGGGCACGGGCTGCGGAAGCATTCTCATTGATTTAACGGGATCCATCATTGCTGGTTGCGTGGCCTGTGGAAGGCTATAGTTGCTGTGTCCGCTCTCAGAAGATAACGTCGTATCCTCGTGTGAAAGGCTTGGAAGATGCGATAAAGGCTCTCGGTTGGATCGTCGTGATGGCAATTCTAATGGGTTGTGATAGTGCGAAACGTAACGGTTGACCGGCGTTGACATGGTCGTAGGCGTCTGCTGCAACTGCATGTATGCAGATGAATGATACGGAGCTGTTGGATTTTCCAGGTTTCCTCTTATGTCTCTTGACAGAAAATTGGATGAAGGCTCGAACGGTGCGTCTCTGGGTACAGCATTGGAATGTGGAGATGCAGCCACCGGTGAGTAAAGCTCTGTACTGCGAGGCGAATTGAACCCAGACAAAGGATGTGAAGCTGGTGATGTTGGCTTCGCTGGATACAATGGTCCCATTGGATAACGTGCAGGTCCAGCGGGAGGAGTGGATCCTCGTACGTGCTGTCCAGGAAGAAGATCGGTTACCGCCGCGCTGAGCCGCCTGTTTACTGCTCGTTCGGTTTGATCGTGACTACTGGCTCGGGTCGACGTGCTCGTCTCCGTCTCCAACTTCGATCTTTTGCCTTCTGAAAAGGTCAATATCCATTGCTGTAAATTTTAGTGTAGAGAGAAACGGACCTTTGGTGGGTGCATTGTGCTTGGCTCTGAATTCCTCCAAGTACTTTTGATACGCTTCATATTGTATAGTCTTCTTGTATTCCGCGAGTCCTGCGTAATACTTCTCTTTGGCACTATTGGCTTGACGCTCGCAGGCCTCGCGTTCGTCTGCAGGTAGAATCTGCCATCGTTCACCGACGACCTTCGCGATTTCGGTAAAGGACAGGTCTTGCCCCTTTAAGAGTTCTCTAACTTCTGCGCATCTTTAGTCATGCGTCGCAATAGAATTTGGTGGAGCCCTACGGTTGGAGAAGATCACATAAGCCGAAGGGGGGCGCTCTGGAGCATTCTCGTCTGGCTGCTCAGGTCAGCAACAAACCCAAAATTATGCGTCTTCACGACACTATCGTTAGTCAGAAGGTGAACGAACCTTCGGATGCCGCCGATATTTCCGCTTCGTACTTGTGGCGGTATTTCCGTCACCTCCGGTTGAGATTTGCTTGCTCTTGCTCTCAGTTGCTGAATCGTCACTGCGATAGGAGCCCTCGGCGCTTGCTCCTCTTGTAGTGGCGATGGTCAACGGACGAAACGACGACTGCCCTCTTGACTCGGCGATGGCCCGTTGGAGTTTCTAAATTAGGTATTAATCGAGGCATGCTTCGAGCAAATGTGCAGGTCCAGAAGAGGGGGTATGACGTACCCTTCGATGCCCAAGTTTGACGCTAAGGTGGCTCAGATCGGACTCTGTGATGTCGAGAACGGTTTCCCAAGTGTCGAAGCCCTCGGTAACGAACACCTCAGAGTACTGGGCAAGACCCAATCGCGCCAGGCGTTCTTTCAGCTCGCTGCTCATGTAGAAGGACACAGACGGGTAGTGTCTGGGTGGTGTCGAGGTAACGCTATTGGAGCCGCGTTGTGGTATGTATGGATGTGACGGTATCGATAAGGGTGAACTTGAGCGCTGCTAGGAGCCGATCCTAACCCACCCGAGACGGTGGACGGAGCGGGAATGTGCCTTTTGGTATTAAGCCCCCAGTGGCCAAAGGCGGCAGGATCAGGATGTGCAGGAGGGAGAAGAGTAGAGGTGTGTAGATGAGAATAGTTTACAGGCAGAGATTCAGAATAGGAAATGGTCAATTTCTGGTCGCGGCCGGTGATTGGTGCGGAGAGTAGCAGTAGCGTTGGTACTGACGTTTCGTAACGAAAAACTAGGTAGGGTTAAGTGTTGCAGGGCGCGGAGGCGCAAGAAGAGTAAGTGCTGAGCGGCGACTAGTGCGTGCTCATGAGTGGGTGTGCACAGTTTGGACTCGGGGAAGGTGGGACCTCCAAGAGCTCGAACTCTGTAATTATACTGTGGTACAGACGAGAGGCGATAGTTGGACAGCCGTCATGGAATAATGCTGGCTTTAGGGTTGGCGCGGCCAGGACAGTAGCGGCCGACAAGAGTCAGGGGACGGGCGGGCATCTGTCGCGCGTCGAAGGGGTGTGCAGGCACGAATAGACCGGTCGTGCACAAAGACCTCAGCATGCGAGCAGGCCGGCGCGGAGCAAGACGAGTACAGTGGGATCCAAGAGGGCGGGCAACGGCTAGGATGCAGGGCTGGGCGTGCGCATGGCGGAGCTGCGGCAGAGACAAGAATCAAGTGTTGGGTCAGGATTGCGCGGTGGTGATGATGGTCATGTTGGGAACAGGAGAGCAGAGTTTTGAGCCACCAGCCCGTGAGGTCAGAGGTGCAAGCGTGGGTTGTCGGCGGGCGACGGCGTTTTTCTGGCCAAGGCAGAGGAGCACGAACCGAAATGCGCAGGGCGCGGGACGACGAACCTCACTGTGAGTGGCTCGAAGACTGCAGGCAGTGTGGGAGAAACGCGAGCAGACGCTGAAATGCTGGCAACATCGCCAGAGCCGATGCGATCGGCCGTTGGCGAAATACGGCAATGCAGGACCGGCCTGCACTCGCGCCACGGCCGCAACGAGCCTAGGGACTGCTGCAACATCCAACGTGTGCATGACCGCACAGAACTGCATCGCGATCGCGAGGGGCCTGGGGTCGAGCGCCTGGCTGCTGATCCGCAGTTAGCCTGCAATGACGTCCGCATTGTCTTGATGCTATTGCATCCTAAGCTCAGCAGCACTGCAGTCCTCCACACGGGCGCATACCGCCTCGGCCTGCATGCAAATGGACCTCTATCTGCGCGCCAGGGACCCTCGTCATTGGCTGGAAGGCCACCCATACACTGGCACACACCGTTGACGTCGTTGTGGGCGTACCTCTTCTTAGTAAGACCCTAGTCTGACCAGATCTTCGATCACGACTCATTCTACGACGGGCCCGGACGCTCACCAACATGCTGCTCCACTGGTGGGCCGCGAGCAGCGAGTGCAACTGAAGAGCAACACTTCCGATCTTGCTGTTCATGAGCGGGCTCAGATGACGCCCTTTGCTACCCTGTAAGATATCACCGACAAGCTGGTATGAACGCCATGGTGCAGGATGACTACGGAAGAAATCCCCTTGATTGTCTGTCGGGTAAGTCAATTCCGTGTGTATGTGCGAAAGTGAGGCCGACTTTGGACGCTAAGACAGGTGGCATCAACTTTCGAAAGTAAAGACAGAGTCCACTTTTGTCAGTCCTTGCGATGCTGCACATTAGCAGCCACGGCATGATGCACCTGTGAAGACCTTACGAGTTCTCCGTGTCAGCCTGTGATGCGGACATGAAGCTGCACCGTCAATGGATGGACAAGATCGGCTAGATTGGCATCGAAATCGGAGATCTTCGATGTGAGCATGATGGAGATCTGCTGAACTAGGATCGATGTTAGCTGCACTCACACACGTGTTTTGCGGATGTCTCCCCGGTGTGGTTACGGTGCCAAAGACCAAATCTTGACAGATCGAATTAGTGCTAGTATCCAGGGAACTAGGCACATCGTACCATAAGTTCCTGAGGCAAGTTCACGCCCAACAACGTGCTAAGCGTCTGCAATCGTCCGACATTCATCGCAGTTCACGACTTCGTGAGGCTTCACCACAATCACTTTCAGAGTTATAATGGCCATAAGTCACCTGCTGCGTGTCTCGAAAAGCTTATTGGAGCGGGATTCATTACCGAGTCACGTCTATTGTTTTAGTTTCTTGGACAAGCCTGACTCTGAGTCTGGCTATCCGTTGTGGCCTCATTTGCTTAGGAATATCCCTGAAAGACGTGTCTTCGACCGTGCATCCGGCAAGACTTCAGCTTGTTGGAACCTTTTTCTCAATGTGGTGCCATGCGTGTCAACTACACGATGTTGATCCACTTCACCCACATTAGATGCAATCTGCAAGTGACTTTGCTTTAAGATCATAAATGCTACTTATGCAGAGCAACATGCGATACAAACGCTGGGCTTGAGACTTCTTATGTTGAGGACATTGTTTCCAGACAGTCTAATCCTCAAGGACCGTCTGGCCGTCACCTCCAGGAACCATCTACGATAATGTCAGGACCGTCTTTGACGTCGTGTGAAACGCTCGTACCATGCAGATGTTGTTGCCGTTGAGCAGGATCTTCGGTAATTTGTTGTTGCCTTCGGCGGGATCACTAATTGCTCAATCAATATTGGGCCGTATTGGGTGTGCTTGCTCGAACATACATTTCAGTAACATCTTCCAGAACCATATCTGCAATTTGGTCAGTCGGGTTTTGAATTTCGCGGTTTCTCTACTTACTGACGTAGTCGTCGAATCCCACCAACTTCCCCGTGAATTCTATGCTAACTTAGTAATCGGTCTTCATATGGTTGTAAGCAAGCGCCTTATGATACCTTTTCCGCCGTTCATGATCACCCATATTTGCGAACCAACGCACTTGTCGATGAGTTCTGTGAGAGTTTAGTGGGGTTCCTACGGGCGAACCTGGCTGGCGCCTACCAAGAGGCAGCAAGTTTTCGAGCGACATTGCGGCGATTGAGATGTCCGATGGTTTTCTACGGTAGTTTCTGGTCCCCTGTTGTGTCGGCGGTTTAGACAGAGGCGAAGCAGTTGTTGGAATCAATTGATGCTTGGCGCTCGAGCCAACGGGAAGGCGCGCTAGCCAACATCTCCACTCGTCGTGAACCTCGAGCCGCCAGCGGCGTGGCGCAAGGCAGACGCTGCACAGTTTATCTGTAACTACCTTGGTGCCTAGCAGGAGCACTACAATGGAGGGTTATGCTCTTCAGACAGCGTGTGTCTCTTCAGGGCGCGTTGCACGTACGTCGACGCGCTTGCGATAAAATGGCAGCGCCCAATACGCCACCCAACACGGTCCATGCAAGTCAGAGGTATTGTAGACGCCGTCGCTCATACCCATTAGCTTTACTGATGCTATTGTAGCCTCAACCGGGCATCCCTGAGCTTCGTTGCTCTACGAACAGACCTCCAACGTGCCTATCAACCCGCCTTTCTGCCTTCTCAGGCTTCATCGCATATAAAGGATTGTCGATGGAAGCGTGGACGACCTATTACCTTCTCCGGTCGCGCCTTTAGTACAAAGCAGGCAGACTCGAACACAGAGGGAAATGTTGTAGCAGTAGGGTCAGGCATTGCAAGACAGACTAACGATCATGGGGAGGCGGTGCCACATCTTCCACAGCCGACACAGCATTTGGAAGACCTCGGCAATACAGCGTTGTCTAAACAGAAGGGCACGTGCGTAGAAAAGTCGACTGCGCAGCCTTATCATGTTCGAGCGGACTATGCAACTGACCATAGCTCGTCGCCAGAAGATCTTACAACGAACGTAGCTTCACCCTCATTCATCGGCACTCATAGCGTCGGCAGCGATGATGAAAACACCATGGCGTCTCCCGAGTGCAGTACAATGGAAGATGTCACTGACACTGACTTCCTGTCAAGCTCTGCTGATGAGAGCGGTAGCCAATCAGAAAGGGACGACACTGAAGCTGATGATGCTGTAGAGAAGGCAACAGAGGTGCACACACCTCTTGAGTTCCAGATACCTGAAAACGTCCTACGAGCTGCAATGGCTGCCCCTGAGAACACCAAAACAAGTTTCTGGAGCAGCAACCTCTACCGTGGACCAGATTGCAAAAAAATACTTGTGCATTACTGCAGGACCAAAGCGGTGGCAGAGCGAGTTGCCCAGCACTTCATTGGCGAGAAGGTTGTTGGGTTTGACATTGAGTGGAAACCGTTCTCACACCCTTTATCGATCAAAAAGAACGTGTCTCTTGTCCAACTCGCTTGCGAGAATCGTATTGCCCTCTTCCACATTGCATTGTTCCCGGGAAATACGGCTGCGCAACTGATGCCCCCAACATTGAAGGCTATTCTCGAGTCTCCAGAGATATACAAGGTTGGGGTTGCTATCAAAGGAGACTTCAGTCGTGTTATGAAATATCTTGAAGTCGAAGCTCAAGGGGTCTTTGAGCTCAGTCGATTGCACAATCTAGTACAATTTTCGGCGACTGATCCAACGAAAGTTACAAACAAGCTTGTAAGCCTTGCTTCGCAAGTCCAGCAACACCTGCAACTACCACTGTACAAAGGCGGACTACTTGTCGATGATCCAGACGATACCTCTAATGTCCGCTCCAGCGACTGGAGTTTGCCGTTGAATCCTCAGCAGATACATTACGCTGCTGCTGACGCATATGCCGGGTTTCGCTTATACGATACCCTTGAAGAAAAGCGAAAGCAGTTGAAGCCTACTCCACCTCGACCTCTGGTATGTGATTATGACTCGAAACCGAAACCCGGCAGCAAGCGACGCAAGAAGCGCACAGCTGTTACGAAGACCGATGTATCTGAAAATGATGCTGCAGACGAATCTCCGGCTCTAGCAGATCAGAAAGAGGAGCTGAGAGAAGAGAGCCAAGAGGAGTCAAAGCTTTCACAAGACACTGACGGTTACGAAACAGCCCAGGAAGACTTACTGGATAGCCATCAACTCGAAGGTGAAGTCTCAGTGTCCTCCGAAGGAAGCGTTGAGTCCACGGACCAGAGTGGTGATGATGATATTCCGAATCCAGCGTCACTGCTAGGCAGTGAAGAGACTTTAACGCCAGACAACGCGACTCAGAGGCGAGTTGGCCGTATCAACGTGACCTGGCTAAAAGGACCTGATCCAGCTTACCCGACTCTTCCAAGACTCTCCACCAGCGAAGACCCCTCTGGTTCATCTGATGAGGATCTTGTTGACATTTCAGAAGACTTTGGGAACGAGAGGCCCCACGGGAATCTTGAGCTTGCAGAAACACCGAAAGCCAGCGAGACGACAAGTGAATTTGACGACTCAGAGCTTGATGAAGCTCTCCAGAACCTAGACATCGATAGCGACGGTAGATTGCAAGATGCCACGAGAATGAATGCCACGACCGAAGCCCCCACACCTCCAGAAGCTCCGGGTGCTTTGGCCCAGAGCAGTGTTGCGCCTGAAGCGACACAGGCCCTCCTGGAACCAAAGAGCGAGGACGACTCACCCGAGGATACCGCTTCCTCTTCCTCCGCCTCTGATGAGCAAGACCTCCTTGACTTACTCAACGACCCCGAAGTCATCGAGTACCTCCACACTCCAGCACAGCTCCCACTCCCTCCATCTGCGCCAGCCGAACCATCACTCCACACGCCAGAGTTCGACCGCGCAACATCCTGGGCGCATTCCTATCTCGCTTCTACAATCCCGTCTCCCTCCTCCCGCGTGCCCTCCCATATCCGAGCCACGATCCCACACTTGCGTGCGTACAACATGTGGCGTCATCAGAGACTCTCTGTGGACGAAATCGCTCGGCATTTGCGTGATCCGCCGCTCCCGGGCAGCACAGTGGGGAGCTATGTCCTGCAGGCGATCACGCTTGAGAGAATGGAGTACGATAAAGGAGAAGTAAGGGAGGTGTTGATGGCTATGCCTGAGGCCTTGAGGAAGGGGAAGTGGAGAGGGTTAGCGGAGAAGGTGGATGCTCGGTGAGAGTTGGACGTGTAAGCTTTAGTACAGATGCGGTATGTAATTACTACACTAGATTAAGACAGTCTCCCCTATGAGGATTGAAATTGAATTCGTAGCCCGGTTCCGAAAGTATAGTCACTCGCCAATTTGGCCTAACAGTCCTACAACAATGTAAAATAACGCGACTGTGTCTTACACAGCTTGTGAAAAAGTTTCCGCTCGTCAATCTGAACTTGTTACTCGATGATCTCCAGCTCGCCAGTCCTCTGCCTCGCAAAGGTGTCCTTGTGTTCGTGCCACAGCCGCATCAGCTCCTCGATGTACTTCTCATGCACCTCGTCCATGTACTCGGGTTTAGGATGCTTGTCTTGCACAATTCTGATGGGTTTGCCAACGACAATATTGATGGGCCTGCGGTATGGCATCATGCCGACATCGTAGTTGAAGATGCCACGAGCATGGAAGATCGGGACGGTAAAGCCCATGACTTTCTTGACGAGCATCTGGAACTTATGGAGAAGAGGGTGTGACTCGCTGTCTACTTGATCGTAAATGTCATTCTCGCCAAAAGCGAGGACAGGCACAAGGTCAGCGCCGGTACGAATAGCCATCTTGACGAAACCCTTACGGCGACGGAGGACGAGGCGAACGACACCGGGGCGTGCATCGAGAGACTCACGGGCACCGCCAACAACAATAGTGATGGCGCGACCCATGCCTTCGCCATTGTGTCCGCCTTTTGACAAGATGTTCTCGCAAGAGTCACGCGAGACTGAAGCCATGCCCAGACGAAGAGCATACTCGCGGTAAATGGGGTAGCGGAAGTTGGAATCAAGCGTCAGCAGCGCGTTGGTGATACCAGGAAATAGTTGGGAGAAGCCCAGAGCTTCAGTAGCGAAGGCAGCAAAGGCGCCATGGGAGATGATCCCGTGTGGGTGATAGCCAAAGATGTATTTCCTGGTAGGCTCCAGCTCCTGCGAACGGTGCAGCCGAGCGGGAAAGTACGAGGCGAAGAGCGACCACACCTTGAGACGCCTTAGGCGCTCGCTGCGGAAGGAAAGCTCTCCAGATGTGCCTGCATTGGAAAACAGAACATAAATGGTGTAGGGAAGTAGAATTGGCCAGAGGAGTGGGATGCTGCAGAGGAAGAAGAAAATGGCGAGGGATCCGACGATACTCAGCGTGTGCATGAGCACAGCGCAGGTCTGGAGTCGGCGCTGAAGCGGGACGTTCATAGGTGCAAATCTTATCCTGTCGCGGTAGTCAGTGATGGCGTCGAGTTGAGTGGTTGACGGTCAACGTACTTGCTGTTTGCCCATCCCGCACCTGCTTGTCGACCGGCCTTGAGCTCTGAGTTCCTGCGCTTCAGAGGCTTATCGATGCGGCTGTCCCTTCCAGCCTCATTTGACGGCTTGACGGTAGTCAAAACATCGCCATTGATGAACCGGGGTTTCTCTTGCAGAAAAGCGTCCTTCAGCTTTGGCTTTACTCCATTCGCAGAATCCTCTCGTGTGCCATTTACTTTGTTCTTTAGATCATCTGCTTTGTCTTTGACCTCAGTCGCTGCGTCCGATGCTGTGTTCTTGACGTCGGCGGTCGCGCTCTTGTGCTCGTTCTTTATCGAGACGCCGTATGTGCGGCCCACGGAGCCCAGTGAGCTGCGGGAGCCTTTTCTGTGGTGAGTCTTGGCCTTTGGGCTCTTCGGTGTCTCGTCAATGCCAGTGCCTTCGTAAGACTCCTTGTCCTTGATCGACGAATCTCTGGATGAACTCTTGGTCGACGCAGTCACTGACTTCTTGTCGTCATCCTGGTGCCCATTGGTGTTGACTATTCGAAGGACACCAACACCATTGGCCTTGGGTTCGGCTGTCTTCACATTGTCGTGATGTTGAGCTGTGCCGTTAGCAGCGCCATCAGCACCGTTCGCATGTGATCGAGGCTCGAGCGCTTCTTGGGCAGCGTCGGCGAATGACTTGGGCGGCAAGTGCTGAGCGTCGCGCTCCTCAGGAGCAGCAGGCTCTGGGTTTAGCGACATATCGGCGGACGAGCTGGCGGTATCTGGACGGTAGTTGACCCAAAGAGCCATGCAGTGTGGTTTTGTTGGACGATGCACCGATTAAAGCTGCACCATCTGACGTAGGGCAGTGGCTCCACCGGAGAGAACGGAAGCAGCGTACGACGCTACTGTCACAACAAAAGTCAATTCCACTTGTGGTGACGTTGCTTCGCCCTCAAGCGAATCACATTCTATGCATGTGAGGAATTCAACAACGCACGCGTCGCGACGTGACTGGCAGATTGGTTCCGATCTGGATGTGGCGCATGCCAAACCGAGGCTGAAAACAAGGCTTCGACCGAGCAACCACTCTCAAGTCGCCACTCTCTTGACTTGCCAGTTTCAGAACATGGTTTTGGCCTGACCTTCACGCAATTTACTATGCATTGCACTTGTACTCTTATTGGCGACTCTGGCACGCTCTTACTACCTGACTAACACTTGTTGCTGCCTGCGATCAGCACGAACACGTCACAGACGTCACACATAATCTTCGAGGCCTCTCAGTAAAGACTTACAGGCACATAGTTATGCAGACAACACCAGCACGTTCGTCTCGCATCACTGCAAGCAGGAGGCGAAGCGCAGCCTCTGCGTTGGGTCTCAAACGTGCAACTTCGTCTCCATCAAATGCAAGCTCTTCCAAGAGGTCACTACCAAATGAAGACTCCATTGCCTACGAGGATGAAGAGCTGGATGATCTGGGAATTATAGCCTCTTTGGCCGCTGACTTGAATTTCCGCGACGTGCCACAGTATATGGAGTACATCCGGAGCCGCATGTTCAGCGACATGCCCGAGAAAGCTGGCATGAACAGCACTAGAATTGCGGAGGTTCTGAACTTTAGGAAGCAACTGCCACCGTTCGTCACTATCGCCCATGTGGATGCGCTAAGTACCAGCTCCACCTTTGTTGAAAGGGAGATTGCTGAGCTGGCGAGGAAAGGGATATTAAGGAGAGTCACAATACCGCATCGTGGTGTCGGCGCTGCTGCAGTCGGCGATGGAGTCGCAAGCGTAAAAGAGTGGCAAGCTCTCGTCAGGGCACAAAACGACTTAGCCGAAGAACTGAAGGAGAAGTACATCCGTCTTATGGATGCCAATGCGATATCATCGACATTACCTGGTTCAGCGTTTAGTCCGGTGGAGATCGCTGCCCTGACAGGCACCGGTTTCTTGACCTCGATCTCTACATTTAATACAACTGTCTCTGCCTTCTTCGCCTCACCAGGCGCCGCCTCGTTGTCTGCGGTCTCTGCATCGGGATCTCGTCACGCTGCTGGCTCTCTAGAGGCTGTAGGTGGCCAGCATGCAACGCAACACATGCACGGTGGCACATCACACTCCTCTCGCACCCCTGCGCAAGGCATCTTTTCCTTCTCACTACCACATACAGGGATGCACATTAAGCTTATCGTCGACGCCCGAAACCACCTATTGGGTATTCTGAAGAAAACCAAGTTCAAAGCTGCACCTCTCGATGTACTTAGAGAGCGATGGGATGGTGGCGTCGCAGGCGCTGGGAGCGCCGAGAGAGAAGAGAGGAAGAAAGCAAGGAGAGAGTTTGTCGGCGTGCTGCCCGGTAGAACGAAGAAATGGAAGCAATTCTATGGCATGAGGTTTGAGTGGGCGTTAGAAGAGTGTGTAGGAGCGGGGCTGGTGGAGCTATTCGAAACGGGAAGCGTGGGGAGGGCAGTGAGATTAGTGGTCTAATAAAGGACAGGATACAACTATCAACAGACATGCATTCTAGAGCTGACTCCTCAACTCAGCCTGCTGGTCCAGGAACGATCCGATCGTATCTTCCATCGTCCTCCACTTCACACCCAACACTTCCTGTGCCCTTTGCGTATCCACCTTCGGTGGCTCCCCAAACGGACCCTCCAACTGTACACCAACACTAGGGTACTTCTCCTTTGCAAACTCTGCAACGCGGCTCCACGTCCAACCGTCCTTCTCGCCCGCAGAAAGAATAAACTCCTCTACCTCTCCCTTCGCACCAACCTGCACATTCAGCGCCTTGATGTGCGCACCCGCCACATCTCGAACATCTACAGCTGCCATCGGAATAATCGGCTTCGCCGACGTCAGCGAGATCCAGAGCATTGCGTTTGTGCCGTCGAGCGCGGCCGCAGAGGTCTGAGTCAGGTTGCGGCCGAAGACGAAGGAGGGGTGCAGGGTGATGATTTGGAAGGAGGAGGTATTGGATGCCGCCCAGGCGAGTGTTGCGCGGTGCGCGAGGACCTTGGAAGCGTGGTATTTGATGCCGCCGCTTGCCATTGGGTCGTCTGGGAAGGACATCTTGAGGTCGACGGCGATGGACTCGTTGAGTCCTTCTGTTTGCGTGTTAAATGGGAGATCAAGGTAGGGTAGGGGTTAGTTTTGGGGACTTGCCTTTGGCGACGAACTGCCCTGTGGCTAAGGCGTCAAGTGGGATGAGAGCGAGGACCGAGGAGACGATGACGACGCGCTTAATCGTGTCGAACTTCTTTGCGGCGTCGAGGAGTGAGATTGTGCCCTGGACGGCCGGCTCGACGTAGTCCTTCTCGAAGTCGGTGCCTTTGCCGGGCATGGGAGAGGCAAGATGGAAGACGTACGTCACGTCCTGAAGGGCTTCGGCGAAGGCATTGGGGCTCGTGAAGTCTGCGATGTTGACAAATTCGAGCTGAGCCTCATTCTTTGAGAATTGCTTGCGAAGGGGAGCAATCTGTGCTTCTTTGCGCACACTGAGGCGGACTTTGTAACCTGCTGCGAGGGCTTGACTGACAACGTGCGAGCCGATAAAGCCGGTCGCGCCGGTGATGAATATCAGGGATTGAGACATACTTCAACAGCTTTTGGGGTGTTTTGGGGTACCTGTATGAGGGGGATTCGATGAAGGTGATATCTTGACTTCAAAGCGCAGCGCTGGCCTTTTATGCAAAGCGAGCTTTTCCGAGTCTGCGCGTCTATCATATGATGACTGATCTTGACACTGCATGTTGAGCTACCATACATGATGTGCTTTTGTGATGAGTGATCGACGTTGTGTCGTGGCTCAAGCCAGAATATGGTTGTATAGTAATCAGTTCTGCTAATATGTCGAAAGCCCCCCGCACCACCTTCAAGTCAATAAGTAATCCACGTTTTACACGCACTCATTGCGTACTCACTGTGCTCGACTAGTAATCATTTGACAGTCACGGGAGAATACAGCGTCCGGATGTTAGTGAACACGAATAGGTATAATAAGGCGGGAGCGAGCGCCTCTTCCGTCTAAGGCAACCACTACTCAATACTATTACCATTCCGGTCTCCTTTCCCAAGTTTAGATAAGAACATCAAGATGCCGCTTTGGCTTATCTTTCACCCTGATGGCACCTTTGAGGACGATGCGTCTAAGGAAGCCCTGTCCACGGATATCACCAAGATCTACACAGGCGTCGGGTAAGCTGTCCTCCCATCTCTAGGTTGAAGACTGTCTCATACTGTCAATAGCCTACCTGCCTTCTATGTCATCGTGAATTTCATCAAAATGCCCGGAAACACCATGTGGGTGGGCGGCAAGAAGGCGAACAAGGAGAAGCCGTTCATTCGACTCGCTATTGAGCACATCGCTGTGACTCTTCCTAACCAAGACGAGGTATACCGAAACACGGCCAACAGGGTGGACGAAGCCCTCAAACCGCATGTCGCCGACAAAGGGTACGACTGGGAATTCCACATCGACGAGACGGAGAGGAGGCTGTGGAAGATCAACGGCATATTCCCCCCAGCCCACAAGAGCGAGGAAGAGAAGTTGTGGGCGAAGGAGAACCGCGCTATTCCTTTCGAGAAAGAACACATCTGAGACTCAGCATCAATGAAAGAGTGAAGGTCGCATGGTCTGATACGGCTCCCCAAATGTGATAGAATTCAGACAAGCTTCCCATCGTGATTGGCGTGCATATTTGAGAATGTGCGTGACATGATTGGCCGCGCGGTTGGCGCTGGAAGTGAGGCGAGCGCATAGTCAGCGGCCCGGTAGAACACTCTCCACCCGGCTGCTAGGGCGGCTACTCTTGGGAGTGCGTGCATGCGTTTTGCGACTGCCACTGACGACCCAACGTGACTGTGACGCTCATGCGGGCACTTTGGGCTGCCGTTCCTTCCCTTCATCGCCGGGGGCCATTGCACTAACTCGCCTGCCATGGACAGCAGCACTCCACGCGCATCACCAGCCCCGCCCACCACCAAGACGGACGGCATGGCGTCGGCCCCGCGAGCGTCGCGCGGCAGCACGCCCACCGCCAGCCGGTCGGCGTCTAGGCTCGTCAAGGAAGCCAGCGCAGACAAGCCGGTGCGGGCGGCGAGCAGCAACAGCCTTAAGCAGAAGATGCTGGCCAAAGGCGACGAGCAGCCGCGGCCGAGCAAGGCAGACGAGGTGCGTGTGGACATGCGTGATGGCCGAGGTGGGCGCTGACACTGCACAGCAACTGAAGTCTCTGAAATCCGAGTTTGACGGCCTGCGCTCGCACCTCACGTGCAAGATTTGCGACCGGCTGCTCTACCAGCCATACACAATAGCATGTGGGCATACATACTGCTACACGGTACGAGGCGAATGTCGCTGCCACTTGGATACAGCCGGCTGACAAGACACAGTGTCTCTGCACGTGGTTCATGAACCTGAAGGGCAAGTCGAAGCTGACTTGTCCGGACTGCCGCGTTGACGTCAAGCATCTGCCTGCTCCTGCCTATGTTGTACGTACCGCAGTCAGAACGCTGCCACTAGTCATCTAACCAAGCTTGCAGATCAGAGACATGACCGCCGTCTTCGTTGCTCGAGCCGACCTCCTTCCACCTGGCGAGACCCAAGAAGAGCACAAGAAATGGTTGCAAGAAGACACCGATGCTATCCAGAAAGACCGCGAGAACACCGACCCACG
This sequence comes from Boeremia exigua, assembly GCF_020726555.1. Classification (NCBI taxonomy): domain Eukaryota; kingdom Fungi; phylum Ascomycota; class Dothideomycetes; order Pleosporales; family Didymellaceae; genus Boeremia; species Boeremia exigua. The sequence goes on from NW_025763532.1 coordinate 634,062, forward strand.
CACCGGAGGGCTCTTCAAGGGCTTATTCAACGCACCCCCACACCCTCTACGCCCTTCACTCCATATCATGCGCGACCAGGAAGACGGCGTTGATCGATGTCCAATCTGCACATGGGAGCTTGAGGATGGAGGCTGCACACAATGCGGCCTGGTCTTCGACGAGACAGGCGAGGTCTCGTGGGACAATAGCTTCACGGGCTTCAGCGACATGGACGAAATGTCAGAGCAGGATGCCGACGACCTGGATGCGGCCCTGGGTCTTGAGGAAGGCGAGTTTGAAGGCTTTGGCGACCCAATGGATGGCTGGCAAGACTATCTTGGCGATCCAGGCGCTGGCTTCGTAATGCGCCGCTTCCTCCAACACAACAACACCGGGCCTCGACGACACATGTCCCACAGCGAAGCCGGCAGCAGACGCTCGTATTCACAGAGCATCGTCTCGGATGTCTACGGAGACGAAATGGACACAGTCGAAGAGGAGGACGAAGAAGAAGATTCAGAAATGAATGACTTCATCGACGACGACGGTGCTCTAGAGTCTTCGACATCCGCCAGTGGTGCTTCATCGACACCCGGCCAGACACCACAGCCTCACCCGAATCGAACACAAGCACGCGCTAGAGCGCGCCCCGTCGTAGAAGAATCCGAGACTAGCTCTACGATATCAAGTGTAGTCGAAGAGGAAGAGGAGGATGAAGATGAAGATGACGATGAAGACGACGCTGGCCCTGTACGTCGAGGGCAGAGGCCAGCGGCACAACGATCGAGAGTACCAAACCCCGTACTGAGCAGGGCCAACGGCACGCGGTCTCGCTTTGCTCGTGTCGTCGCGCCATCTTCATCAGCTTCTACAGACGCTTCACACGACGATCTTGACGAGGATACTCAAGCCTTGCTAGAGGAAGAAGGTTGGATGCGCCAAACGGACGACGATGAGATGGTTGAAGAAGATGGAGATAGCGATGGAGGAGCTACGACCGTTGGGTGGGAACCGCTTGCGAATTCAAATGACAGAAGCCGAATGGGCGGGTCTCTAACACCTACTGCAGATCGTCAACGGCCTAGTGCCCCTATCCGTCCCCCTTCGCGAGTGGGCAACCTCCGAACGCTCGATGCCTCCCGTGGCCTTCGACGAAGATCCTCTGTACTGTCCAACGCGAACCCCCACTATGAGGACGGCGAAGCCGATGATGACGACTCGGACCAGGATGGCGACCTTAGCAGCATGGCCATGAATTCTCTTCGCAATCGCCGATCACAACAGATGATGCGCAATGGTCCTGGGTTCCCGAATGTGTCAACTCGCTTTGCTCCTCCAGGGGGCAACACCGTCAATGAGGCAGACACCGACGATAATTCAGACAACTCACAAGCTGGCCTCGGTCGTCGTCGTCCAACGCGTACTGAGCGCCGCGAGTACGACCCTCGTATCAGCTGGATGTTTGCTGCCCACCAAGCCGCATTGCAACAACACCAAGCAGGTGGCAATCTGATAGACATCGAGTCCCGTTCCATCACACCGCTCAACCGACCACCTACATCGAACCGCAACCGCCAAAGCCCTGCACCGGCCTCTTTTTCCCCTTTCCTCCCTCCAGCACGGATGCGAACCCCATTGATGGACAACAGCAACTTTGGGGCGCGTGTTATGGCATCACCCAACAGACGGAGCGCAGTGTCCCCGGCTTTGCCGACGGCCAATATAATGGAGAGTGCGATGCGAAATGACCGCACATCTTCTTTCAGCTCGGCAAGCAATGATTCTGTGATCCTGACGCCAGGCAGTTCGGCGGCCAGCTCACAGTACTCCATTGATCAAACAGCACGAACGCAAGCTGTTGCAGCTATGGATATGATAGATCGACCCCAGAGTCGCATTAGCGCACGTCCGCCATCCGCGGCAGGGCGTAGAGGGTCCGCCAACTTCTCGCCTGTGTATCCAAATTTCCCACCTCCCAACTTGGGTATCCATGCCCCGGCATCTGCGGTACCTCCACGTCCTGCCAATCCATGGGCTGCATATGTCTCACGCAGTATCAGAGCTCGCAACTCTCGTCTGGGTCTGCGAGAGCAGTCGTCGACGGCTACACTGAGGCCGACTAGCTCACGTGCGAACTTGCGTGACAACGCAGCGCCCAGCCCAGTCATGAGGACACAGCCCTCACGAATTGGCTTACGCCCACAACCTTCAGTGCGCCGACTGAATGCACAGCCATCTACAAGAGCTCTGCGAACTCCTCCGTCCCCTGGACCGAGTGGTCATGTAGCTGGGCCGTCAATGGTACGAGTGCCGATGGGACCAGACGATCTCAGCGCTCGAGCTCGAGAGCTCCGTAACACCAGGGAACAGGCTCTTGGTCTTTCCAATAGTGTCCCAGCTCGAACCAATCCATTTTCTTCAGGTTTCCGCCGGCCAAGCAATGCTGGAAGCACGCCTCCCATGCCGCAGGGTCAAATTATTTCTCAGCATGTTCGAAGCAACTCAAATGAGTCTATGGGCTCAGTGAACTCTGCTGGAACAGCACACGATGTCTCCACCGGCCCTTCCCTGGGTCGGCGCAGGAGCAACCGTAACATGATGAATGCTCCACCTCCAGGCGTTCTACCTCCATCCGAGGCCTTTACATCCCCTGTTACAGCATATGCTAACAATGCATATCGCTCACGGCAGGGCAACAACATTGGCCCGCTGGCATATGAGCCAGCCAATCAACAAACCAACAGGGCGACCAATCCTGTGGCCACTGGCCAACTCATTTGATAATTTTGTTTGTCGGGGCTTGAGAGTACAGCTCGACCTTTTCTCATTTACTTTGTAGGGAACGGTGTATGAAAGTTTGCTACGGCATAGGTGCATCACTTCACACGGGTACGGTCACGAATCTGTCTTTCAGCGGCATCAAAACGGATATCATGGTTTCTTGTGCATTGTTTGGCGTTCTTATCCTGCACTATACCATAGTCTTGAGCGAGGTTCATGTAAAAGGATACAGAGCTAGAGCGGCTCATGCAATACTGTCATTTCGGTGTTTCAATCAATCTTTAAACTTGCCTGTCACATAACATGTTGTCTATGAGAAGATACACGACCGACACGCGGTGTCACGTTATGACGCACTCTTTCTTCCATAGTTCGCGTTGCCTCACTATCGATAAAGAGACTCCGCAGACCACCGAGGTCGTCCTCACACCTCAGCTCAACCCGCCTTCATCGACCGCGCAACCTTGCTCTTTTCCCTTTACCCCTCTCACACCATTGGTCATAAAACGCCAGATCGCATTTCATCATGGCGAAAAACGATAAGCTCGGCGAAAACGACAAGCCTGAATGGACAGGTCCAACCGCCACAAAGTTCGAAAAGTACGCCTGCCTCCAAACGCACGCCGACATCCTGGATTGGAGCTAATCGTGGCACTAGTAAAGCGTACAGCGAGTACTTCGACCCGTGCCAGGAAGCCGCAGACAAGAGCATCAGGTGTCTGAAGCGCAATGGCGGAGAGCGGGCGATGTGCAGTGATTTCTTCCAGTAGGCAGCGCACCTCCAATGTCTTTGGTATTATGGCTGATATTTCAAAGGGCGTATAGGGACTGCAAAAAGCAATGGGTACGTTAAGCCTTCCGCCGATATTGCGCGCCGAGATGCGAACGACCCGCCGCACGCGAGTACATCGAGATGTGTAAACGAGGACTGACTAGTTGCATAGATGGAGGCTCGTGCCGAGGCGAAGAAGAATAAATCATGGTTTGGGTAGATTTCTGGAAAGAGAGGGGGAAGAGGAGGAATTGTATATCTCCGCTCAGGGTTGCATTGAGCTGGCGTTAGGCGTTGCATAGCTGGGTCAAGAGGAGGGTGTCTGTAAGATATACAACAAACGGAGAAGAGGGCAGGGAACATAATGAATACCGGCACAAGCAGGGCTGCGAACCCCTGTCATGGAGTTGGAGATGAAGCAGTCGATTCTAGCAACTTCCATACCGGCGTGTGTAATAACATGCTGGTGGTGTTGAGATAGACCGGAGCAGTAATCGTCCACGCCAATAATCGGCTGATCGAAATCGTAGCTATACGTGTATATCCGACGATACCAATGCAGGTGTGGAGAACGCACATATGATCAAACCACAGTGCCAGCACAGATTGAATATTTGTTCGACAATTTACCCAACGATCGTCGGTTTCCATGCTTCACAAAACTGTAGGCATGTTTCCAGTACAGCTCGCACTGGAAGATACATTGTCATGTAAGCATTCCAAGCTGCGTTGGGTCCCGATGGATGAAAATATTTATTGAAGTTGAATTTGGTGTAAGATTAATGTTGCTTAGGTACCAACACCAATTCTCCTACCTGGCGAGTGAGAACGCACGCCAGATGTCGTAGATGTCATAGAAAATCAGGTTCTGCCAGGCATTCTCATCGACGTATTCCCTGGTGTTCAGCGTCACTGCCCAATCAATATCGTCGTACTCACTCTGGGAGAAAGTACGTGAACCAGCCAAAGACCCGTCCCGACTGCCACCACGTTGGCGGCCTCCGATACCGTACACCGAATGAGTGCCAATGAACTGGGCAAGAGTGGAAGCAGAGGCCTTCAGGCCAAAAGCACCAATTGCCTCCTCCTTGACACTTCCGTCGCCACCGTACGTACTTGAGACTCTGTCCGATGAAAGGGGTGTTAGAGCAGAAATTGCCGTATATTTCGTCTCTTGCACAATACGGTCCGACTTGTGCAGGTCTGTCGCTGTGCCCCATAATTCCACATCGGCGCCTTCAAGTACGTTCTTTTCGAGGTATGACATGTATGTCTCGCCGGTTATATTCGCAATGACATAGCTTAAAAGCATGGTGCCGTAGTTGCTGTACGCCCCACTCGTTCCTGGAGTATAGTCCAGCGGCCGCGCGAAAACCCACTCGATAACCTGACGCAGCGTAGCTGGGGTGGACTGATTGAGAGACTGTGCAACGGATGTGAATACAAAGCCCAGATCCGGCGAGACAGAGCGATCGAATCCGGCAGTGTGATCCAGAAGGTGCTGCACAGTGATGTCCATGGAGCGTTCGTCTGCAGGCTTGTCGTATCCGAGAAGTGAGTAGACAGGAGTCGTCAGATTCAGCAGATCTTTCGTGATCATGTCATTTATCGCCGCGTATGTGAACATTTTAGAGTTACTGGCCAGAAGGAACTTATCCTCCGGCTCGACAATGGCGCGGTCGCTCTCAGCCCAGGTGAACGCGCGAGAAGCGACGATCGTTCCGTTGACAGAGGCGGCAAGTTGGGCTTGCCTGATGCTGCTTCTTTGCATGAACTTTTGCATAACCGAGTCCATAGCAGCTCTAGTCCCGGCGTTGTCGCTGAAGCCAGTAACTGTACCTGTAGCATGCCACTCGCGTTCCAGAGGGGTTGTTCGCTCCGCGAAGATTACAGCATATCTCGCTCCCACCGAACCTGCTCCCGAGATGTGAATGGGGTACATGCCCTTCGCCTTTCTTGCGGCTATTTCCAGGTCCAGTTGTGATGTGGTAAGATCTGTAAAGGTGGCCCACTGTCCAACACTCGTGTCGTCGAATATAGGCGTAAAGAGTTGGTCCTCGGAAACGTCGATGTATACCGGTCTCCAGTATCTTTTCGAAGTCTCAGAAGCTTCTAACGTCCGGTAATCTGTCATTGAGAACTCTGTCTGATACCACACTGTTTGCTGGAAGTTTATCGTGTTTTCGTGTTCGAGGATGCAGTACAGGCGTTCGCTCGGTGTTCCATACATGCTTACACCCTTGACGGTCATTGGTGTGGCCGCGGTCGTGTTGTCGATGGCCCAAGGGTCTTCGACACCACACCTTTGGTTCCAACTGCTAACTGAAGGCAGTTCCTGCATGACACCCGCAAAGAGCGCGTCGAAGGCGGGCCCGGTGGCAGAGACGTGTGTGGAAACATAACCACGAGCTCTCCATTGATCCAACCAAGCATTGTAAGCGGTTTCGTCGGCGCCCAGAATAGTCTCGTATGCTTCGCCATCCTGCTTCGTCCAGATACCGGCATATTTCGCATCGGTGGGCGAGCCATGAATACTCAGAGACGTCGGCCGATATCCTTCTGATTTTAGGTTTGCGATCCTTTTTTCTACTTCTGTGCCGTTGATTTCGAAGAATACGCTTTGTTGGACCGTTGCATTGCGTTTGGATAGTGTGTATACTTGGTCATTGGTGGGGATTGAAACAGCAAGTGCTGCCAAAGAGAGGCAACTTGCCAAATTTAAAAGTGAAGACCGTGAAGTATGCATATTGAGAGTTAGCTACAGCTCGGTAAGGCAGTGTTCTTCGCATTTAATAGCGAAATATTCCAAGATCAGATCATTGTATACGAGCGCAATTTAGCCCCAAACGAGTTAATTGCACCGCACGGCTCAACAATTGGATTCTGCAATAGGAGGCTACTCACACGCTATTTTTGGCTGATTTTGTGCCGGGTCATCCTGGTCATGTACTGATCTGGAGTGGAGCTAACGTCCTGTAGCATATACAACAGGCCCAGATTGCAGCTCGGGCGGTCGTTACCACACTTTGCTGTGACCTACACTATGCTGTATAGGACTTGTTATTATGTAAACATGCTTAGTCCATATTTCTGGTAGAGTCCGAACAAAGCCATGACTTTTTTGAGCTGGGCTCCAAACTCACTGATTGTGGCTAGTAGCTAGGTATATGCGTACTTGTTATATCGCACTCCTGGGAACTCGACATGCTGCAAACTTGCTGACAACGTCAGAACACGTGTTCAACTTTGAACAGTCTTGAGAATGTCAGTGGAGCCTCATTGCCAGAGATAGACAGCATGTAACATAACCAGGTAACACTGATACTCTCCACCTTCGAGCATGTGGATGCGCTATCATCAGCAGGGCAGAGCAAGATCTCGTCAACCACTACTATCAGTTCATCATGCGGGTAAAAGATGTAATATCTGTCCAGGCGCTAAGGCTGCTCAACTTAATGTAAGACTGTAAGAGGACATGGGCCCCGAGCCTCCATATACTTGGGGCCCAGCCAACAAGCTTGGTATAATCAAGGCGTGGATTGAGCCAGCAGATGTGTCCTTGGCGTGGTAATCAAATAGAGATCGACGGATGTACAGTAGCAGATCTGTTGTTGCGACAGCGGCATGCACCGCGAGTGATTCTTACCTTAGATAACGTCCTCGCCGCATTCACGTGGTGTGCTTGAGTATCCAATCATCCTCTGCCAACTCTCTCGCAGAGCTGCGCTTCTCTGACTCCCATCGCAGCATTTTCCGCATGAAGCGTATGAAGCAACTCTTATCATCTCCCTTGAGAGACTTTTCCCTGTGCTCGAGCGATGTTGATTCTGGAATGGCAATTCCTGCGCAGAAGTCGCCTTTGAAGACATCGTCAAAGAAGAGGTACACGTAAAGGGCACGCAACTCACCAGTATCAGAGAAGAACTTGCTTCTCAGATTCCCTTGGGCAAGAACATTCGGCGGCGGAGGCCCATTGAGGGCTATTATTTCAGCAAGATGAGCTCGGCCCCGGTACGTCTCGAATTCTGGATCGTGACCGGTAAACAGGTGCTCGCCCTCGAAAGCGTCCCAGATCTGTAAGGAAGACTGAGTTCAGCTATAGACCGTTCATTTAAACCATTGACACTCACCATACACCCAACATTCCATATGTCGACGCTATACGTCCATGGTACACACATGTGAATGTATGCGATAAAAAGAGTCCGTCCTGCAGTCAACCATCCCACAACGCGCAACTAGATACCCCATGGTTCTCAAGTCTTTCTCATTTGCACCCATTCTTTGATTTCGTGGAAATTCCGAGCCCATACCACTTGCACCGCGTCCGACTCACTCCAGGCTGACAAGTGAGGACAACGGACGCCCAGGCTTTGCAATCGTTCTGATAGCTTTTTCTGTGAGCTACTGAGTGGTTCGTCGCGAATGCAAATACCCAAGTCTGCTTCAAGGAGGCATTCGATGTCGGTCCAGCTGTCTCCAACGTACACCGCCGGCGTGCTGAGCGCGGCATTAGAGTTTCTCGACTCGTGATGCTGTTTGCGTAACCGATCCATGTGTTCCAGCTTGTCGCCGCTGGAGATGATTAACATATCTGCGTCACTGCTTGGGCCGATCTGGCCGTGCGAAACCGAGCCACATTCGATGCCATCCAGCTCATTCGCATAGATCGAGTCTCTTTGGATTGTTGCCCCTGCAGCTCCTAGGCAACAGTCGATAAAGTAGCGACTCCAATTGACACTTAAAAGATTCATATGGTCATTACCACGGGTTTGACTGAAGCCTAAAAACTCAGTAAAACCAGGACGTATCTCGACCCTCTTGGATTTAATCAGCTCGTTCGTGCCCTCCCCCAGCAGCTTTCTGGTCAACCCTGCGAAAATACCAGAAGAGGATACACGGTCAAGACTAGCCTGTTCTACACTCTTGAGTGCGTGAAGCAGCAACTTCTCCTTTTGTATCGTCTTTGGTAAGTTGCCCTCAGGGGCAAGTCTCGCTATGGCGGCGGTATAATCGGATACATAGGCTTCTGAGACCCGATTCCATTCATCCAAGACAGGTGAACCAGGCTTTGCAGAGGCCGATATACTAACGAGCGCATCAAGTGTATCGTGTTGACTTATCGTGCCGTCCCAATCCAAGATCCAGTGTACAGGCTGGGTCGGATCGAGCATGGTTTTTGTGGCCGTGGTAAGACTTCTTGTAAATGGCCTCGGTGGACGACAATTCGCAGCTGAGGCAATGATGCTGCAAGCACGAGGGACCCGCAAGAACATAAAAGTATAACTCTGAATCTGGGGTTGTTGCCAAGACATACACGTGAAGGTCAATCGTGAGAGCCCATGTGATAGGAGAAGAGGTGATCACGTGATCGCAACACAGCCTTGCGACCGGTGGGTTCGGAAAAGGCGGATTACCGCGCTCCAAACCGTCTTGAGAGCTGGTGCGCGACTGCTTGCGTATTTTCGATTGTTGTATCGGATACAATGTCGGGTGCGACGTGGTTACGTCAGACTCTGAGAGAACAAGCACACGCGGATACCATATGTTGATCAAGAACCTCGTGTCCTCCTCAGCCAGCAGGTGTTTCAAATGTTCTCGGTCCAGAAGGTGTGAAGTGGAGACCTCATGATAGCCATCTCGAGTGTTGACGTTCAAGATCGAGCGTGGCAAGCCGGAAAAGCGTACCGGCTCTTCCCGAGGCTTTTCCAGCGCACTCAGCAAATAGGCTAGATCTCATTGGCTCAGCCGTCGCCCGAGGTTCCTTGACACAACTTCGATGAACGCAACACACTGACACCAAGACATCCCGCACTCTCCACTCCACACAATCCACAATGGCCTGCACACGCACCTTTGCTCGTCTGGCTACGAGGCAGACAGGTAGGCGATCTCCACACATCAGCTTCACGTGCCATTGAGCTCTGCTGACGAAGTCACCAGCCTTCCGCCCAGCTGTCTTCTCGCGCGGTTTTGCCTCCGTCGCTGAAACGACCTCAACGAAGCAGGAGCCCGCGCCCAGCCAGGATGCGAAGACGAAGACCTTCCACATCTACCGATGGAACCCTGACGAGCCGTCGTCGAAGCCCAAGATGCAATCGTATACCCTCGACCTGAACAAGACTGGACCCATGATGCTGGATGCGCTTATTCGCATTAAGAACGAGGTCGACCCTACCCTTACCTTCCGGAGAAGCTGTCGTGAGGGTATCTGCGGTAGCTGCGCGATGAACATTGACGGTGTCAACACCCTGGCTTGCTTGTGCCGCATCCCCACAGACACCGCGAAGGAGTCTCGCATCTACCCGCTTCCCCACATGTACGTTGTCAAGGACCTGGTTCCTGACATGACACTCTTCTACAAGCAATACCGTTCCGTCAAGCCCTACCTCCAGCGTACTACCCCTTCGCCCGACGTAAGTACCTGTGATTCTTCTGCAATCAAACATATCTTAACTTCACCTAGGGTCGTGAATACCGCCAGACCAAAGAGGACCGCAAGAAGCTCGACGGTCTCTACGAATGCATTCTTTGCGCCTGCTGCTCGACATCTTGCCCGTCTTACTGGTGGAACCAGGAGGAGTACCTCGGACCCGCCGTTCTCCTCCAGTCTTACCGCTGGATCGCCGACTCGCGTGACGAGAAGAAGGCTGAGCGCCAGGACGCCCTCAACAACAGCATGAGTCTGTACCGATGCCACACCATTCTCAACTGCTCGAGGACGTGCCCCAAGGGTCTCAACCCTGCGCTGGCAATCGCTGAGATCAAGAAGAGCATGGCTTTCACTTAAACGGGTCTAATAGAGGGATGAGAGTGCTGCGAGGAAAAAGAGACGAGCGAAGAAGAAGACAATTAGCCTTCACTGTATGCACATATTTCGACTTGGCAATTGGTGTTTTGAGTTAGGCCTGTATTTTTGGAGACATGTACGCGAACTGAACCAATAACATTCACATTCTACCATTTTTCATTTTTAGCGAGCCTTGCGGAAATTTGCTGTACAGGACCATACCCAGTTCTAGACATTTCAAACGAACTGCCCAGTTTTTCTAGCAGTAGCTAATTCACGATAGCAAAATAACACGTACACCATACATCCTGACAAGCTCATTTGCACCGTCAGCCTCGTCCTAGATGACACTAAGCTTCCACCAACCTCCGGGACAATTAAAGCCCCAGCCGTCGACATCACCCATGCGTTTGGCCGTTAGATGGGTTGGATAACGTTAGATACGAGCGGAGGCCTGTCATAGCCGGTTATCTGAATAGATGTTTGTGGATGTGGTAAATTGGCTGTTGCCAGAACAGGACACTTACCCAGTGATTCTGCACCCAAAGAACCCGACTGTTGCTTGGAAAGACTCCCAGGATTAGTCTTCAATCTGGGTGAACAGATGGAAGGTGAGAGATGTCAATTGGATGATGTAGCATCGTCTATGGCATTGAGTATCTGGGTATCGTTCTATAGCTTCTTCTCTACCGTCAACTGCCCTTCTATGCCGTCTTGCAGTGCAATGAACCCACTTGACTCGATTCGTTTCTTCCATTTGTTTGATTCGTATCGCGCAGTGACAACGGTCAGTCGAAGCTCTGGCTCGTTGCTTCCAGCAGATGATGGTGCCTCGGGAATATGGGTGAATGACCATCGCCCAAACGCCCAGTTTAGGATGTATCGTCCTCTCCCGTTCGCCGTTGTCGCCGTGGCGATGTCCTTGTCTGAAGACTCCGGGGGAGTGGATGCGTATAGCACTCCCTTGATGCGGTAGACTTCGTCTTTTGTAGGACTCTCGAGCAGTTTAGCGAGTTTGTCTGTGTCGACGCTACTTTTCAGGTCGTTGCTAGCAAGCGTGATACTCAGGACTTCCACCTCGCTCGAGTGGTTGTGATCATGCTCGTGCGCGTGGCCATTCTCACTCGGCTGTTCAACAGCCTTTGCTAGCTTTGCGTCTAGCCCGAATGCGATGTCCTTATCAACCCAGCCTTTGCTGCTCTTCTGCCTAGGAATGGGGGGATCCACGTCCAAGTCCAAGATTTTGTCCTCGACATCCTCGAGTCGCCTCTCATCTACCAGCTCCCACTTATTCAAAACAATGAGATCGGTATATCTTGCTTGGATCTTTGCCGTATAACTTGTATCCTCGTATCCCTTCCAGTTTTCGACGTCGATGACACTCATCACTCCGTCGAGTACGTATTTGCCTGTTTCTCGCGAGAGGCGGTTGACTTCCATTGCCAGTGTCGCAGGGAATGCCGACCCGGAGGTTTCGACGACGATGCGATCGGGTCGAACATCATTTGAAAGCTGCTCGAGAGCCTCAGACAGTTGGCCTACAAGATTGCAGCAAATGCAGCCATTAAGGAGCTCCTGTACTCCAGAAATTGCTTGGGAGGAGGCAAGCTGAGAGTCGACAGCAACATCGCCGTACTCGTTCTTGAGAAGAGCGAGCTTGTAGTCCTTCGGCAGTTGTTGTATCAGGTTCAAGATCAAAGCTACAACACATGAGCATCAACTTCAAAATTGCGGGCAGACCAACATTTGTTGAGACCCTCAAGAACTTACTGGTCTTTCCCGATCCCAAGAACCCTGTGACGATGGTAATAGGTATCATAATGCCAGCTTTCAAGATTTCTGGCAATACACTGGGCGAGCCTTGTATTCCTCCTTTTGCAGATCGGTCGGCGGTACCGAAGTGGGCTGGCACGCGTCAAGTCGCGACTGCATTTTGCAATCTAATGCGGGGTCGCCGAGCGCGGGCTTAGCAGGGGTTCGCCGGCGATGACGTAGCGCCTGTCCCAGCGTTGTTAGCATGTCCAGTACGCATTATCCCTCAGCGCATCGTTTGCACTACCGATACCAAGCTCGCCTAGATCCTGTTTGCTACCGCACTCATAGATACCAAGCTTGAGTTTCGCAGCAGCTTAGTTGCATATAAAACCAGCATCCTCCTCGGTCCTCCGCTTCTCCACAACCACCAACTTCCTCGCTCAATCAACGATCAAACCACCCCACATCAAATATAATGGATTTCGTCAACAAGCTCACCGGTAGCGGTAATAGCCAGGGTCAGAGCTCCAACGAGCAGACCCAGTCAACCGGATCTTCTGGACAGCAGCAGAGCGGTGGCTTCCTCGGCGGCATTGGCGACAAGCTCAACTCAGCTGCTGGTGGTGGCCGCGAGAGCGAGAAGAACGAGGATTACCTCGACAAGGGTAAGCTCGTACGATTGTGTCACAAGCGTCCACAGGCTGACGTGTTGCAGGTGTGGACCTAGTACAGGAGAAGTTCCTTGGACAAGGTCCTCAAGACAACGAGGTATGCTGTCGCCTTGATCAACAAATGTTGCATACACACTAACGCCGCTACAGTCCGCTGTGGAGCAAGCCAAGGACGAGCAGATCTCCGATTTCATTCGAGGACAGTACAAGGGTGCCACTGGTAGCGACATCCCTATCAAGGACAAGGAGACCAGGTTGGGTTAGTGATTAGTTTCTCAACTTTGACGCCTGGCCGACATGGAGCAGCCTTCATGGTCATGATTTTACGATAATTGTAGTCATTAATTGACAGATAATAATCTTGATCTCTCCATTGTGTTGACGTGACATGCGGTAATTAGCGTTGAGTGCCGAAACTCTTATTTAGTCTTGGGTATCATGGTCTCTCTTCATACCTCATTCTCCAATGTCTTGATACAGTGCTTCAGTAGCATCATCATCCTGTTCTGTATGCTTCGACCGGCTGGTGTGTCCGCATGCTTCCCAGCACCCCACCCAAACGGCAGTACAAGTCTTCGACGACCTCTTTTATCAACAACCGCGAGCGCATCCAAGGGAAACTTCCCTCCTCCGAGAGGGTGAAGTAATCCTAGACGAACGAAATGGTTATCCGGTGGATCCACTGCCGAGACCAAAGGCAACGAGAAAGGCGCATTCGTGGAAGGCTTATGTGTAGAAGGGTCGTGGCAGAGTATCAGAGCCTGTAGCGAGGGTGCTAAGGCGTAAAGATCATCCAAAGCGGAGCTGTAGCTGATCAGTCTTCGACCAGGTCTTGAGGCTTCAGACGTACCATAACAAATTGTAATGCAGCTGTAGGTTTCCTTGTACACAGAGCACTACAGTAGACTCTGCCTTCCTATACCTTTGCCAATTGTTGTGGGGCTTAAGTCCACCGCCTGGTGGTGCAGCAAGCATTTTGCTGGACAGGATGGCGCCTATGTCAACGGTCCAGGCATCTCTTGGCTCGATGATGTCCAGCTCGTCAAGCTCACATTGAGTCTTTGATCTCTTGAGTGTGTCGCTCATTGAAGAGAGTGCTGGCGAAGGCTGGCGTTGCTGCTGCGCTTCATCGTCGTCTGAGTCCAGTGCAAGACGCGATCGTTTGCGACCGAGCTGTGCATTCATGGTGCTCGGTGGAGGGAAGAGGAGGAGATCAACCATTTGCGTGCGCACATTGCCGTATGAACTTTTAGAGAGCAATTCAGAATGGATGATGTCCTGCGCTTTGTCACATGGCGACGTTGTTTGTTGTGCAGAGATGCGTGAGGGACGAAGACGCGCAAGCTTACGAGGTTGCTTTTGCTCTTTTACGGTTGGCTGCAGCCGAGGTCCCTTACACCTATGTACTCCCCGCGCTATCCGCCCTACCCCACAACCAATCTAGTCACTCAAGCCAGACTCGGTCCGTCTACATCCTACGCCGTTGTTGATGTCTTCGAGGGATGTCACAAGTAGACTGCGAGAGAGCGTTTGGAATGGCAGCATACCTCTAGAGGTGCGGTTGCACAATGAAGATTGTAGGACCTACGATGATTCCGACCCATACATAGTGAGAGCGCCTTCTCCAAACTGGGTGCAATCTAATGAGGCATTGTAGATCCAGTTTCCCAGGCTCTCGTATCTCGGACTACTGAATCGAAGGCTGCATGCCTTCTTTTCGCCAAATTTGATTTATCCTGACGTCTCTCCGGCGGATCTGTGGTTCTCATATGAAGGTGTCCCACTGAAGTGGCACTACCCTCTCGGACTGTTGTACGATCTCTACTCTGGAGCGGAGCCAGCGAATGCATCAGATTCATCGTCTCCGACTCATAGGACTGAGCCGCCCGAGGACGATCGCCGCCACCTGCCATGGAAACTCACAGTCCACTTCTCAAGGTACCCGGCGGAGCAACTCGTCCAACTTGACGCCGAAGACAAAGTCATGCATGATCTCTTCAGGAACGGGGTTAAGGAAGCCGACTACTTAAGAACCGGAACAGGGAAAACTGTTATGTTCTTGAGTGAGAAAGATAGCACACAGCTATGGGATGCGGTCAAACAGCACGATTTCTCCCTGTATAATCCCATCAACCAGAAGCTGCTGAATCCGCAAGGTGCCACATTACGCCACCTGCCAGTGCGAATTTATCTCCCACATGCTGCGGATAGTGATGACCAGAAGGCAGCCAGCCCCGGCAGCCTCAGGGTCGTGCAAAGTCTTGTCACGCCAAAACTCTCATCTCGTAAGTCCAGGAGCTGATGAGTGATAGACGGCCCTAACAATAGAGTAGGACAACCACAAACTGTCGGTACAGCATTGAACCAAATTCTCCCTACTCTGTTCCCTAGCAGACGCAGTCCACTTCTAGCACATGCAGTTTTGCATGGGGCAGTCGTTCCCTTAAGCACTAACGTCGAAGACCTAGTGCGCGCAACTGCGTACCTGGATGGGTGGCTCCACATTTCTATAGTGATGATGGCGTGAGAAAGATGCTTATAGACTACATAGAGCTGTTAATGCGAACCCCGCGATCCCACTTGACATCCACTGTATAGCACAACAGTCTAGCTTTCTCCACGCGCTGCACGGGCCAAGAGGGTCGACCACGCATGCCTTGGGAAAGGATTGCGATTACACTGAAGATCTCCAGGCAGACGTGTGGGCCGTGCCAAAAACAATATCGAGCATGGATACCTGGGTAGGTACATGGCAACGTCGATGAGCGGTGACGCCGAAAGGAATTTACGCTTATTTCTGAAGATGGGGCCGTGCGCAGTCGTCTGATTGGCCAGTACGCTGAACCAGTGTCCTATTCGGGCATCTAGCCGTGCCCTCGACCGCTCTTCCTCACTCGCAGCTCTTCCTTCTCGTCATCGCGCCGCGACGACACAGACCATTTTGATCCTGCACCGGGAATTAGCAGTTGCCCCCGCTCTTGCATCAGTGTTTGAACTCGCGCTTTGGCTCAGGTCAGGAGTTTCGCACTTCATGCCCGTTTGGCGCATTGTTTGCGCTCACATGGTCGCTGACCACGTAGGGTGTCGAACCAACGGGCCGTTTAAGGCGCAGAAACGTCCATCACGCTTCTTGTGGTATCAAGGGGGCTGAAGACCTGTGTCCTAGCGACTGCTGTACACCCTGTTATTGGTTATGAGGTGAAATTACAGCAGAGACCAAGGCAATCCGATCTAGACACTAAAGTATGGCTTTCCACTATTCTGGGACAGATTGAACGATTGCCCCACGCTTTCGTTGGCATCAAGGTTGTGCTTCAGCCCTGCGATAAGGCTGCGACCGGCCTTACCGACGACCATGCCGGTCCCATGGTAAGACCCCTGCATCAACACCCTTGGGAGCCTTCGATCTCACTGACCGAGGGCTGTATGGCGTTACTTCGATTACTGCTACGCCAATCAGTTGATGGCTCTCGACGTGCTACTCACGTTTCACAGTGACTGAACGGTCCCGTCCTGCAGGGCTGTGGGGACATCATCTAAAATCGTCACTCTTGCCGGTCAGCGCCAGACCTTGCAAGAACGTCATAGGTGCGGCTCATACTACACATCACGGGAGGGCCGACCATCAAAGTTCCCATGCATGCTGCGTTCATAGGAGCTATTAGCACAGCAAGAGGCTGAAGGCCATGTGTCGGAGCCTGGGGCGGTTCCTCCGCCATAATCCTTTCGCGAGCTAGTTCCTCGGCCTGAATCCGACATCAAGACCAATGATCTGGCTTGCTGCAGTCTGTCTTTCCACTGCTAAGGCTTGAGCAAGGACATCGATCCTAATCCTGTTCAACCTCCGACACCACTCTCGCGTTCCTCCTTGATGGTCGGGTTTCAAATGATTCCGAGCAAACATAAACCTCTGCCCGTTGGCCATGCCCTTTTACCATTCTCAGAGCATTCGTGCGTACCTATTTTCAACCACACCCCAGCTCCAGGCGTCACCTTCATATTCACACAGCCATCCAGTGGGATTGTTCGACAGCAAGAGGCGAGCATCTGTATATCAACATCTTTCTTGCCAGTACTGGCCTGAGCGCCAGTCCTGTCTCCAAGCTATGAGGCAAACCTCGATGTCTCACCTCTACTCGCAACTTCATCTAACCAACCAACGAACATCGAACAAGGACATCATCTAATCGAAACCACCTCGTGTTGATATACTTTGACGATATCACCATAAGCATTCAAGATTGGCGAACCGTCGACAACATGTCCTACGGACGAACCGACGAAGGACAACAACCACGGGCTTCAGCAGGTGAATCTTGGACCTCTGATACGTCGCCATCAGACACAAGATCTCCTGAATGGTCAGAAGTGGCCGATCCTGTAGAACGGCGGAAGATTCAGAACAAACTGGCTCAACAGAGGTTTAGTAGGTAGCTTCCTGCGGATATAGGTTGACAGTGTACTAATACTGCACAGGAGCCAAGGCTCGAGAGCAGAGAGAGGAAGCAGAACGTGAGGCAGAGAATCTTCGACGAGCTTCGAGTTCCTACAGGCGCCCAGAAGTAGCTCGGCTTGAAGATCACCACACCCTATCAGGCCTTCCCTGGGGAGGTATATCGTTCAAACATATCGTAGCAGCAGGGCAAGATAAGGAGCGGAGCTCGCAGCAAAGCTCACGGGAGAATTCTGTCTACGCCATGCGCGCAGGTGGGAGCAGCAGGTGAGGCACCCAGCGTGAGTCTGTGCTTTCCCACGGTGAGCGTGTGACTGACATGGTCTCAGACTTGGACTTTGCCTTACGGATCGTTTCGCTCGAAGTCCTGCGGTGTGGGGACCCTTTAGAACAATCACTCTTGGCTTTTCTGAACGGTAATAGCCCTGAGCCGAGCTGTGCTCGGTTGTTACATTCACGACATGGGTTCAAGTCACAAAGCCGCATATTATGTATACTACAAGCATCCGATTGTTGCAGCCGAGGGGCATTGCTGTCGAACTACGCTAGAAGCGTAGCCGCAGAGCTGCAGCAGTTGATTCGGATGAAAAGGGCTTGATGCCCGTTTGTTCCTGGTTTCGGCGGCTACATCTATTCTCTTAGTGGTCAGCGTCAATTGCACGATGGTCAAATGAGGCAATGCTGCCCTGAGTGACTCCAAGACACCGGTCTCGTACTCCCAAGTGCCTGGATTTCTTCCTCTGCTGCATATGTAGGAACGAGGCACGCTCTGCCGCGTCGAGCTGTTACATGCTGTCACGGCAAAAGCGCCATACAATGCATCGATCTGGACGCACAGACAGTGAAACAAGCGACCCGAAACTCGACCGTGTACTCTATTTTCTCTTTCGATGCCTGTACCGCCTCAGCCCCGAAGCAGGGCTGACGAAGCGGAGACTGAATACTGATGGTGGTCGCCAGCAGCCGGCCCAAGGCATTCTCGGCGATGACGGCGGTGCCTAGATGGCAGAACGTCGAAACTGTCAGAAGCTTGTACCAAAGGCTATGCATCCATTCTGTCAATCAGCCTCGCGATATTTAGTGAATTTGGTCGAGCTTGAAACGACTGGCAGTCGCAGGGCTCAGAACCACATCAGCCCCAGACGCTGAGCGGACCGAGATGTTCACAACCCTCCAAATCACCCATTCCAGCATCCAACTCCACCCTCGCGACTCAACAGCCGCAAGAACACCTGAGTCCGAGACTCGTTTAACGTGTGCAGCGTTTACGCGCCTCTGTCTCGAGATGCGCGGCATCGATCACAAGCTTGGTGCGGCTGCAGTGACGTGACCGCCTGCATTGCAGCACACACGAACTCTCCCCCGCAATGGCTGCACAGGGTATATTAGTGCCCTATCCACGACCAGGGCACGGCGGCAAAGGACTATAATTGCCTGTATACGGAAAGTCAAGGAGTAGGATTGGCCCCTAATAGCGCCGTATGTGGGCAAAACGACTAGCAACTGAGGCACAGTCGCTGTTGATTGGTCCATAATGAGAGCAAATTAGCAGAAATCACCCTCAACCCACACGTGTGCCACGAAAACGATGCTGCTGACGGCAAGATTGATGCAGCTCAGGAACAGGAGATATGCGGCATTACAGCTATTGGTTCTATCCTGGCCCTTTCGAGTTGGATTCCTGTTCGTTTATGGTCATGCAGCCCTGCGGCGTTCCGAAGTGCCATGTTCTTCCACAAGTGTGTACTGAACAGCCACAACCGATCCACAGGTCTCAATGCTCGACGGCACGAAAGGCCACCTCCCTAAGCGCCCGCGACATAACGGACAACTTTTTACACATCGCTCGGAGCATTTCTTAGCTCGGGGTGCAGGGTACGCGAGGCAACTGATATATATCTTCTTCACGTACTTTGAGCAAAATGCAGCACACCAGCTTGTTCAGTCTTCATGTCCGTGGAGCAATTCTCACAGCTTTCTCTCGAGGAGGCCATGGTGACTACTCGAGCTGGAGCCGCCAAGGCATCAATAAAGCGAGCTCTGCCTCAGCAGCTTGACCAAGACACGCCCTTACCTTCAGTCGAACCCGTTTCCCCAGTATCGCCAACCCCCTCTCTCGTCATCTCGACGAATAATTTGAGCTACAACATCTCCTCATTCGACGCCAATCAACGTCGAAGGGCTAAACGAGGACTTCAAGACAACCTTGCAATCCGGCTGAAATACTGCACATCCGATGTCGATGATGAAGATCCCAGCATCCGGACCCAGTATTTCTACATCAACGACGACATCGAAGTTGTGATGGGTGGAAGACTTCGCAGACCTCGATGCTCATGCGGGGCTAATGAAGATGGCATTGCCTGCAAGGTCGGTACACTTGCTTCGTGCAATACTCTTTACAATTCTGACTTTTACATAGCACATATATTGGGTTGGTGATCACGTTGTCTCCACCATACCAGATGTCGTCAAAGATCAGCCCCTTCAGATCTCTACAGATGGGTCTACCTTCCAACATATCAAACCTGCAGACGTCTTGCATAGAAGAGGCTTAGAAGATGTTGCAGAAGATCTGGATTGGGTCTATGAGGATGAGGACGTATCCGAAGATGAAGACGATATCAAGGAGACAGTTATCAACATGCTTTCGGTATTCGAACCTCAGGGAGCATTGCCAGAAGAGTTCCAGTGTCCAGAATCGCCTCTCACTTCTGAACGCTCGAAGAAGTATCAGGAGTTCGTGGCATTGTTCACTCGCTACGCAACCCAGGATCCAGGACTGCTTCTGCAGACGCGCGACATCATCGATCCCAACTTTCAGAGTCGTGTGTTCTTCCAAAACGTTGAGAATCGCATCACTCAAACGTTCCAAGCCTTGGACGAATATATTACGTACGGTGGCACAGACGCTTCGGCAGATGCGATGCGCTTTGGACTGCCAATCACTGCAAAAAAGCTCAGGGGTCTGGTGGAGGCTATCAATAACTTTGTCAACCGGCAAGACAAAGACGATCCTGACTTCAAGAATATCGCAGTCCGGGCAGCCGCAGCGCTGGTGCGCATTCTCGATCTTGTCACGGATCGTAACGTTGATGCTTACGAGGACATCACGTGGGGCCTTCGACCTGGAAGCCCTCGTGAAAACAACCTGTACTGTGCTCTTATCGGTGAGCCAGAGGCCGGTGCCCCCCTGTTCGTCCTCAGCGCACTCCGTTTGCTCCCTCACGAAGATGTCATCCGCAGTCACTGGACGACCTTACAAAGTATTGAAGCAAAGCTTATTCAGCACGATGCGCCAGTCGATTACCTGAATGCATTCTATCAGATCATCCACGATAACCGCAAGAGAGCTGCCTCTGAGGTCTACGGAGGTCAGATGAAGAGGACAGCCTCTTGATCAGTAAGCCACAGAGTCGTTTCCTTTCTTCTCCGATTCGCAATGCTAGTCTCAATGGCTAGTACTCTAGGGTAATTGCTTTTTGTTTTATAGCATTTGGAGCTGTTGGATTTTGTGTAGTCAGTTCACTCCTTTTCTGTCTTGGTTCACTCCTTCTCATTTCAGCTCTTGAGGCGATTTTGTTGACTCTTGTCACTTTATTTCTAGACCATGCTGTTGGCTATTCTTCTAGACTCTCCTTGATATCCTTTACTTCTCTTCTTACGATCATTTACAGTGCATGTGCATGTTTCAAAGATGCTGGTTTTACCTTCGTCTCACCGCTTTTTTGCCATGACAGCACCACTTCCACGCAAGGAATATCTGTTGAGTTTGAACCACAATGGTTCCTTTGTTTTCTCTTCTTACATTCATTGTACATACGTAACACAACCATATTCAATCTCTTGCTTTTGCAGCTAGTGTCTATGCTTATGTGAAACCCCGTAATGAATTCTGTGATAGGCCTCGAGAATTCCGCATGCGGACGATCCACTCGACAATATCCACATTAACACGTAGCATGCGTTGCACACGAGTCGTAAGACGTTCAGCTGATATCTTGTCCCCGCATCCGCACAGCAGGCGTTGCCAAGGCTTAGAATTCAAAGGTCCGGGGCTCTGGGATGTGGCCGACGGCAACGCAGCCGTGAAGTTAGATCGCTGAGGTCCGGCCGAGTACGTACGAAAGTGGAGCCGAGCAGAATATCGGACCGCAGTGTCTTTGTGTCCAATCTCATTCTCTATCGACAGGCAAGATAAGGACTTTGAGCAGAAGGAATGTCGGAGTGAATGTCGGGGCTGTCGATTGACCACAGCAAGATTGTACTGTAGATCTAGGGAGCCAATCAGAAACGTCGTTGTCACACGTCGTACAGCAACTAGAATGGCTGGCTGGTGCTGCGTTGAATGAATGGTGCAGAGTGCTTCTGCTGCCCGAGAAATTGGATCAACACTCAAATCAGCGCTCTTCCCAGATGTTTTCATTCCAGCGGTGAAGCCAGCACATCGGCCAAAACATGCATTCAGGCTTGCCAAAACGGGTCGCTTATCTCGCTCTTCGTCTAAGGGTGATTTGCACTTGCACTTGCTGTTAGTCAGCCCCGCCATGTTGTTACTTGAATGAAACAGCTCCGCAGCTCAACATAATAACGCCCAGCTCATCGTCCGCCGGTGAATACATGCACACTTGTTTCGTGTCAAGCTGGTAACAAGTGGGATATCTCCTGAGGACAAGGCGTTAGACAGGGCATTCATAATCAGCACAGTCTTATGCATTCGCACATCCTGGCCGATTCGTATGGAGTGGGTACGCGAAGCACCAAATATGCATCCAAGGCGTTAGCACCAAGGCTTGAGCAGAGACGGAGGGCTCCACGCTGATCATGGTGCAGCAAGTTGGCGCGGAAGGTTGGTCGAGCTGGCGGGGGCAGCGGCTGATCTCGAGCTGTTCGTCATCTGGTTGGCCCACGATGCAGATGCTATCCACATGAAGCGCTTTGTTCCTTCCAGGCCGGATTGCGGGGAAGGTACGCTAGACCTGTAAGCCACTAGCCTTGTCGTCCCTTCTCTACCCACCATTGCGGCTGCTATATTACAGCACCGTCCATCACTCGTCCTTGCCTCAGTAGCCACACACCTCCTTGTTCTCCACTATCAGTCACCTGTCACACCACGCCGTTGCTATCATACCTCTCTGCGAAACGAAGCTCGCTTATCACGCCATCCCACCCCACTGACGTACTGCACTAGCCTGTCCGTGCGAGGACCACGAGTCCGAGCGCTAGTACATCAACCACCTCCTCGCCCACTCCCTCTCTAGCACAACCGCACCCACACTGAAGCTCACATACAACAAACATTGCAGCCACTGTCTTCTACTTGAGTTAAATACTTGACATCACTGATCCGCATATCCCGCCCAAGCCATGTCTTCCGGCCGCAATTCACCCCCATTCGTTTCCCCGGGCCCTACAGACCGCCGACGTGCGTCAATCACTGGTCAGACGTTCCAGGATCTCTTCGGGCGACAAGGCAGTTATTCTGGACAGCAGGGTGGCCGACCAGGAATGTCTGGCCCCATTACCACAGCTGCAGTGAATGCTCAGCAACGGCGCCTCTCGCTCACAACCATCGGCCTGTCGGCATCACCGGGCCAGACATCTCCTTTCCTCAGCAACCCCCGCACCCGAACCGAGAGTCTATCCAGCGTCAATTCGGGCTCGGTAGACGAGAGCCCCTTCGAGGATGATTACGCCCCCATCGCATCTGCTCCCGGCAGTAACCCGGCCACACCCTTCGCACGACGCCTCAGTTTCGGTGCACGAGCAATGCGGGATGTCAGGCAGGGTAGTGGTAGTGTTGGAAACCCAAATGGTAGACCTTCCACCCATAAAGCCTCTCCCCCGACTGGTGGTCGAGGACGAGGTCTGTCTTCATTGTCGAATTCTCTGCCCACATCAGCACCCCTTCTACACTCCTCATCACCTCCTGGTCTTTCTTCGAGGCGTTCAATATCCATATCCTCTGTTTGGCCGTACACAATCGCAGAGAATGTTGAAGACTATCCCGAGTATGAACACTCGCTGACATGGTCGTCCACAGGCGAAGGCTACAACTTCGCGGAGAACCTCCGCTCCCGCGCCGAACGTGGCTCCATTTCGGGCCCGCCGCCGATGCTGAACGTTCCCTCGCACCAACGTGCGAAGAGTGTCGCCGTTATGGAGCCTCCCGTCCGTGAGATGCCCAAGCAGCCGAAGCAGCCCGACGCTATGCAAGAGCGAATTCTCAAGGGCGACTTCTACATGGACTAGGTGACATCGTGTTGCCTGATGCAAACTATCTGCGGTATGTCCTTACCCACTGATAAATGTTGGCCAAAACACGCTTGCTGACCTTTACGCAAGGCCATATAAAGCAGATTTGTCCACAAGATCACACCAAAATGTACGATCCGCATTGACTAGCGTTTGCAAGCGAGTTGCATTTTAAGCCATATATTTTGGGCACGCCATCGCTCGAATTTTCGAGGACGAAGGAATGAGGAGAGCAGATGCACGTTTACATTCTCGGCACACTTTTCGCTCAATCTCGGATCTCACACCCGAGCTTATACGGCGTCTGTTTCGATGCGTATCATTACAGTACCTCCTTTTCGCCGAAAGCATTGTTCAGGGACCTGTCATATCTGCGGTACTTGGTGTCTTTTATCAACGGTGTGCTTGCACTATTACAGTTGTCAGGAGACGACTGTAGGTCCTCTTCAGGAGTTCACTGGAGTATGGAGGATGGCATCAAATTGTAGAACGCCTCGGAAGGCAAATGTCAACGAAGGCGTCTATGGGAGGATGAACATGAAGGGCGATGGTCTTTCCTATCCACAAATTTGTATCTCAAGGCAAGGGGTCATGGCTGGAATGGGAAGAAGGGGATAGCACTCGCATTCTATGAATGTACTTGTAGTGAGTAAACGACAGAGCCAATGTACTCGTGTCTGTCGACAACTTCCTTGTACACAATTCCTACATGATAGTGGTCGCTGCACCTACAATGTTTCTCCATCACACCTTCATCAATGAGCGCATAACGGCTTCAATAAGCGATCACTTGGACATTGTTAGCAAAGACAGTGCGCAAGAAATAGCAACCTCAAAAGCGGTTCACGTGTTAGACGGCTCTACGGTGACTGGATGTGCTTCAATTTGGTGGAGATTCCTCTGTCTCCAATTTCACTCTGTTCATCATTATGTTCATATCCGTTCGGCTTCTCACACCCCGTCAGCATCCCGCTTCAGCAACTGCCGAATCGACCCGACACAGCTCCATATCCCCAGGCTTACTGAATGTATACACAAGCCCACTATCATTCAAAAACCCACACACACTCGGATCCTCATCACTCCCCAGTACCTTATTCCCCACCCTCTTCACCTCTGCACCCACAGCCTCCACAAACCCCGCACTATACGCCCGATAAACCTGCTCCCGCATAACCACCACCTCCAGGCTCCGCAACCCAGGCCGCAGACAACTCGCCGCCTCGAGCGGCGCAAGATCCAGCCGCGCCCCCGGCTCCTCCCGCACGAGCTCCAGCACCAGGCGCACGTCGCGCGCGTTGCGCGACCCGGCGATGTGCTCCAGAGCGTGCGCCAGACACGCGGCGTTCTCGCGCGACGGGCCCAGCGTGGCGTCGCGCACGACGTGGGGCCAGCGTGGCCGCGGGCCCTCGAGCGCGTGTGTCAGGGTGAGGGTCAGGCGGCGGGCGAGCGTGGGCGATAGCACAGTGCCGGGCGGCGCGTCGTAGTCGCTGCGCAGCCGCACGATCCAGGTGCCGTGACGGACCATCTGGGCAGTGGCTTCGGAGAGGGTTTGCTTGTTGGTGAGGAGCCAGGTTGGCAGGGCGGTTTCGCGCGTCACGAGGGATTTGTAGCAGGCTACTATGCGTCCCTTGGAGGGGTGGTCGAGGAGCGTGATTTTGGGGGTTGAGATCCAGAGAGCGTCGTATATTTGGTCGCGGAGCTCGCGGGGGAGGGCCAGGAAGGATGCCGGCATTGTGAATGGATGTTTGTTGTCTGCTATTGACGGAGGAGGGTACCGTGTTATACCGCTGTCGGTGCTGTACTTCCTGTGCAATTGACTACACACTAAGTGCTCTCAACGAGTAAATGTTGAGGTGCATTCCTGCGGCTCAGCCGTCGATATATGCATAGCCCGTCTCGCCGCCTCGCACCCTCCGCCGACGGCCGCTATAGCTCGCGCCGAGCGTTGGCTTGCTCGGGACGAGGTCGCAGCGTGCCGCGTAAGTCACGACATGCTCCATGGCGGCTAGGCCAGCACTCCGAGCCGTCTCGCCCGAGACGAACAGGTGATATTTGGGTGTGGAGACCAATCAGCACGTTGGACCCTGAGTGCGTTGTCGGAGTCTGGGGGGCGGGGAAGGCCTGGACGCCTTGAGGATCCGCGGATCTTCGCACCTTCCGCTTTGGTCACCACATCATGTGCTCCTTCCACGCGGCCTTACAGTGAGGCTCAATGCTCAACGGCCCTATAATATATGAGTTTTACCCGTCTCGACACGACCTGTAACGCAAACATATTGCTGTAAGACTCCACTTCCGCAGTAACACACCGCGTTTCTGAATCAGTGAGGCGAGCCGACACTCGCCCACCGTTGATGCCCAACGCAGCATCAAAGACCTAACCCGTAGAAGTCCGCGATGTGCCTTGAAAGGACAAAATCGAACTGCTTCCGCCTCGCCACCCTGCAAACAATTAGCCAATTCTGCCACGCATAAGCACTTGACATACCACGATTCCACACCACCGGAACCCGTGTCTCTGAGCAGAACCTCCCGAACCACATTTGCTGCCATGAGGCCAAAGTGCGTACCGATGTATTCTAGCTGATCCAGGATCCAGACCCGAGTCGGCGGGGAGCAGTAGCGCGACCACCCTGCGACGTAAAGGGGGAATATTAGGATGTAGGCGTCGAGAAGGTGCGGGATTGTGTGCAGTAGGCCCGAGGATGGGGAATGTGGGTGCTGGCACGGTGAGCCGGGTGGTAGTTTGTGGGAAGCTGCAGAGGAGCAGGCGATCATTTGGGGGACGGATGCGCAGATTTGGCGTATTGTTGGCGTTATGGAGGGCGGGGGTTGGAGGAGAAGGGTTGAGTGGGTGGATGTTGGGAAGTGTGAGATGAGCTCTTCGCGGAGAAGGATGCGGAGGAGGCGTAGGACATTCCATGTGTGCATGACAGCTCGGCTGGGGTAGATGTTGTACAGAGATGGTGAGTCGCTGGGCAGTGATCCGGCCCTGTGTTCTGCCGGTACTATGACGCTTTCATACGACCATGTCGAGGTGGCTTCGTGTGAGATAGCCTCGAGGCAGCTGTCAAGCCTCGCACACCTTGCCGTCTTCTCCTCCAGTGTCAAGGTGTTCGCGTGGATATCAGCGACCAGATCAACGACATCCGACAACACACCACTGAGCCTCCAGTTCATGTCCGCGCCATCCACCACCGTCGCCGCATGCTCTCTCATCTTCCTAATCGGTTCAGAAATCTTCCGTCTCGCGCTCAAACAGCACACCGTCGCATTAAGCGTCAGCCCCAAAAGCGCCTTCACCTCCCCCCTCTCCCGAAATGCCTCCACGCCCCTCAGCCTCGCAAGGACCAACGCACCCTCCACGTGTGCATGCCGAACCACAGCACCCTCCTTGATCTCCTTACTCATCTTCTCAAACAGATCCAAAAGCAACGCTCCTTCAAACGTCGACACTTTCTTCACCGCATCCGCGCGCTGCAGCTCTGCGTTGATCATCCGCAGCGCGGCAACGTACTTCCTCCTGCTCAGCTCAACCGCGGCTTCATACCGTGTCGAGAGCGCTAGAAACACGAGGCTCACGGCGTCGAGGCTCGAGGAGAGGTGCGCGGGCGCCCTGGTCGTGTGGTGGTACTTGAGCAGGCCGGCCCAGGTGTGGCTGAATTCGCAGACGTAGTTGGCGAAGAAAAAGTCTCGTGCTGTGACTTCTACGCTCGGGGGCAGGTAGGTGAGTTGTTGTGCCTGGGTGGCAAGGCTACGTGCGTCTGCCTTTGTGCGGACATCATTTGTCTCGTCGGCGATGCGGATGGTGAGAGTGTCGCGATAGCCGACACAGGGTGTGGCGGCCCGGATGCAGGAGCTGCAGCTCGGGCGCAGGAAGTCGCACTGGAGAGGGAAGTTAGTGGATGGGTATGGTGGCTTGGTGCGGTGAGAACATTGGCAAGTGACTTACGCGTAATCGTCGGTCACGGCATCGTTGACATGCCTTTGACAGTCTGCCACGGAAGACCATTGGCCAGCCTACGCAGTTGCAGGGTATTGTCGGTCGAGTCCAGCTCACGAGTGTTTGTCATCGAGCTCAATAGGGGAAGCTGTTCGTCACGACGAGATGAAAGGAGTATCCAGTAACCTACCTGTGTCTTGTAATACCATCGACAGGATTGCCTCCATAATTTTGTATAACAGAGAATCTAGGTTTGACATGCATTGTAGAAACTAGTCCAAAGTTGGCATGTAGTTTGCCTAAGATCTGTGCAGGCTGACGGACCGGCGCGGACTTTACCTGGAAAGGGAAAGAAGACCCGCATAGATGGACTGTTTCGACGGATGCAGTGTGGGTTATCATCAGTCATGTAGCTAAAGTTGACGACGCACTCTAGCAAGTAGCAGGTATATATGATGCTCATACATTGATGCCTATCTCAATGACGATATTTCCAGGGTGGACTCATGGAAGCAAGCTTCCGGAAACTCAAATTCTCCGCTCCCCCTATTCATGAGCATTATAACACCCAAGCAGCAGCAGGACAATTGTATCCAAAAATAGCAAATCGACTACACCGTCTTTTGCAGTAAAGAATTAATCAAAGTCATGAATCCCTCCTAGCGGCACCGAGTGACCGAGTAGCTCAGTCTGCATCCCACTGATTCTGCACACAAGAGGCAAGTTCATGCTCTAAACACTTCAATCCTTTGCGGACTTCTCATTTATTCATTCAAAGTCCCCTATAAAAGGCGCATGGCATGCCGTAGCAGCCACAAATAGATCAGGCTTTACCCAGCGCGCCTCCAAGAGCCGGGGATGCTTACACCGCCGCTCTGTTCTCTTCGCCCCAACATAACCCCCACAGCAAGACTGTACAAAGCGGTGAAACACCAAGTGTGATGCAAGACAGACCGAGCGCAGCGGCCTTGATGATGAAATAGAATCAACCCCTCCACCTTTCCCGTCAATAATACATTGTGGCATCGTCTTGTGATAGTTGAAAAATGTAAACGCCTTGGAATGCAAGCTCCCCCAAATCGTCCCTGGCCGTGGCCTAATACCGTCTTCTTTGCTATTGTTGAAGGAGCGCCGAAGCATGCAATGGCTGTAGTGCGGGCGTGGTTGAAGACATACGCAACCCACGCAATGAAATGTGTAGAGCGATTAGTTAAGGAAGCCCTTACAGCCAATCGAGCCGCAAAGACATGGAATACGGTCGGTGGCATCCATCTCGCGTTCAAACTTGTAATCGTAGGTGAGTTCCTCATCTGCAACAAGGTCAGTATGATGTCCACAAGACAAAAAGGGAAATGCTGACCTTTGCCGATGTCACGTAAGGCATAGATGACAATGCGCTTCGAGTTGTCGACTCGAATGATCTTCGCTGTACAGTTTGGTGTACAGCTGTGGTTGATGAAACGCGCAATGCCACCCATTTTCGTGGCATCTATGACCGTATCTTCGTCGATGCGGAAGAGGTAACTGGAACCTACACCTTGCATGTCGTACTTGGCTTCGCGCAGATCTGCGACACGCTGTCGCACCCTGTCACCAACGTATTCGATAATCATGTCGTTCGCAGCAATGTTCTCCTCGGCGTACAGACCCCAGTTGTGGATCGCTGAGCGGTCGAACTTGACGAGCTTCTTGCGCTTCTTCAGCTGGTTGAAGCGCAAAGCATCACCCTCGGCGCCTGAGACCTTCGAAATGTTGATATCGTTGACCATACGACGGTTGTTGGCACGATTTGCACGAGAGTTGGCTGTGGATGTCTTCTGCGAACTAGTCGTGAACTTGAAGCCTTCCACAGAGTGGGTAGACTTGTCTTCTTGCTTTGCCTGTCGCTGTCGCTCTTCGCGCTCCTTGACAACTCGAATGCGATGAGGCAAGTACTTCGATTTCTCGGACTCGCGAATTTTCTTGACACCCTCGGCTCTGGCTGATCCAGTGGGGTTGGGCACGTAGTAGCCTTCGATCTTGGTCTCCTTGCGTGATACACCTGCCTCGCCGGAGTTGTTGAGGTGCTTGATGGACTTTTGCTTCCAAGCCCAGGACTGCGCATCGTCGATATTAGCGGCCTCGATCGACTGCATGGCGATCTTCAGGTTCTTGAGATCCTCTTCGTCTTTGAGCATGTGTTGCCAGCCATCAATGTCCATTACTACACTGAGATCATCCTCAACCGTTTTCCGAGGCTCGTCTGAGGACACTCCCCAGTAGACGGAGCCGGTATCGTCCTCTTCCGGCGTTCCCTCAGCAGGGGATACTTCTGTCATTAGTTCGGGCTTCTTGACTTCAACGAGTTCCTCCTCAACAGCCTCTGCGACTTCTGCAACCTCTTCTGTGATCTCAACCTTCGCAGCCTTGATCTCTGCTTCGAGTTGCTTTTTCGTCTTCTTCTTTGGTTTCGCGGCCTTTTTGACGGGAGCTGGCACTTCCTTCTCGGTAGTTTCGATGGGTTTGGACGCTTCATCTTCTTGAGTGACAATGACGGTGGGCTCAAGTTTGTCTTCGGGTGGTGTTTCCAGGCCAAAGATTGCGTCCGCCTCTTGTTCGATTTTTCGCAATCTCCTGAAACCCTTGAGCGCTTTGTCTGCTTTCTTCCAGATTGGCGAAGAACGCGGAAGTATAGCAAGCACTTGTTCCAACTCTTTCTCCGCCATATTTTCTGGGTCTTTGTGAATACAATGAGCAAGCAAACTCCGAGCATGCGTATCGTCCATTTCTTCATCGCTGTCCTCGCCCCACCCAGTCTCAATGCGCCGCCGTTTCGCGCGGTGCGCTCTTGAAGATTCTTCTTCATCTTCGACGTCAGTAGAATGGGCGCGGCTGATGGGCCGGCTTTCCTGCTCTTCTGTGCCACGTGTAAGTGTGCTGCGGCCCTCATCATCTGAATCTTCCGCTGGCTCAAACATTTCCAACATCTGTCGATGAAGGCCACGAGCGATCTTTGGCTTCGGTGCAGAAGCTTTCCTTCGCTCATCCGCGAAAGCGTTGACAATTCGAAGCGGCTTCTTTCCTCGTCTGTTGTGGTCAAGAGGCCCAAGGGCGTTGCGACCGCGTCGTGATCCGAAACCTCCATGTCGTCCCTTGGGCGTCGCCGCTGCAAAAGGATCCAATGTAGGTGTAAGCATCGAGGGCAGACTTATGCTGTTCTCCTTTTGCTGAGGGTCTTGGATGTTTAGCTTTCGGCGCTTCGCAGCCTGACGCTCTGAAGACATGATATCTAGCAGAGCTGGGCCGGCGATGCGAGTCTTGATGTCACCAAGTAACTTCTCTGACAACTCATGCTTAAGCTGGTCAAGTGCTGCTAAGACGGGATCCAACGAGTCTGCCCTTTGCTTCTTCTCTAGCTCCAGGTCGGCGGCTTCCTCCTCGGCAACGCGCTCCTCAATAGCCTTTCGCTTTTTATCCGCTATGACCCTTTCTGGGCTCGGGCTCCGCTCGTATTGTGGGTCACCGTACTGATTACACTCCATGTTCATTACATACGTGAACAAGGCCTGCATGTGACATTCTCGAAAGCATCGCACGGTCTCGTCTTCTCCTCTCTTAGAGACTTCGAACGTGATGAAGTAACCAGTCTGGTCGGACCGAACTGCAGACCATTTGAAGGCCTTCAGACGTCGTTTCAGATGATCTATAGTTGTGGCCAGTACAGGCACGTATTGGTGGGCAATGAACAGGTACGGTGTTCGCTTCATTGTGGGCTTGATCGGCTCTCGTTCGATGAGGTAGGAAAGTGCTGCCTTGCGCGACAAGGGCTCTCGGGGCATTGGAGGTGGCGGGCGCGTGCCTTTGCCAGATGGCCCTTTAGGCACGTTCGCTGGAAGATCGAAACCAGCCGATGCGGCAGATGAGGGAGCTTTGGCCGACTGTGCAGCAAGCTTAGCTCGCAACTTATCCTGCTCTCTCCGAGTCTGCTGAACTGCCATATCCACCAGCTTGGCGCATCTTCGTCCTTCACGATCTGTGTGGACCCTGACTGGATGTGTGCCCGTGCCGATGCGTTGACCGGTTCCCTCACGCTCTGCGCGTTTCGCCGATGCCGAAGCTTTGACCGCCGGCGTGTTGCGCATGGCCGCAGTATCACGGAATTTGATCAGACATATCCCCAGAGGACTGCCGTTGTCCGGGTGGACCTGGT
This sequence comes from Boeremia exigua, assembly GCF_020726555.1. Lineage (NCBI taxonomy): Eukaryota > Fungi > Ascomycota > Dothideomycetes > Pleosporales > Didymellaceae > Boeremia > Boeremia exigua. The sequence continues at coordinate 665,654 of NW_025763532.1, forward strand.
TCTGCAGCTTCTCCACGTCACCGAAGGTGGAGAAGAAGCCGCGCAATTGCGCATCCGCAGTGAGGGGGTCGAAACCAGTCACGACCACCTGCGTCGCAGGCCCAGGGCCGCAAGAAATGCGCGCATCGAAAGCGTAGGGCTTTGCCACATAGGGCGACAAGCGCAATTTGGTCTTAGGGGCGGCTGGCCCAGCAGTCTTAATGGTGTAGGCGCCCGTGCTGTAGCCAGCAATGGCCAAGCGTGGATCGGGAGGGGGAGATGGGTCGCCCTGTAACACAAGTCAAGTTAGCCTTAATGTCACAGAGCGACCGCATCGGGTCATGTCAAGTGCAGCCTTCATACCTTGTCCAGTATCTGCTTGTATGTCGGTGGTCGGGACTGACGAGCCTTCTTGTCCAACTTCGAGTCGAGGAGCGGGTCGTAGGTCATGCGTTGGCCAAGGACGCCGTCTGAAGGAAAGATTGGTGTCCGCGTCTCGGGCGGTGTGTTTACGGGCGTGATGGCGTCGGTGCCATTGAGCGGCGCGCTCGACGGCGCTGCATGCGCGGCAGCAGACTGGCTCATCGTATCGTGTGAAGATCTCGTGGACCGTGGACTGGCCAGCTTGCCAGGCGGCGACGAGTCTGTGTTGGTCAAGGGCGTGAGAGCTTGCAGGGTTATGCGTTGGCCGGGGCGCGACATGGTGCGCGGCGCTGCGCGGGTGTGGATTCGTCAGGCGCAACAGGAGACGGGAAGGTTGTGTCCAGGTCGGGGCGTTCAGCAGGCGGCGTTCATTGTTGACAAACAGAGACGTGCTGAGGTGCTCGGGCCTGGCGGGGGGCGCCTTCACCTGCGGCGCTGGGCGCGCGGTCGTGTGCGCGACGCGGGTACGTCTGGTGCTGGCGGTGCCTCGTTCTCGCACACGCTGGCTCGCTCGGCATCCGCTGGTGCCAACGCCGGTGTGCCGCGCTTCTGCCGCAACGGTGCACCAAGGCAGAGGGCGTCCGTCGGATCAGCAGCGCTTTCCTCGCGCCATTAGTATTAGGGGGTGTTGTGGCGACGCTCGAAAACAATATGTGACGCGGTGCTGGACTCGGCGGCGCTGCAGGGTTGCAGACGATCCGGACGCGCACCGAAACGCGGTGGTGCGTGAGCGTGTCGGCAACTCGCAACTCGCACGGCGCAGCTGCAAGGGCGCAGACGGCGGAGGGATGGGTCGGGCGAGCGCGCAGCAGCACTTCGCGGAGGCAGACGACAGACGGCTGGCGGCAGGCGGGTGATGGCTTGGAAGAATGTGAGGTCTGAGGTCCAGCGGACGCTGTCGCGCGCACGGGCTGCGCTTTCCCAGAAACTGCCCCTGGCCGACGCGGTCCTGCGTCCACGACCACTCGCCCCCAGCGCATCAAACAGCCCAACGCCTCGAATCATGCCCAGACAAGTCGCGCAGACTCCTGGAAGCTATCCTGTGTGATGCATCCCTCCAGGGCCCTTCCGCGCCCGCGCGCGCCGACTTCTCTCGCGACATGCTGCACGGCTGTCGTCCAGTCCACCGACGTCATCGCTCCCCGCACCGCCAGTGCGTGCGCAAACACCTGCGTGTCTGGCCAGGATACTTGCAGTCGATCGTCTCTGGTAGTGACTGCGACGACGTATCTGTGGCTTCGACACTGATATGGCTCACGTGAGGGTCGTTATTTGCTTGGGCCCCGGCCGCGCGCCGCGCACCGCGCACACGGCTCGCCTGAGCATTACTGACCAGCCAGGAACAACAACTACACTTCAACGACGAACAAGAATGAGCGCCGACCCAATGCGACGACTCTCGTCAGTGCATGCGCCGCCTCTGGACAGCAATTGAATGCGACGATATGACCATGTGACGGCCAAGCTGTGCACGGCTGGGACATCGACGATTGCTCCCATTTAGAACGACAGGGACTTATAAGAGTCAAGGCATCGTTGCCAGCAAGCTGCTAAGAAATCGCTACCGCTCGGTCGCTGCATATACGGCGACCGATTGTAGCTCCACGGTTGGCGACACCACGATAGCCTACAATCCAGCATGAGGAGGACAGCCCAACGCGACGACGGCCTTCTGTGAGATAGGGCAATGGCAGACACAAGATCCCATACGTAGTTGAACGTGTCTGGCCCATGAAAATATTAGTTCAAAGTTTCCTTGGTAGCTCCAGCTCCGAGACACCGAAATAACGTCGTTGAAGACCAATCCACGCCTTCATCGTTCATCTGCTTTTATTCATCATTCATTTGCTCTTATGCATATCGTTCTCGTCCTCTTTTCAAGACTCTCCACAGCACCACATCTAATCAACATACTTGCCCTCGACCCACCCCTTCCTCTTGATCCCCAACTCCACCGCCGCACTACCCCAATCACTCCCATGATTATGCCCCTCATTCCCCTCCTTACCCGCAATCCCCGCCCGATACAGCCCCTGCTCCTCGCTCAACAGCGTCAACAGCCCAAAAATCACCGGCACATTGCCATCCAGCTGCAGCCGCATCAGCCCATGACTGACCGCGTCGGCAATGTACTCGAAATGCATCGTCTCGCCCTTGATCAGCACGCCAATCGCGATGATGGCGTCAAACGGCGCCGTCGACTGCGCGTTCGCATCGACGCTCAGCTTCGTCAGGTCCGAGGTCGAGCCGAGCAGGTCGGCGGCCGCGCCCACGACGCCCGACGAGCTCGACTGCACTTGCGACGCCGAGTAGAGCTGCTTCACCGCGTACGGCAGCTCGTAGGAGCCCGGCACGCTCTGGATGACGATGTTGTCCGAGCGCACGCCGGCGTCGGCGAGGGCTTTTTTTGTGCCGTCGAGCAGCGCGGAGATGATGGTTGTGTTCCAGCGGGCGTGGATGATGCCGATGCGAAGGCCAGAGCCTGGGGGATGTCAGTTTAGGGGTGCTTGGAGTAGCTGGAGGGGTATGATATGCAATACGGGGTCGGGTTTGTGACTGCGGAGGGGAGGATGGTGGGGTACATACCGTCGTAGCTCTTGGGCTCGCCGGGTCCTTTGAGGATAGCCATGTTGTTCTTGATGCTGATATAGAATCTCTAGAAGCTGTGCGAGAATACGGAATACGATGACGGTTTGTGTGTGGGGTGTTGTGCCGTTGCTTGGACACTTGGAATGCAGGAACGCACTTGCCAGAGCTGCCCCGCATCCCGATTGACAGGGATGTTGCGTCGCGTCATCCCACACGGTTTTGGCGCCGCTGGTGCATCGTGCTGAAACAATCAACAGAAGATCACCATCTCAAATACGAGCAAACAGCAAAGTGGTGTAACAGTTTTAATAAAAGGAAATTTTGTTCATTCCAGCTGGCAAGCCCCTCTTGGGTACAATGCCGCCTATCCATCTAGATGATCGTAACATGCAGCTTCTCCAAGAGCTTTCGTAACACCAGTCAAATCCATACATATCATAGCTAATCCCAAACAATTTCCAACTCTACTCGCTTACTCGACGGTGACCGACTTGGCAAGGTTTCGGGGCATGTCAACGTTGACACCCTCGGCAACCGCCATCCAGTAGGACATGAGCTGCAGGGGAATGACGTTGATCAGACCCTGCAAGCAGTCGACGTTGCTGGGGACCTCAATCTTGTCGGTCTTGTCCGCGGGGAACTCAGGGTCGTCCACGTTGCAGATGATGATTGGTCGTCCGCTACGGGCAATGACCTGCTGGTAGGCGTTGAGCGACTTGGCGAAGATGTCGTCGCGGGTGAGGATCATGACGATGGGCAGGTTCTCGTCGACAAGCGCAAGCACACCGTGCTTGAGCTCACCAGACATGACAGCCTCGCAATGGAGGTAGGAGATTTCCTTGATCTTCAGAGCACCCTCAAGAGCAGTGGCGTGCTGGGAGCCACGGCCGAGGAGCAACAAGCTCTTCTGGTCCTTGAAGCGCTGGCAAAGCTCCTTGATGGGCTGGTCGAGCTTGAGGGTCTCCTTGAACTGCTCGGAGATCTTGGACAGACCGTCCATGATCTCACCACGCCTCTTCTGCTTGGAGGCACGGTCCTCGCTGAGAGACAGCGCGAACATGACCATGCAGACGAACTGGGAGGTGTACGCCTTGGTGGAGGCGACACCGATCTCGGGACCGGCGTTGATGTGGACACCGCAGTGGGTGAGGAGAGAGATGGAGGAACCGACGTTGTTGACAACACCGACGGTAAGGGCGCCACGCTCCAAGCAGTAGCGGAGAGCCATCAGCGAGTCGGCGGTCTCACCAGACTGAGAGACGAAAACGCAGGTGTCGTCACGGAAGACGGGGGCCTTGCGGTCCAAGAAGTCAGAGGCCAGCTCGACAGCAATGGGGATCTCGGTCAGCTCCTCGAAGATACCACGGACAGCCATGCAGGAGTGGTACGAGGTACCGCAAGCAATGAAGATGATCCTGCGGCAGCGGCGGATTGTAGCCAGGTACTGGCGGAGACCGCCGAGTGTGACGGTCTTGTTCTCGACATCGAGACGACCACGCATAGCGTTGACAACCGATTCGGGCTGCTCGAAGATCTCCTTCTGCATGAAGTGGTCGAAGCGGCCCTTCATGATCTCCTGGAGCTGGATCTCGAGGGTCTGGATGGCACGGACGTTGGAGGTGCCGTCATCCTTGTTCAGGCGGTGGATGTTGAGCGAGCCCTCGTGGATGTGGGCAATGTCGTCGTCCTCGAGGTACAGGACCTTCTTGGTGTGCTCGACAATGGAGGCTGGGTCGGAGGAGAGGAAGAACTCGGTGGGCATGGGAGCGCCATCGTCGGAGAGGAAAGCGCGCGACTGCGAGCGGTGCAGAAGGGACTTGTCAGGGGGAGCGAGGAGGTTGTTGCTCTTCTTGAGGGCAACGTTGTGGGAGGCGCTCTCGGCGGGGAGGGCGGTGTTCTCGTCGTTGTACTCGACATCGACGAAGTCGACCTTCATCTTCTTCTGTGTGCGGACACCGATGACAAGGGGCGAACCCTTGCGGGCGGCGACGACCTCATGGGGGTAGTGGATGGACTTGATCAGGAGACCAAAGGCACCCTGCAACTCCTTGATGACCGCCTTGACGAGCGAGGGGAAGCTGAGGTCGGGGTGCTCGGTGTAGATGTACTTGGTGAGCTTCGCGATGGCCTCAGTGTCGGTCTCGGTCTCGAACTTGTAGCCCTTGCTCTCGAGGAGAGTCTTCAGCTCCTTGTAGTTTGTGATGATGCCGTTGTGGACAACCGCGAATTCCCAGTCGGGGTCGGACCTGCAGGCACAAAGTCAGCGATGGTCCTCGGAGTTGCGTAATGGCACGGGTGGCACGGCGGGGTCGGCGAACCCGCAGGAGCTCAACAGTTACAGCTCGGACACGCCGTGCGCCGTGCAACCGGCTGGAGGCAGAACCACGTACCTGTGGGGATGGCAGTTGAGGCGCGAGGGGCGGCCGTGGGTGGCCCATCGGGTGTGGGCAATACCGGCGTGTGAGTCGAAGACCTTGTTCAGGTCGAAGTTCTGCTCCTCGACGAGCTTCTTCAGCGCGGCGACCTTGCCGACCTCCTTGACTGCGAAGACCTCGTTCTTCTTGTCACCGTCGACGGCCAGACCGGCGGAGTCGTAACCGCGGTACTCGAGACGTGCCAGACCTGTGGATTGCGGTGGTTAGAAGGGGGTCCACGACGCGGGGGAGCTGGCTGTCACCGCGAATTGCACGCGCAGCCATGCGGGGTCTTACCATTGACGAGTGTGTCGAGAATGTACTTCCTGTCCTTCTCCACCAGGTAGTTGATGTACCCGAAAATTCCACTGTTGACGAGCCTGGTCAGCCTCTATTCGCAGCGCCGATCGCAGCTCACATGGGACCGAAGCGGGGCAGCTTGACTTACCACATGATTGAACGAATGAACTATGATAGACTAAAAGAGGAAACGATCGTAAGGTGGTAGCAGAGTGGGAGAGTGCTGAGCAATATGCAGGATGAGAAGCTCGATGGTATGAGAGGAGCGAAAGAGCGGTCGGTGGTCGTGATATTTGTATCTGAGCAGGCCAAGCTTGCACCGAACCCACTTTCTCCATATCTATCCCCGGCTAGCCATCGACCTGCAGTCTCGCATAACCCGGTGGCGCCTTGACGCTAACCACACCACCCTTTCATCTTGCCTTTCGTGTTGCAAGCGCTGATACCACCTCAGCATTGCAAATCCATTCCCAAGAAGACATCTCCTATTCCGCCTCATCGTCATGGCTCGGTAGCCCGCCAGCGCTTCGGACATGGCGGCCGTTGTCGTTCCTGATCTGCCGCTATCTGTATTGTAGCTCAGGGACGAGGCGCAGCAGCACCTAAACATAGCACACCACGCCCGTTCACTACCACATTTTCCACCACGCTTGAACGCTTTCTCTTCCACGATACTATTTTGCGGCTCTTCAATTTTCGTGTCGAGTGGCGAGCATCGCTATGGCCATTGAGCGTGCCATGGGTTGCCTCCCACGCTTCGTACATAGGGCGTGTTTCTAATTGCACCGTGCTGCCGAAAGCGGTGCTCCAGCTACGTCAGCAGCGCCATCCCTGCCGAACGCGAGCCCCCAGGTCAAGGCCCCCTCAACCTCCAGCAGCCGGTCCTGGTAATGCCTTTGTTTTCTCGGAAGACACAATGGGCATTTGGTGTTTGCCTTATTCGTGCAGTGCAGACGTTGCAGACACTACGGCTTGTCGATATGGGACAGGCCATGTTTGTTGTCAAGAGCCCCACTACCTGCGATTCATGGTTGCCATCAATGCGCTCAACCAGATTCAAGAAAACATGGCATGTCACCGTGCTCGACGCTGCACATTTGTTATCAACGGGCAAGCCTTGTCTCAGAGCGTGCATGTGTACAGGGCAGCCATCGTCCCAGCCGTCCCCAGCGTGAGCAAGACACATGTGCTGATAGGTGCTTCCAAGTCTCTACGCCGCCAGCCACCACGTTTCGAGCTCCATTCTGCACCGCTGTACCGCGTGAGACATCGCCTGCTATCGTCGTGACATGTGCAGTCCTTTGCCTGCTTGAGGTATGCATGTACAACCGCGGATTCACAATTGTACGGTGAACCACGCAGCGCACTACTGCACGCTTTGCCGTTGCAGGCTGCTAGCTCGTCGACCAACGAGGCGTGTACACATACCGCATGTTCAGCTACGGAATCCTGCCGACCACGGTACTGAGGCCGCTTTGGATCACGTTCGTCGAGGACACTTCGTATGTGCCGAGTTTGCAGGATCGTGGTGGAGTTCTTGTCAGACAAAGCCTGACAGGCGTCCAGGTGTGGCGCGCGCTACCATCAGCCGCACTTTCAGCCTTACACACCGTTGACCAATGCTGACAGTCATTGGCGATGGCGCTTCGTGGAGGGGCAGAGACCACATGCCATGGGCGGCCATAGACGGCTTTGCGAGCAGGAAGAGCACTTAGTGTTTGAGGGCGTTATTGCTGACTTATACTTACGAGAATAGGTATAGCCATGCACAGCTCGCTGCTTCGGCTTGTTGTCCAGTCTAAAGGTAATCTATATCCAACCAGCCTCCTAAGAAACCTATGATACATTGAAATGTCCTGAAAACGCCCTTGCACCGCTGAGAGAACGTAAACGCTAGGATCGAGCTTAACGACCGTCGCAGTACCCTGGAGCCTTGGGCGCGCCTCCTGCGACCCAGCTCTGAATAGTGAGAGACGTAGTGTAGATCATAGCAACGGCACCCACAACACACATGAGAATATCCAGACTGCGTGCAATCGTGGTCCGAGCACAGGCTCGGTAATGGAGCATAGGCTGTGAATGGGTTAGTAGCTGCAAATCCAATAAAGTGTGTCGATGACTTACAGGGTAGATAAAGACCAGCGGGATACAGGCGAAGCTGCCAACAAGACTGACAAACTTGTCGAGGTCACCAGCACCCGCGAAAGCGATGCAAGCGCACAGCAAGACCATGAAGAAGCGGAAGAAATTCTTCTTCCACTTGATGAGCGGATTGTACTTGCCCGTTCTACTGAACAATTGCTGGCTGGTGATCTCGATCGCAGGGTAGATCTGCAGTGGGGTCGAGAGAAGAATGGCAAGAGAGTAGATGAACTGCACAGCGTTGACAAACTTGTTGTCCTGCGGCATGTTGAGCAGCACAACAGTCTTTGTCTTGGAGCCAAACGCGGCGTATGAGATAGCTCCGGCGCTGACGAAAACAACGGTGATGATGATCATAACGCCTCCGAGGACTTTGGGGAACTTCTTCGGGTCCTTCATACCGCTTTGGATCGGAATGATCAGGCCGATACCCTCGAATGTGAAGATAGCTGTACCGATGAACAGGGTCCAGTCCTTGGGGTTGAACATTTTAATGTCTGAGATACCACCCTGGTGGACGATAGTAAAGAGATCGTAGTAATAAAGATAGACGAGACCAAGGAGGATGAAAGCGTCCGCGAGAAGCGCGAGCTTCTGGATGTTGTTGATGTTGCGGTAGAGCGAGAGTGGCAGGAAGACGATCATCTGCATCAAGATCATGAACTTGATGTCGATGTAGGTTGCACAATTCGAGACAGCCAGGACGAACGCTTGCATGTTCTCCGAGACGAAGACGATGTAGGCTGACGAGAAGCCTATCTGCGAAATGACAAGAGAGAAGTTGATCAGGTTTCGCATCCATCTTCCATAAAGATGGAGTCCCATGTCACCAAACGAAGATTCAACCGCAAGACGGGTGTCGACGAGCAGTACGAAGCAGAAGTACGACAATCCTGCTACAGCGAGCAGTACGGCGTTCGAGAAGGCCATGCCACCATTGAGGAACGCTCTGGGCAGGAAGAGAACGCCAGTGCCGACGAATGACTTGAGGAGCAGCAAGGCAGCTCCTGTAGGCGTACCCTTGCCCTCTGGTCTCGGTTTGCGCTTTCGTCGCTTGCCAGGTGTGGCGGGTAGAAGCCCACTTGATTCACCATACTCGCGCTCGTCTTCGGAATGCTCGCCGGAGTCTAAGGCATCGGAGGAGAAGTACTCATCAGGGCCGAGCACCTCATCGTCGTCTTCGAGCGATTCACCAGCGAAGTGGCCATACAGGGTCAGGAACTCGAGAAAGTTGCTCGTGAAGGGCTGAGGTCTTTGCTGTGCAGGCTCACCGATCGTGCCGTAGCCAGACGGGCCAGGCGCGGGTGACGGACTCGGTGCATTTTTACGCAGGTACTGCCGACGGAAGCCGCCTGGCTGTCGGATGGACGATGCGCTGATGTCGGTGTCATCCTTGCGGCGAGACGCATGGAAGCTCTTGCTGCGGGCCATCTTCCCACGCTCCTCAGCGGCCTGTTGTTCGCTCCACCTGTATATTTGCCGTGTGATGTCACCGCCCTGCAGCTGCAGACTGTTGAACTCCTCGTCCTCGTCCTCGTCGCCTCTTCTGCTCTGAGACTCGTCGTCACCGCCGAATCCTCGCGTGGACCGGCTAGGAGAGCCATACTGTCCCACCAAATGGCGCCGCACAATCTCAGGGTCTTCGTAGGGTATGGGCGAGCGACCGCGGCCATCGTAGGAGCCAAAGTTGCTTGGCGGACCGCGAACAGAAGCCGCGGCGTTCATTGCAGGCGACTGCGGCGTGGCAGACGGCGCAGCGAACCTGGGCGGGCTCTTTCCAAGCGACTCCTTCAGCGCAGAGGACAAGGCTGACGTGCCGGGCCCAGGGAGCGATGTCTTGTGCTCGGCGCGGCCAGGCAGCGGCGTCTGGATGGGCACCGGCGAGACCTCGTCGAGCTGGGCAGGGGTCGGGATCTGGCCAACGGCGGGCGTGCGAGACTGGATGGACGAGGGTACAGGTGAGCCCAGCCGTGCAGTCGATTCTGCACGCGGCACCGACTGCGACATGGTGGACTGCGCTGGCGAGCTCCGGCCGGAGTCCCTCGACGAGGAGGGCACCGCCTGCGGCATCGACGACTCTGGAGGGTCTTTCGCCATGGCAGCTGTGTCTAACGCGTCTGTCGCGTGCTGTCGAGGTTTCTGCGCAGCTGCGAATCAAGCGTCGGCTATTGATGTGTAACGTCGGCGATAGCAGTCTGCCCGGCACACGTTAGCTGGAAAATGCCTAGGGACCCAGGAGCGGCACAAACGTACCGAGAAGCTCCTCTGTAACACTCGAGATAACTGCACCGAAGAGATGAGATGAAAACAAACGTGAATCTGGCAGAGGAATGTGCCCCGACGCCGCGGTCACAGGATTGGATACGAGCACGCGTGGGGCGGTCGCGGGATAACCTTGTGACCTACCCTGCTCCGGGCAGGAAGCGTCTGAAGCGGCTCGTGCTAAGCCGCCGAAAGGATGTCAAACGAGCCCCAGTTCCACTTGGCTGGAGCAAGTCAGTGACCTACGCCTATCGTCATCGCTTCCCGCGCAAGTTTTAGCAACGCTGTGAACCTGTCCGTGTTGTCCCATGCTTCCATCACCGGACTTAGACTTCAAGCAGCAACGGCCCGATATGTGGTTGGTACCCTGAACCACGATTTGAGCCACAGTGACACTGTCAACCACACCATGGCAGACGTCAGCAATGAACGACCAGGGCGCATGCCGCCGAGGTCCCGCTCGAACTTTGCAGCAAAAACAGCAACTGATACTTCTCAACGGCTGCATCGACGCTCGTTTGCCGAAAGCTCGCCTCCGCCCAATGAGAGCACTCCACTGCTACACGCGGCTCAAGCGCCAGATGCTCAAGAGGAGGACCATGGCGTCGAATGGTTGAGGAGTTGGTTCTGCAACACTTTCCACCTGTCGCGGACCAAGTCACATTCTAGTAGCCAACATGGCCATCGCAGAGTTCCCAGCGAGGTCTCAAAACCAAGACCAGGGGCTTTTCCGAGACCCGTGGGAGGCACCGATAAGCTCGGCACGTTCGCTGGTGTTTTTGTGCCTGTAACGCTCAATGTGTTGAGTATCCTGATGTTCCTCCGATTTGGATTTATTTTAGGCCAAACAGGTGTAGTAGGCATGATGGGTGAGCATCACCTTAGTTTGTCTGGAGACCTCTGTTCGCCTCATAGGCAAGCCGACGATCAGTCGTAGAAGTCAGGTTCCCTTCGTTGATCACGGGCTTGACTACATTGTCGAGCATGAGTGGCGACGAGCGACGACAAGAGGTTTTCCGGACGAACTTCAACTTCCTTGTGGAGCTGCGAAAACTGACGACTATAGGTATGCTCGTGGCTGGCTACGCCATTAATCTTCTCACTACCATGTCCATCTCTGCAATCGCTACAAATGGCACTGTAAGAGGTGGAGGAGCATACTATCTTATCTCTCGAAGCCTTGGTCAGTCTGCTTCTTGCCTTGTTTACATTCCAGCTCTACACCTTCAATAGCATTGTTCAGACGCTGATGATGACCACAGGTCCCGAGTTCGGCGGTTCCATTGGCATCGTATTCTATCTAGGGCTTGTATTCAGCACGAGTCTGAATGCCGTTGGCTTGATCGATTGCTCTATCGAGAACTTTGGCAGCCTTACGGGGTCCATGTCTCAATGGATGCCTCAGAGCTACTGGTGGAAGTTTCTCTGGGCGACGTTGGTGCTCCTGGCGTGCACGCTGATCTGCCTAGCTGGCAGTGGACTGTTTGCACGCTGCAGCAATGGTCTGCTAGTCATATTGTTGATTGCTATCGTGAGCATACCCGTATCAGCAATGGTGAAAGACCCTTACGTGGACGATAAACATGGTATTGTTTTCACTGGGTTTAGTCTCGACACTCTGAGCGACAACATGATGCCTCGTTTCACTAAAGGTGCCGCTGGCAGTGTGACCAAGCACCGAGAAAGTTTCCAGGATTTGTTTGGCATTCTCTTTCCCGCAACAGGGGGGATCTTAGCGTAAGAAACGACCGTGCCTTGCCCCCTGATGCTTACTGACACTCTTCCTACAGTGGAGCCAGCATGTCTGGAGATCTCAAGCACCCCTCCAAGGCAATTCCAAAAGGAACGTTATACGGACTCGGCTTAACCTTCATCCTCTACACTACGGTGATCCTAGCCATGGCTTCTTCAATTGGACGAGAGTCACTATACAACAATACCAACGTTATCCAGCTCACTAACCTATCTGGAGTCGTAATTCTTCTGGGGGAATACGCGACATCACTGTTCTCGGTCCTAATGGGCGTCATTGGCTCCGCAAAACTACTCCAGGCACTTGCCCGCGACCATCTGATACCTGGGCTATCTATCTTTGGCCAAGGCACCAAAACAAAAGACGAACCTATCTATGCGATCGTGTTCACATACGTTCTTGCGCAGCTCACGATGTTCGCAGACATCAATCAGATCGCCTCATTTATAACTATGACGTATCTAATGACCTTTCTCGTTACGAATTTGGCCTGTTTCCTGCTCAAAATCGGGTCCGCTCCCAACTTTAGGCCCTCTTTCCACTTCTTCAATTGGCAGACTGCTGCAATGGGCACAGTAGTTTGCGGGACGACGATGTTCTTTGTAGATGGATTCTACGCGTCTGGTTGTGTTGCTCTGCTTCTTACTGTGTTCATTCTGATTCACTACACAACGCCTCCCAAACCATGGGGTGATGTTAGCCAGGGGCTTATCTACCATCAGGTCCGGAAGTATCTCCTTCGCCTTCGCCAAGAGCATGTCAAATTTTGGAGACCACAGATTCTTCTTTTGGTCAATGACCCTCGACGTCAGTACAAGCTAATTCAGTTCTGCAACTCGCTTAAGAAGGGTGGACTGTTCGTACTCGGACATGTCATTGTGTCCCAGGACTTTGGCGAAGCTGTGCCCGAGGCGAGACGACAACAAGCACTGTGGCTCAAGTATATTGATTTTTCAAAAATCAAGGCCTTTGTCAACGTCGCAATCTCTCCCGCGGTAGAATGGGGAGCTCGCAATCTAGTTCTCGGCGCAGGACTGGGTGGTATGAGACCAAACATCGTTGTCATGGGCTCCTACAACCTTACTGAGCTTAGAAATTCGCAGCCTAGTTTAGGTATCCCGTCGCCCCAGCCATCACGACCTACGAGTAAATCTACGAATCAATCAATTTCTCGCCAGGCGATCCAGGCAGCGGCCCGTCGCAAGCAGACAGACAAGGTCACCGGAATGCTCCCCACCGATACGATTAGACCAGAAGGCTCAGTAGGGATACAAAGCTACGTCACCACCATCGAAGACCTAGTACTTAGACTGCAGATGAACGTGGCTATCGCGAAAGGTTTCAAAGATCTAGAGTTGCCAGCCTCACGGCCACCAATGATGAAGCGCGCGTTAGGCCAATGGGGACTTGCCGATGCTGAGGTTGACGAGCCAACCAAGAAATACATAGATCTATGGCCAATCCAGATGTCGGCAGAAGTCGCGACTGCGGGCGACGATCACAATCGTAAGAATGTTTTGACCACTAACTTCGACACATATACCCTGATCCTACAACTCGGATGTATCCTGAACACTGTCCCATCCTGGAAGCGTTCGTACAAGCTGCGGATATGTGTTTTTGTCGAATACGAGACGGACGTCGAAGAGGAACGAGGACGAGTCACTACGCTGTTACGCAACCTGCGGATTGAAGCGGAGGTAAGCCCATTCATCAGCACGTGTTCTTTTTCAATCATCTACATACTTCTATCTTTCAAATAACCCCATCAGCCTTTATGGATGTTCATTTTCTGACTGGTATCTTTAGATTGTCGTCCTCTGGCTTGCAAGTGGTGAGCTAAGCATGTATGAGGTCATCGTAAACGGCCAAGACGAAGGCAACTTCGAACAAGTAGCCAAAGATGTGGACTTCTCCCTAGAAGACGAGCGTTGGTGGCAAGATATCAAGAGGTTGCGTCAACCCAATTTCATGAGCGCAAGCCAGGAACTCGCACAAGCCAAAGATCTTCTGGAAGCAGTATATGCATGGCCGACGGCCTCCTTCCAGCACGGTCGACGTGATACGAAACCAAAACGTTTTGCTGCACTGCAAAAGCTGCTCCGTCGAGCTAAGAACAGGGCATCGGTCAGCGAAATCAGAGATACGGGCGCCAGTGTGGGTATGCGCAGTCAGAGACTGTCCGCCGACCTTCTGCTTGATGGCGACAGTGATTCCGGAGTTGCTAGCGATGGAGACGATGCGGATGACGAAGCAGCAGTCACGGAGAGCGAAGCAGGCGTAAGCGGTAGCAACTTCGACGAGTATGACCTTGACGCCTCCGAAGACGACAGCGACTTTTCAGACCCTCATCGGCCACGTGCCATTGCCAGATCCAGGACCACACCTTCTGGAACGGGCGTGTCTTTCCTCAGCAAGAAGCTTGATCTCAGAAAAGCAATTTGGAAGGGCTCACCTAAAGAGTCCTCCCCCAGAAGCAGCCGTCCGGCGAGCGAATCCAGTCCACGACTCAAACCGCATTTGCAATCTACTGCCTCCGACGCCGCAATATCCACTACTAAGCATCGTAGTGGAAAAGCCAGAAGCGCTGCAAGCAGTGTCTCTCAGCTCTCCACATCACAACTCTCCTCCTCATCCCGCGCACCCCCAACAATCCGCGACCCCGAATCCCTCCCCAAATTCTCCTCCAAAACTGTCCCCCGAACAGCAGTCGCCCAAGACGAAGCCCCAGGCCCATCCATAATGTTCGTCGACACTCCCACCGCAACCCGGCACCCAGACCCCCTTGCCACAGCCACCCTCCCATCTCCCAGCCCCACTCTCTCAGGGACTCATTTTACATCGTCGGCGCAGCACTCCCCCGCGCCTTCGCCCTCGCCTGCAACCCGCCACAGCACCCCCGCCACCGCGTCCCCCGCTTCCGGATTCCCCGCCCAGCAAGCCATTCCGCTGTCGTTCAACGACCTGCCGTGCCGTGCACAGCACCTCATTCTGAATGAGTTGATCCGGTCGCAGAGCGAGGCGACGGCGGTTGTGTTTACGACGCTGCCGAGCCCGATGGATGGGACGTGCAAGAGCGAGAGTGAAAGTGTCAAGTATGTGAGTGATTTGGAGGTGTTGATGGAGGGGCTGGGGCCGGTGTTGTTGGTTAGTGGAGGAAGTATGACGGTGACTATGAATTTGTAGATGGTAGGCTGCGGGCCGCGGATGTTGCTCGAAGGCGGGAGGTTGTTCTTTAGCTGAATTTGATTTATTTTTGGTTGGTGGAACAATTGTAGACTCGTTTGTCTTTGTTCCATTGTAGAGCTTGCGCGGATATCTTGAACAAATCCGCTAGATTCATGTATGATGATTATCGAAATGCGTAGACCACAGTGGCTATGGTACGATCATGCATCAAGTAGACTATTTCATAGTATCATTATGAAGCTTATACCATAAGTAGCCAGTCTCTACGGTGTTACCCTGTAGTGTGTCACATCAAATCTTTCAAGCCAATTGGAGAACTTCACAGCATCTCTATTCTTTAAGTTAGGTGGTCCACACATTCTGTCAAGCACCAATACTGGAGGTTCGTATCGCGTTCCTTCAGCAACGAGCAGAGGGAGAGCGTGGAAGGTACAAATGGTTGCGTATTGGTATCGTTGTACAGCTATAGAGACATTGTAAGATCTACTCGCTATCCTCGCTCTCACTATCATTTTCAACCTCGATCTTCTCGTCGACAATCTCCTCCTCATCTGGCTTGCCAGTCATGGGGTACGCTTTCAGACATGTTATCCGTGTGCCAGTCGAGTATGTACCGAGCAGTCGGCCAACCTGCTTTGCTGCGAATCCACTGCCCTCTTCCGCATCTGCGGTCGCGCCGCTCTTCAGTTCCGCAGTGTCGATGAGCCAGAAGCGTACTGTGCCGTCACTACTTCCAGTCACGATAATGTGCTTCGAGTTGTCGGTCTTCGAGTATGGCAGAACCTCAAAGTCCTTGATGCGTCCCGTGATGCCAGCTGCCGGGCCACCGATCTGGGCGATGAGTTTGCTGGAAGGCATCTCCTCCTTCTTGGGCTCGGCGTCCTCGCTTGGTGCCGTCGCACTCGTGTCGTAGAGCAAGATACGGCCATCCTCGGTCGAAATGAGGAGTGTGTTTGGGCCCTCTTCCGAAGGGAGATAGTGCATCTGGTGCACCTTCGTTCTCGGTGTAGGCAGGATCTTGGCTTTTGGCTTAGAATCAATGCCAAACACCACTGCACCGCGCTCAAAGGCCACAGTGAATTCTTCACCCTCCTTGTCCCAGATCACGCGTCGCCCCTCGCCGGACTGGAACCGTCCCTCGCCAACTGAGGACAGCATCTCGCGCGAGAAATTGAGCACACCGGCCTTCTTGCCAGTCACCAGATTCCATAGTCTCATGCACTTCTCGCCCTTGCCAACGCTGACCATGAGCTTGTTGCTCGGGTGCACAGAAAAATCATTGATGCCACTAGGAACTTCGCCTGGCCCTGCGGTGTCACCGCTCGGTCGTCCCTGGGGTTTAGGAATCGGGGCCTTGATGGTGGATAGCGCGGTCCAATCGCGGGTACGCGTGATGGCTATTGTGCTATCTTCTGCAGCGCTAAGCAGTTTTGCGCGTGTAGGAAAGTAGAGGGCTGTAATGTTAGAGGAGTGGTGGAGAAGAGAGCCCAATTCCTTGTTCTTGGAGTTTTCGGTAATAGAGACTCCTGTCAAGCTGGGGAGTTTGGGGGTCTTTGAGGGTACCGGTGGTGCTGTAGAAAGAGAGTAAAGGTTGATTCGCTCATCCGTGGCGCCGGTTGCTAATGTGACTTTGTTGGTTTCATCTGAAAGTGGGCAGACAGCTAAGCAGCGGATTGCGGATGCGTGTGCGTTGAAGAGGAAAGTGTCTGTGAAATTCACTTTGGTCTTTTCGGCCTCAGGTTCTGATGCATCGTGTTTTCCGGTAACAAGATCTGACGGAATTGCTGCGGCAAAACCATGCAGAACTCTCTCGTAGGATCCAGTTATAACCTGGAAGCTGGGAATTTCTGACGTTTCATCCTTTGGCGCGGGGATGGGTGCTACTGCTGCCTTGCTCTTGCCTGGGACGACTTTCTTACTGCTTGCACCTGGCTTGCCTTGGGCTGCAGCTTTTTTTATGGCCTGTTTTGTGACTGGTGCCGTCTCTTCCTTCCTGCTCTTCAGAGACTTCGGAACCCTTGCCGCCTCGACATTCTCGTTCTTCCTCTTAGCCATTTGAAAGTATGTTGTCAAGCGTGTTTGTTGATGTGCAGACACTTTTGAGGCCGCAAGAAAAATACGGCAGACTGAATTCAAAGGTAGCCTAGCCATGTGCAGCGCTAGCGTAAAGCTTATCTGGGCAAGTGAGCTCCCTCACGAAACCTCACGCAAGTCCCTCAGTTCAGCGTACTGTCAATCACATTTCCATCAACGAACGCGCTCTACAACCCCCATAATCCATCACCTTGGCGACACTCGTGAACAACGGATGTCGGCCACCGTTCGGCGGTCCTCATATGTCCCTCGACGGTCATCGTGATGCTTTACTTAGGGAGAAGCGGAACGAGAGCGTGTAAGTACTACGCGCCGATATTGTCGCATTGCAGTTTTTTCGATTCTATGTGTCGATGCGACACCGAAAAATCGCTTGTTTCGTTTTATTATTGTGTTGTGGTGCTGATATCGCGTTGCATAGGACGTGCAATGAGTCCCGCAAGCGCAAGCTGCGCGAGCTTTACAAGTACACGGTCTACCTGGATGTGCCCGACAAGTGGGCCACCAACACCCAGTTGGACCAACTAGAAGGCCGATTCTTAGATGAGAACGATATTGAACAGTAGGTTTTCCTTTTCTTTCGTCATGTTTCATCTCCACAGCACCTGATCATACAATCATGTTGCTATTGTCGTTCCATTCCACTGACATCGTTGCCTTGCAGAGGTCGACGCTTCAATGACGCAACACTACCGTTCCCATTCTCTGGACAGCAAGCACCCTTACCGTCGACTTTACCTTTTGCGCATCCTGGAAAGCCTTCATTCTCCTCTTTCGCAAAATCATCGCCATCTCCTATCACCGGCCCGAGTCTGGAAGAGCAATTACGAGCAGCGTCTGCCTCGCCCTCAGTCGTCACACAGCCACTGCCACCTCTAGATGCACCTACGCAAAGCGATGATTACCGACCCCAAAGATCATCCTCAGTCGTCCCACCTGCCGGCGAATCGTCACCCGCGAAGCCGTTATCAGTCGAAGAGCAAGAGCCCGAGCAGCCTTCTGCTGCGGCGCAGCAACCCACGGAAGCACCAGCCACCCAGGACATCGAAATAGGAAGCGATTCTGGCCAAGAAAGACGCTCAATCGAACCGACGCTTGTTGCTGACCCTGTTCCGGAAGATGGTGTAGATGCGACTGTGGAGGAGGAGAAGTCTAAGACACGTAAGGTCGTTCAACTTCCATCGAAGGAGGCCCAAGAAGCACGGCTTCAAGAGACGGAGCAAAGACCGGAGATTGTTGCGAGCAAGGAACGGAAAGAGGAGGAGCGACCTGCGTTACCACAGCCCAACAGCGGGGCAGATATCGTCTCTTCGCCTTCATCCACAGTCGGACCATATTCACAAGCAACCCCGCACGCGCCGCACCACTCCCCCGACACGAGTCCCGATACCGAAGCTTTCCATGATCCCATGCATCCTCTCGTCTCCAACGATGACATTCTGGACCCCGCGGCGCAACAAGTGAAGGAAGACCACGAGCGTGCGCTGCAAAAACAAATGAAGGAAGCTCGAGAACGTGCACGTGGACCCGAGTCACCAACATCAGATGTCGAAAAGCAAATTGAAGATGAACAGGCGATACGCTTAGCTCGAGATGGGAAGAGTCGACTCAGTGAATCAATCGGGAAGACAGGCCACTCGATGACACAAGAAGCCGAACAGGTAGTCAGTAAAATTGCTGTCGCATATGGAACACGGGAGCATCCAGAGCCCGCTGCGGATTCGCTTCCTACCCCAACCACAACAGCCCCCGAGCCATCACTAGTAGATCGCGAAAGTACAGACAACGTTGTTACCCAACACAAAGAGAACCTAATCGCCGATCACCCAACCCCTCCTGCCGATATCGACCTTGATATGACTGAAGCACCAGCGGTAGTCAAAGAAGACACCGCTTCGATGCAGCCCTCACCGCGCCGTGAGCGCATGACAACTAGGGTTTCTTCGGGGGCCATCCGTCAGAAATCCGTCTCGGAGATCATCAGCGAACATGCGGCGCACAAGGCAGTACTGACTCCCCAGTCTAGCACTTTATCCAGTCCACAACGTCCACGACAACAGGATCGAAAGTCAATGGAAGTTTCAACGGTCGTCTTCGCAAAGAAGAACTCGAGCAAAACTCAAAAATCCATGCAACTCTACGATCAGGACTATGCGTCGTTGCATGGGGCATCCGAGGATTCGAGTCGGGATTACATGGAAGGCCTGTTCAGGTCACAAGCGCACATTCCACCACGGTCTTCCCCACTGCAAGATCTTGTCACTTCTGCTCGAAAGACACTCTCTACATCCGGCACCCTTGCTATGATTCGCGAGAATCAGGACTTCAAAATCCTTAAGCGGGTCTATCAGCTTCAAAACGCTAATCGATGGTCACTCAGACAATTGCAGAAGTCTGCTGAGCCGGAGCGTCCTTTCACACACCAAGACCAGCTCTTGCTGGAAATGAAGTGGATGCAAACTGATTACAAGGAAGAGAGGAAATGGAAGCATGCTCTTGCAGCGACTTTTGCTGATTGGTGCGCCGAATATGTCCACAGCACTCCAGAGGAGCGCACAGCTCTTCGATTCAAGGCTCGCACCCCCAAGGCGATGATGCAAACAACGGCCGAAGATGACATGCACGATGCACCTACACCGGATCTTGTACCATCTGGTGCGCATGAAACAGAGAGCGAATCGTACGCAGATGATGACGAGCTCCTCACACCGTTCCATACCGACCCTCCCGCTGGCGTGTTTTCTCTTGGCTTCAATGATGTCGTCATGAAGATCGACCGCACCCCAGCTAGCGATCATATGTTCCGCGAACTGCCTTTCTACGAGCCCATGCTTGAGGGAGCTAGCGATGTCACGCCTTTTTCGATATCCGAACCACCCATCCTACCCGTCTCAAAGTTTGTTACTGGGAAGTTGGTTTCAAAGATTAAGGGTCCGCCGAGGAAGCGTAGCAGATACGACTACGATTCGGAAGATGAGCTTTCAACACCACCTAGTCGGGCTGGTACTTCTGCGGAGCATTCCATGCCGTCCACCCCCGGACGGCGACTTTTCTGCCGGAACGACCTACCTCCCGAGATGACCGATGTTGCGTTGTTCAATGCCGAGAACAAGCATGTGAGGGACAGATTGCAAGCAGCGCATCAATTCAGGCCACCTACTGAGTTCAATATGCCTTCAGTCGCTTTCTTCGAGAACAGGACACCGTCACAATGGTTGTGGGAAGAGGATCAGAAACTCCGCGCCCTTGTCAAAGAGTACACCTTCAACTGGTCCCTGGTTGCACAGCAGTTGGCTTTGCCCTCAAAGTTCACCTCAGGGTCTGGTCGCCGCACACCGTGGGAATGCTTTGAGCGCTGGGTGCAATTGGAGGGCCTGCCTGCGGAAATGTCTAAGACGCAGTATTTCCGCACATACCAAGGACGTTTGGAACAGGCCAACAAGATTGTCTTTGCTCAGTATCAAGCTCAGCAACAGCAACAGCAGCAACAGTCCGGGGGAGCAACACCGGGACAACCTAGGAGGCGTCCCACAACCACGCCAATCCGTGTGGAACGCAGACGAGAAAACCGCCACCTCGCTATCATTGATGGTATGCGTAAGTTGGCCAGAAAGCGTGAATCCGCCGCACACAAGCAGGCGGAATCACAAAAGGCAGCAGCACTTAGGAAGGCACACGAGCCTGCGGCGCCAAAGAACAACGTGCACACTCCGCAAGAGTTCAGCAAGCTCAAATGGGAACGCGAAGAGAAGCTGAAGCAAAGACAACTGCAACAGGAGATAGCCGTTAGGGTAAGTGCGATCGATACACTTGGTAGATATGAAACTAAGAACCTGCAGAACCAAATGGCCGCCCAGCGCCAAGCCCAGCTCAATGCCCAGAACGGAGTACCGAATGGTGTACCACAAATGCAGCGTAATGGCACACCTGGTGGCGCCAATTCCAACATGCCCGCGCAAATGGCCACCAATCCTGCGCAACAAGCCCAGAATGCGGCTGCGATGGCCGCGCGGACCCAACAAGGCCAGCAAGGAATGCAGAATAACCTAAACATGGCTGGCATGCCGATAGGTACACCCGGCGTTCCCCAGGCACAGATGCAAGCCAACATGCAGAATGGTCAGCGTATGGGACCTCCAGACCAGATGCGCATGGCCATGCAGCGCAACCAGTTTAACAGCCCTAACCAACAACAACAATATCAGTTGCAACAGCAACAGCAACAACAGATGAATATGGCCAACAATCTCGCAGCTCAGGGTATGAACATGAACGCGCCCAACGCAAATATGATGGCACCCATAGGCAGCCAAAACCTGAATGGAAACATGAATGGTACCATGAATGGTATGCCTAACAACGGAGGGTCACCGCGAGTAAATCAGGCAACGCCCAATATGCAGCGCCAAAACGTACCCAATGCTGGCGCGCATATCCCCCAGTTCCTGCAACTGCAGAATACCATCAAGATGCAACATCCGGATTGGACCAATGAGCAAGTGCAAAAGTCGGCCTCAGAACAGCTCCAGAGATACATGGCTAAGCAACGTGTGCAAGCGATGAATGCTGCAGCCGGTTCTCCCGGAATGGCTTCGCCATCTCCACAGATGGCCAACAATCAGTTCATGCAGCAGAACGGCGGTATGGCTACTAGTCCGCCCGTCAATGCAGTCCAAAACTATCAACAACAGCTGGTTCAGCAGCAACGATTAATGAGCCAACAACGACAACAGGCTGGAAGCCCTGGTATGACTGGACGACCATCAAGCAGGAGCGCTACACCTCAGAATCCACAGCAGATGCAGCAAAGCCCTGGCCTGGCACAAGCCCAGCCTAATCGTACCTCCTGAGTAGGCTACTGATGACCTCTGGAGGCATCTCATACATTCGATGCTTGTCTTGCACTGTATATATCTTTTTAATGCTCTTTTTATCCGCCTTGACGACCGTACAAGCTGGTTCAGGAAATCCCAATGAATGTAGCCCTCGAGGGCGTGTCAGCACGGTGTTGGCGGCGTGTCAAGGCGTCAGAAGGTTGGCGTAGGTGGAGGTTTGATAAGCGAGCGGGTACCTAGCGACAATGCAAGCGTTATGTTTGTTGGCCAAGAGGCCTATAGATCTTGAATACTATTAGATTCCAGACATGCTCTAGACCCACACATCCTTTAAACGTGCACCTTTACTTCAATGAGTTGAGCTTCGAATGAACTTTATTTGTGTATTCAAGCAAACTTTCGTATCATTACAAAGTGGCTGATGTTGTATAAGTGGCTGATGTTGTATGTATCTACACCACATGCGTCACATTCATAGCCTCAGTCCACGGCTTCCAGAACTCCTCAATACCCCGCTCGTACTGCCATCCAGTCCAGTCCGGTGTCGTCAGGCCCCAGGTATCCGGAAATCCTTGCACGCCAGACCTGATCCTGTAGCTACCCGCAACACTCCACATCATCCAGCTGATCTTGTTCTCAATTGTGTACTCCTTCAGGCAGTTCTGAAGAGTGTCATTGAACAGCGTCTCATCCTGGCCACTGCCAAACTCCGAGATAATGACTGGTGTCTGTGTGACGGCCTCGGGGCAGTCGTTGGTGATGTTGCACGCGGACGGAGCTTCAATACCGAGCGCGTTCATACCATTCCGGTAGAAGCCCGCCTTGATGATGTCGCAGTTACCGGTGTCAACGTCCTCGCTCATGCGGTACAAATGTAATTCCCACACCAGCTTCTTGGACCAGGCGTGGTCGGCAAGGTTGAACACGACGGGCTCGCGACGGGCGGCGTCGCGGATCGCGGTGCACTTGTAGCAGGGCGCAGTTAGAATGTTCTTGCCGCTGGTCAGCGCGGACAGGTCCTGGCCGTACTGCATGCCGCCCCAGATGATGAGGATGTCGGGGTTGGCGGCGTGGATGGCGTCAGCGCCCGCGGTCATGTTGCCCACAAGTGTGTCCCAGTTGTAGTACAGGTTTGTGATGTTCCACGACTCGCGCATCTCGTTGCGCAGCGACATGCTGACGACGTTGGGGTGCTGCTTGGCCCAATTGGCGACGTACGAGAGGCCGCGGCGCCAGTGCGTGGCGTTGAAGTTCACGTCGTCGAACCAGGCGTTGCCGTCGATGTGGGAGCAGCACCATTGTGCCTTGCCAACGTGGACGTCGGGCGAGATGAAGATGCCCTTCTCTTCGGCGAGTGACACGATGTCGGACCAGATCTCGAAGCGGGTGGTCTGTGTCGTCCAGCCCGGGTTCTTTGCGATGATCTCATTTGTGACCTTGGTCCCATTGACGTAGCCCAGAGCGTTGATCAGCGCAACCTCGAGAGGTACATCTGTTCCGTTTCTGTCGTAGACCTGATCAACCATCTCAATGGCGTAGCCCCTTTGGTGGTCAGTCAAAGTCTTCTATATAATGTGAGTACTTACATGCGGATGTAGTTCCAGCCAACACTTGCAATGTCGTCAAGAATCTCTCCTGCAGATGCCCATTCAAGGCCTTCTGGGATCATAGTCTCTCCTGTTGTGATTGTTAGCAATTGCCGTTATACGGAATTATCTTTTGCGTACCCGACATTGGCCAATTGACACCAGCCCAAGTGACGGCCTCACCACGGCTGTCGACAATCTCTCTTCCCTGGGTGCTATACGGGCCATGGAAGTTTGTGCCATTGCTCTGCCTCCTCATATGCTGAGAGAAGTGAGGCTCTTCAGCAGTTGGAGGCAGGTAGCTAGCTGACGCAAGAGCGCCAGCAAACACTGTAGTCAACAATAGCTTTGGTCCCAGCATTGTGCGTTCTGCAGGTCTTCACGAGAGCTGTGCTCCAACTTTTCCGGGGCCACTGCACTCTTATACCGCCGAACTCATCCTGCTCTTCCGCATCATAACCTGCATAATTCCCCCAAGCTCTTCCAAAGCTATCCGGATTGACGTAGACGTCTGCTGATCGCAGCCGGTTCGTCGGGCGATTGCCGTCCGAGTGCTAGGCGTCCAACGGACGTTTACTAGGAAGGGTAGACCGTCCGCTGGTGACCATGTGGGGGAAGCGGTGTTCCGAGATTCAAAGGCGCGCTCCGCGTTTTCCAAGACTCAAAAGTCGCTGGATTGCGGAGAAATCGCCGCGCTAGAAAGAATTGAGCCTCAGGAACCGGCACTCCTGCCGAGGTTCAAGTTGCCTCGACATTTCACCGTGGTGAGATCGTCATATCACCACTCCAACATGGTTAGAGGCTGGATGAAGAATCTCCAGGTTTTTCGAATACATTGATTTAGCGTGGCTTCCTCAGTGGACGCGTTGCGTGCAGGCGCGAAATTTGGGTAACTGCAAGGGTTGGTCTAAGATTACTTGCATTGAACAGCAAACGAAAACGTCTTAGACTTTCCAATGTACCGGGTGCCTCCTAGCTTACACAAGCTGTGTACAGTCTTATACATATTATCTTTTGTTGTACGGCACACTACAACTTCTGAGGCCATGGTTTCTGGACGGCCACTATTTTTGGAGTAACAGGACACAGGTCGAACAGCACAAGCCAAACCAAAATCCCGGACAGGTCTGCAACCCTGCGACTTCTATCGCTTGCGACATACCTGGCCCATATGTGGCATTGATACTCAAGATACGCAGAGTATCATGGCAATGAATGTGAACATGTTATACATTTTTGGTATCGCATCTGTCATGATGGGTGACATGCTACACATGCACCAGGACTATCCCTTCATGCTTCAAAACGCCCACTCCTTGAATCGGTGCATCAAATAACTTTGAAGACTTCGCCATGCTTGGATTTTATTATCTTTTGAGATGTTCGCTCGAGGGCTTGGGCGAGTTGCTTATTTGCCTTTGGGGTTGTTGAGTTGCTGCTCATAGAACTTTGCCGGCCAGACACCCTGAGTGTGGTCAGTGAATGAGCTTATTCCTCTCATCAATATCAACTCACATCGCTCTGCTGGCTCGAGTGGTTGCCCTTGAAGTGCTCCGAGTCAGGGCCTTTGTTGCTGCCACCCTCCTTTCTGCCTTCGTTGTCTGTTGATGAGCCTGGACGTCCACATTAGTGCTTGATGTCAGGGCGGCGCCAAGCGCTGTGTCTTGTTTATGTACCTCGTAGGCTGGCTTGCGCAGGCGTGTGTGTGGGATGGCCTCCACCGGCGGAGAAGCGGTTCTCGATGTTCTCGACGCCCTGTGTCTTGTAGGGGTTGGGGAACCAGTACTGTCGCATGTACAGGTAGTAACCAAAGCCGACGGCGCCGCCTGCCATGAAGATTTTGGGCACTGAAAGGGGAGACATTTTGGGGTTCGTCGTGCAATTGAGATGTGATGTGGAGAGGTTTGGAATGCTGTGGTGTGATGCGTAAGGGTAAACCGTGAGAAAGTATGGACGTCAGAGCCTAGAGCTAGGGATGTTGCAGGTGATGTTATTCAATTCCAGGCCAATGGTAGTGCAGCAGAAGCGCGTCACAATGCTGTACGAACTGTTTGAATGGTGTCGTCATAACGTCCAATTGATGATGCCTTAGGAAACCTCAGCGGAGCTATCCAAAAGGCGTTAGGGCTGAGATGCGGCTGAGACACAAGCCACAGTGGCTGACTATCGCTTGCGAAACATCTCCTGGAAAAGGCAACTGGACACGCAATCACTGACTATTTATCCCTTGCGCGAATTGTTGAGAAGAGGAGGAAAACCACTGTCGACCACAGCGGGACACGAGAGCTTCATGATTGTTCGACAGCAATAGACCTGGGAAGCAGCGACAGCGACCGCATTCAGCGCATCCCAACACCATGGACGGTGATCCGGCTGTCGAGCCAACACTCGATGGGTTCAGCCGCGTGCTGCCATTGCCCTATCGCGTGGCGCTCATAATCGTCCTTGGTATGTCTACAGAGACTTCAATTATGTGGCTCCTCCGCTAATGTGCTGCTGCAGGTATTTGGGCATGGGGCCTCAACCTGCACTATCTCTCCTTAATCCGCATCGACGTCCCCTCGCTCATACGTTATCCTTCACGATCCTCGCCGCACCACCTCCCGCATCACCTCTCCTGCTACCGCATTGCAACCTTCCTCTCGATACCGCTTGCCCTCTCTCTTCTGCTGTTCTGGACCTTGACGAACGGCAGCCCAAGAGACATCGCAGCATGGGAGATTCTGCCGAATCTATATCTCCTTGTCCTTGTCGTAGGCTTCATAGCGCCTCTGCCTTTCGTCTCACGCGCCGGGCGCAGTAGAACATTAAGCACGCTGAAGCGCATAAGCATTGGAGGTATTGCGGAGGCCGCGGACGGGAAATTCGGCGACATCTTGCTCGCTGATGCGTTGACATCGTACGCCAAAGTCTTGGGAGACCTGTTTGTTTCGCTGTGCATGTTCTTCTCGTCCTCGCACAGCAGCACGGGTCCACCGAATCGCAATTGTGGCGGCGCATTCTGGGTCCCCTTTGTGATCAGCATACCATACTTGATACGGTTCCGACAATGCATCACGGAGTACTTTCGCGTGCAGCGCGCAAATGCACAGACGGGCACGATGTCGAAAGCCACTGGTTGGGGCGGAGTGCACCTCGCCAACGCGCTCAAGTACAGTACTGCATTTCCAGTCATCATATTGAGCGCGCTACAGCGAACCCCAGAGCCAGAGAAGTACGGTGTCAGCGAGGCGACATTGTTCAGGATGTGGATGATCGCTGTGTGTGTCAACTCTGGTTACTCCTTCTGGTGGGATGTGATGCGCGATTGGGACCTTAGTCTCTTCTCGCATAGGGAGAGGAACAATCCTGAGTATCCCTGGGGACTGCGACGACACCGGTACTTTCACGCCAAGGAGTTTTATTACGCTGCAGTTTTCATGGATGCATTGCTTAGGTGTACTTGGAGCTTGAAGCTGTCACCACACCTGGACCATTTCAACGATCTCGAGGGTGGAATCTTTACAATGGAAATACTCGAGGTGGTGAGAAGATGGGTGTGGATCTTCTTCCGTGTGGAGACCGAGTGGGGTGAGTGCATCCATGTGCATCTTGGTGTCGAGAGATTGAGCATTGCTAACAGATGACAGTACGCACCCACCGTGGTCCAGCTCCCGACGACATCCTTCTCGGCGACGTAAACTCCAATCGGTACGATGACAGCGAAACGGACCGCTCAGATTAGATACCCATAGACTAGACCTGTTTTACAGCAATGATACCCCAATTCTACGACTCGACAACCTCCACCACGGATGAATAGACTGCAGGATCAATTAACATCGCCCAGCAAGGATCTGAGTTCACAACTTCGAGTACAGAAAGCATTGGGACTTGGAGGTTTCCAGCCATGCATCCCAACAAGATTGCCACCCGATGTCAACTTCTGTCGTAAGAGTACCAAAGGCATCATGTTGTACGCTCCTGTGACGCACCGAGTCGCTGACCACTATGTAAGTCTCGAGTCAGATAGCAGTACTGGTGAAGCTGTATGATGCACATGTCTGAAACACTAGAAGAGAAAATAGATCAACGGCTATCGGGTGGTGGACGGTTGGTATGATATGCTCCCGAGTGAACTCTCTATCTCCATATTTGTGTAGTTGCACTGCATATGTGAACTGTTCAGTGAAAGTACGCCCTGTAGAGCTACTAGCTTGCTTTCTGACACGTGTGAAATCAATGTATGAATATGTCATTAGTGTATCTGAGCACCAAGTATCATTGGAATATCAGTGAAAGTAATCCACGCTAAATGGCTCGGACAGGCTTAGCGGTGATTCTACGTCAGCAACTTCCACTTACAGCCGCTCTTCACCCTACGACCATATTTTCACAGATGCTTGTAATGATCGACTCGTACCAACCGCGAGCTACCAAAGCTTCCAAGGAGCCGTGAATTAGACGTCGGACATGGCTTTTCCCGGATTCAACGCTTGCCTCAGCACAATCTCGAGGTGGCGCGCAACACGGCTATCGGTCGTGTCTTCACCTTGTCGGAGATCTTCCCATACTCCTACGATGAGATCAAGGTTCTTCGAACACGACTGTGATGTTCCTGCCGAGCCCTTGCATCGATACCAGACTGGTGGGTATCATCCGGTGCATTTGGGGGATTTCTTGCACGACGGCAGATACAAGATTCTACACAAACTAGGTTGGGGCGGCTACTCTACTGTATGGGCTGCGCGAGATCAGAAGTATTGAATCCTACTATCTTTGCAGCGCATCATACTAACCGCAGGCAGAACAAACACATACGTTGCAGTCAAGATACTAGTCGCCGAGCAGAGATGTCAGAATCGAGAGCTGGCGACTTTGCGTACCCTCAAAGAAGTACAGTCTGATCAGCCTGGCTATCAAAATGTCATGACCATGCAAGATTTCTTCCAGGTTCAGGGTCCTAACGGAACTCATGATTGCCTTGTGTTAGAGATGCTTGGGCCTAACCTTGGGGATTTCATCGGGGCCTATGTCGACGAGCATAGATACCCTGGAAAAGTCGTCAAGAGCGTTGTAGCTGAAACTCTCCTTGGCCTACACCATTTGCATGAACAAGGCATTGTACATGGAGGTAGGTAGCCAGGCAATCCGTCTTGGTCTTCCATCGCTTACATTTCTCAGATCTCCACACCCGTAATGTGGCCTTCACGATTCCCTCTGTACAAGAATTGCGAGAGCAAGAATTTCTACAGAAACTGGGAGACCCCAACACGAGTCCCATCCGAAGGGTCGACGGAGCTCCGCTTGAGCCTAGCATGCCCCAGTACCTTGTAATGCCCACTGATTATCCACATGATTGTGAGTCTGCGTTTGGTCCGGTCAAGATCATCGACTTTGGTCAATGTTTCTCGAGCAACGACATCCCACTTGAACTCCATACCCCGATCTCTGTCCGACCTCCCGAAGTTGTTTTCAAGGATAAAGTGGATTATCGGATGGATCTGTGGAGTATGGGCTGCATGGTAGGTGTTCAATCTCAATACTGTTGTTACAGCACGCCTGACTAACGCAAATGATCAGTTGTTCGAGTTAGTCACCAAGCAACTACCTTTCGATGCCCTTATGCAAACGCCCTCAGGTCTAGTTGCGCAGATGCTAGAGAGGACCGACGAGGCGTTACCTCGTCGCTGGCAGGAGATCTGGCGACCAATGTCTCTCGAGAACCAGGCCAGGCGGGACAAGTTGCGTGCGAAATATTCGTTGCCACTTGAAGCTGGACGTCAGTATGGTCTCCAAGAGTGGTTGCACAAGATGTACTTTGAAACGGAACAGAGAGTCGATTTGAGCCAGGAGGACATGTTCAAGGTCGGAGCGCTAATTCACAGGATGCTGCGCCTCGAACCTGCAGCGAGGCCCTCGGCGCGAGAGCTTTTGCAAGACTCCTGGTTTCTGGAGACGTAACAAAGGTTCTTTATCCGCATTTTAGTTGGTGATGTGTTCGAAAGAGCTACAAGAGTATTTGTTTGCTACCGAATTGTGATAGCGAGGTCACAAACAGCAGAGCAGTTCCAGCATGTAATACATTGGCAGCATCCTTGACAGGCATATGATGCAGTGTCATGACTTCAATTCGCGTGTTCATGTCCAAGCGAATCTAGGATACACAGGGATTGGTGCCAGTTAAGGTGTTGTGTCACCACAATGTCTAAATCGCTACGCAAAAGAAGGTGGTTTATCGTAAAACTGTGCGTGATGTGTGGATGCCAGGAGAGAGTCAATACATCTAAGATCAAGTACACTCCCTCTCATGCGCAAACTATAATGGAAATGAGGATGTCTAGAGCGATCGGTCACATACTCGCACTGAGTTCTGCATAGGTATCGATGAATTCGAAATACCGCGAGCTAACAGTTGGTTGCCTACAGAGCTCATTGAGTCTACCTGACCAACTCGTGAAGCTACCTTCACTTCTTAGCGCGGTTAGCATTGCGGAGTCTTTATTTGTACTGCTCACACAAGGTCTTGCTTTCTCCACCACTCAGCTAGATCATTCGAATCTTACACGAGCACCATGTCTCCAATCGCCAGGGCAGCCATCGTGCTGAGAGAGTTCACGGGCAACACAGAGATGGCCAGGAACACGCTCCAGGCTGTTGAATACGCCACTCATCAGTATGACCTGGCCCACTTTGTGCAAGCCACCCTCGTGTCAGTACAGCCTCGCTATGAGTACAGGTAGACCGCAAGCTAATGGTGCGCAGAAGCTGGAAACATACCAGCGCCTCCGACCCCATCCCCCACGCCACAATCAGGCTAGCTACTCATGATCAGCTCGCTGCCAAAAGGGCTCAGGCTCTTCACCTGTACCTCAACGACGGCAACAACTACGTCCGCCACAAGCTTGACAAGGAGTTAGACGTCAAGGAAACCAAGAAAAAGAAATGAAGCCACGATAAGATGTGTTCCTGTTAGATGGCTGGGTACACTTGCGTTTGAATAGCATCCGTGTAGACTGGGCTTGCGCCGCCATGCGTTGCGGTATGGTCAGCACGCTTTCAATGCGTCTTTTTGAAGTACACGGACATTTTGGAGTTCTTTGGAGTTCGTGGATGCGTTATACCCCGACTGGGCAACAAGGCAATAGACCAGCCAGTGCGAGACCTGCAGTAATGACTGCTAATCCTTCAATTCAAGGATGTACCTACACTTAAAATGACTCACTGAGGCAGGCGCGTTAAGCGCCGATCTATGTTTATAAAGTGATATTTTCTGTGGAACCTATTAGAAGTGGTGTTTGTACAAATATAACTCGGCCTTGTACCTCCTTCCAATAGTGTCACGATTGACCATTATTTACTCGACCAAATTCAGATATGATCACTAAACCATCCAACAGTGCAGCTGGCATACATGGCAGTACTTTCCCCATGACCTGCTCTGACGACGAGATGCTGCAGTTTGCTGTGAGTGTGTGTTCAGACCTCCCACTTCGTCTGCTTCGATCACCCGCCACATCTTTTCACTCGTGTACGAGACTGACTCAATCAGACGAGATCATATTCGCAGGGGTGTCTTAACGCTGGCCGACACTGCCATGGCTTGCGTTAGTCTTGACAGCCCAACGCTCATTAAACCGTACCTTTCGCAGTCAGAACGAGAACGATACGCCCATAAAAACCGGCCGTGGAGAATACGTCCTTCTTCATCGATCTTGTCTTCGCCATGCAGTCCCTCTAGGAGGTTGTTAAACTCTGTTTCGCTAACAAGTTTCTCTTCAACCTCTTATTTCACCGCATACCTTGTGTTGTGAACATCTATTACTAGGAAAATGGCCTGGCTCTTTCTGAGCGGCGCACTCAAGTTGGTGTCGGTATGAATCTTATTATTGTTCTGCTGTATCCACGTTTCCCATTATCTTATTGTTAGCTGCATAGATGGCATACGCAACCGATGCACCGTCCACAAGACCGTCCGTCCTGCTGTTGAAGAACTTCACCGCTTTGGCAGCTTTGCCATTATCCTACGTCTCTTGTTGAACACCTCTAGCTTTCCAGATGGATTGCTGGCCGTTGCAATCAGTGAAATTGGTACCAGTATGTTCAAGAATACAGATCACAACACCCACAGCCTCTCTGGAGAGAAACGACCGACAAGACGTACCACCAAACGCACTACCTTGTCCATGTCTACGTGAGAAACCCCTCATATTCCTCGATCAACACCCTGCCTGCCACACTCACGCTACCGCCACAAAGTGCCCTTTCCGACGCTCCCTCCAAACCAGGAGTCGTCGTTGATTGCCTCAATAGGCTTAGAACCCAGTACAGCCCTTGTGGCTTTCTATCAACGCATATCATTCCGTCTGCAGTTCGGAACACCGCACCCAACAGCTGGTCCAGGACGGAGTGGGGTGAGTGTGAGATCGAGATATTGGTTCTCTAGCGGATGGACTCTGTTCGTATCACGATAGCGCCACCTGTTTTTGTTGTGAAAATCCGTGAGAAGCCGCAGTTCCACAACACACATGGCTAGAAGCGACCCGTTGCGTAGATGTTCACAACGGAAAGTGCCGTTGAGATATTAGCTTGATCTTTCCAGAAAGGCGACGTTCGGGTCGTTATGGAAGGCTAAATGCCCTCAGCGTTCACACGCTCCAATGCTATCCGGAAGCTCGTATTAGCAAACTTGCGACTGTGATTCCATCGGCAGAAAGCGGGGAAGATTCGGCTTTAACAAAAGGAACATTGTTTGGAAATCTACAGCGGATCACTAAGCTAGGGAATTCCAGAAATCGTATTTTGGAAGTAGCTGGCACTGTACAAGATATAGAACACACGCTTCTGCCACCCGTCTCGTCCAATTCCTCCAGATGCAAAACTACGCCATGTCTATTGGTTTGTCTTGCCCTGGGTGTTGGGCTTGGGGACGTAGTCGAGAACGCTCTTCTTGCCGGCCGGGGGGTTGTAGAGGATCTTGCGGGTCTTGAGCGGTGCCCACTTGTACCTGTTGGATGTGTTAGATTCGAATTTCCCAACCTGCGCTCCTCCAATAGAACTGACCTCTTGACCCAGACGCTGATGGTGAAGAGAACACTTGTGACAGCCAGAACCTTCCAGCCCATCTTCTTGCGGTCATCCATCTCGGGCTCAGCGGCCCAGTTGAGGAATTCAACAACATCCTTGGCCATCTGCGACGACGACGCCGGTGTGCCGTCGTCGTACTCGACCAAGTCGTCGTACAGTACACGTGCCATGGCGATACCGGTGCCGGGGAAGTACGGGTTGAAGTTGAGGCCCTCCTGGACAACGGCGCCAGCGGGAGGCTCTTCGGGGTAACCGGTCAACAAGTTGAAGATGTAGTCGCAACCGCCGTGGCGGGCCTTGACGATAAGCGATAGATCCGGGGGCAGAGCACCGTTGTTGGCAGCGCGGGCGGCCTCGTCGTTCTTGTAGGGAGCGGGAATGTAGTCAGAGAGCTTTCCGGGGCGCTGCTCGATCTCGCCCTGGTCGTTGGGCTCGGTATCGTATTCGTTCTCCTCGGCGAGGGCCTTGGCCTCATCGACGGTCATCATGGTACCGACGACCGCTCGGTAGGGAACACGAGTGAGGGAGTGGCAGGACGCGCAGACCTCACGGTAGACCTGGAAACCACGGCGGAGACTGGATCGGTGGTTAGAGCAGACGTCAGCTAAGCGGAACTGTGCGCACTTACGCCCCGTGGTCAAAGGTCTTGTTCCATTTGGTGTGCTCCCAAGGGTAGGCAGTGGGGTGAAGACTGTAGTTGTCCTGTTAGCCTCTGCACCTAACAATTGGCCTTCCACAATTTCGCGGTCGTGGCCAAGTGTGGGTTCCGGGAACACTCACCCTTCCTCAGCAGGTGTCATGGCATCAGCGTTGCCTCCATAGAGGTGGAGATACCATGCGACGGAACCGATCGAGAAGATGGTGGCGCCAGCGGGGAGGGCGTTGTTCTTCCAGGAAGAGGCAGCTCCCTCGGCGGTGGAGGTGGAGGCGGAGCGCTGTATCACCCAATTCGTCAGCAACTGTATCAATGGGTATCATAAACCCGGTGACCGATATCGCAGAGGCAGGACTGAAGTCGTCGAGGCTCGCGGGAGCTGGGGCGGGTCGTGGAGGGCATCCGGGGGTCGTACCGAAGCTGTTTTGCTGGCAGCATTGCGGGCTGCAGCGCCGGCTGTGCGCGCCGTACGCAGTGCGGATCGAGCCAACATGGTGATGTGAAGGTGGCTCGGAGCCTACGGAGAGGAGAGTGGATCGATGGGGTTGGCGGCGGTGGTGATACTAGACGTCGAGCGCAAAGAATCGTCCCTTCTGCGCTCACGATTCTTGGCGCGTTCTTAATCAGCAGGCAGGTGATTGGCTCGCGCTTGCTTGATTACTGGAGGTTCCCATTCGACCATTTCACATCTATGATCCCATCGACTTCAGCGGGACAAGGCAGCCTTGAACTTCTCGACAAAGTATCGTTCGACATCCAACATGTGCCCAGGTAGTGCGTGCCTAAGACAGAACATATATTGGTCACGGCATGCACGTGCATCATGCTCTTCACTCTTCTCAGGGTCCTCCTGCAAGTGCCATGCAGCGCCCAGTTGTAATGACATATCTGTCAGTCGTGTAAAACTTTGGATCTTCAAGACCGGTACATTCTAGTATGTGTGTGTTGCGACCAGAGGCTGAAAATCTCCAGCACAGATATGAGAACGCACCCGGCTTCTTCCGAGTCTTCTAACCTCACGGTTCTGATGGGACATGAGAGCAGGCGCACTGTAATGTACGGATTGGTATGAAGAGCAAAATATGTCTCGCGTTGTTTTCATGACATAAGCATCAACTGTGCATCTTGTGTAAGTGATTGTGCAGCTCGCGGTTGACGCTTTTGGAAGTCAGAGTGTGAAAGTCCTTTGGTTGTGCAGAACAGCGGTCAACCTGTGGCGTTGACCGTCGATTGCCATTGCTTCGACACGAGATGAGGACGCAAGACCTGCAGGACACTCTTTGTCTGGGCAGATGTTGATGCTACGGGAGGTGACGAACCAGGATGAACGCATACCCGTGGACCTGTCAGATTGATTCGACCTCGTGCTCGAAGCACAGATAATCCAAACGGTCGGAGCAATCTCAAGGGCTGCAATGCATAGCTTCAGGGATTTCCAGCATCCCTCAGAATCGAGTTCTGAGATTTTCCAAACAAATGCGCCCAAGCTTTCGCTTTTTTTTTTCAAAGGCAACGCCGGCACGACTTCAATGATATGTTGCAATACTTCTATACCCGACGACTCATGGAATTTCGTGAAGGGCTCAAACGACTGCTTATAGTCTGGCAAAGACTGGCGACGTGTCGCCAGACCCCAGCGCGTCCGTGAGAGGGGTGCGCTGGAGCTGTTCATTGCGGTGTTGAAGAGCAGGATTGGCCGAGGGCTGCGAGGTTTAAATGGCGCGTGCAGGCCGGGGCTTGGCGCCGATGTGCCAGATTCGCGCCTGCTTGTCTGCTTGCGGCAAATCTTCCCCAGGCGTTCAGGGTTCACTGCATCGCAGATAGACGAGTAGATGCATTGCTTCAGGCATCATGGCGGCCTGCGCAGAGCAGATCACGCGCTCACCAAGATAGGAGCGCGCCTGCCCAGGCGGGCAGCATTCACCGCCTCGCTGTCAGTGTCGTCGGTCCCGAACCTTTGTCCTCGCCGCTGCATACATAGCCCCACGAAAGCTGTTTGCTACCCCACCAACGCGTCTCGCGCCACATACACCACCCCTCGACGGACCACCCAACCTTCTCGACACACTCCCTTGACCTCCGTCAGACACTGCTCCCACCGCCGCAACATGTGTAGACACTCTGGCGCAGACGTTCACTCGCATGTGGACGTCACGAAGTCCCGCGAGGTGCTGCCCACCAACGTCAAGCCGCTCCACTACGACCTGACTCTCGAGCCGGACTTTGAGAAGTTCACGTACGAGGGTTCGGTGACCATTGAGTATGTACGAGGCACTGATTACGGCGCAATGACATGCTAACCTCCCCAGCCTCGACGTTGTTGAAGACAGCACCTCGATCTCCCTCAACACCAACGAGCTCAAGATCCACTCGACCAAGGTCACCGCCGGCGACAATGTCATCTCCAGCAGCCCCCGCGTCACATTCGATGAGGAGAAGCAGACGACGAAGGTTGACTTCGACCACACCATCCCCGGCGGCAGCAAGGCCAAGCTCACCATGACCTTCACCGGTTCCCTCAACGACGATATGGCAGGCTTCTACCGCTCGTCGTCGAAGGCTGCAGACGGCTCAGATACATGGCTGGCTACAACGCAGATGGAGCCGACCGATGCTAGGCGGGCCTTTCCCTGCTTCGACGAGCCGGCATTGAAGTCGAAGTTCACAGTCACACTTATTGCAGATGAGAAGATGACCTGCTTGAGTAACATGGACGTAGCCTCGGAGAAGCAGGTGGATTCCAAGATCGTCGGCGGAAAGAGGAAGGCCGTGACCTTCAACCCCACCCCACTCATGTCGACGTACCTCTTGGCGTTCATCGTTGGAGAGTTGAACTACATCGAGACCAAGGACTTCCGTGTCCCCGTTAGAGTTTACGCCCCTAAGGGTAGCGACATCGAGCACGGCAGGTTCTCGCTCGACCTCGCCGCAAAGACGCTGAAATTCTACGAGGAGACCTTCGACAGCTCCTTCCCTCTGCCAAAGATGGACATGGTTGCCATCCCTGACTTCAGTGCAGGCGCCATGGAGAACTGGGGCTTGATCACTTACCGCACGGTTGATGTCCTCATCGACGAGAAGAATGCTGGTGCTTCCACCAAGCAACGAGTTGCTGAGACCGTACAGCATGAACTTGCGCACCAGTGGTTTGGCAACTTGGTTACCATGGACTTCTGGGAAGGCTTGTGGCTTAACGAAGGTTTCGCAACATGGATGTCCTGGTACTCTTGCAACGTCTTCTACCCTGACTGGAAGGTCTGGGAGGGTTACGTCACCGACACCCTTGCGAGCGCGTTGTCTCTCGACTCGCTGCGGAGCAGTCACCCTATCGAAGTCCCGATCAAGAGAGCAGACGAAATCAACCAGATCTTCGATGCCATTTCGTACTCCAAGGGCTCGAGTGTCATCCGCATGATCTCCAAATACCTAGGCGAGGACGTCTTCATGGAAGGCATCCGCCGGTACCTCAAGAAGCACGCCTATGGTAACACTCAGACTGGTGATCTCTGGGCTGCTCTGTCTGATGCTAGTGGCAAAGACGTGGAAAAGGTCATGGATATCTGGACGAAGAAGGTTGGATTCCCGGTTGTCAGTGTCACTGAGGATTCCGACTCCATCCACCTGAAGCAGAACCGTTACCTTCGCACAGGTGACGTCAAGCCTGAGGAAGACGAGACTCTTTATCCCATTTTCCTGGCTCTCCGCACTAAGGAGGGCGTGGATGAGGATGTGACTCTTTTCGAGCGTGAGAGGAAACTTAAGCTTAAGAACACAGATTTCTTCAAGCTCAACGCCGATCATTCCGGCTTCTACCGTACCTCCTACACTCCTGAACGATTGGAGAAGCTTGGTGCTGCCGCTAAGGAAGGGCTTCTCTCTGTCGAGGACCGCGCTGGTATGATCGCTGACGCTGGCTCATTGGCTGCTTCTGGCTATCAGAAGACATCTGGCATCCTATCACTGCTTGACAGCTTCAAACAGGAGCCTGAATACGTCGTCTGGTCTGAGATCATCACTCGTATTGCCACACTGCGCGGCGCATGGATGTTCGAGGATCAAGAAGTCAAGAACGCCCTAAAGGCTTTCCAGGGTGAGTTGTGTGGTAGCAAGGCACACGAAATGGGCTGGACCTTTACTGAGAAGGACGGGCATCTCGAGCAGCAGTTCAAGACTATGATGTTCGGTGCGGCTGGCTTTTCTGACGAGGCTATCTCCAAGGCGGCGTTTGAGATGCTGGAGAAATTTAAGGCTGGCGACAAGAAGGCAATCCACCCTAACCTTCGAGGCAGCGTCTACGCCATCGTCTTGGACCAAGGTGGTAAGGCGGAGTACGAGATCGTCTTGAACGAAGCCATCAATGCGGAGACCAGTGTCGAGCGCAACACTGCGCTGCGTGCACTTGGACGCGCCAAGTCTCCCGAGCTCATCCAGCGCACACTTGATCTCTCGCTCAGCAAGGATGTCAAGACCCAGGACATCTACCTGCCCTTGTCTGGCCTTCGTGGGCATGTGGAGGGATGCAATGCGCTCTGGAAGTGGACAAAGGACAACTGGGATGAGCTTGTCAAGAGACTCCCTGTGAGTCTGCCACTGTTGAGCTCTGTTGTCTCCATCTCTACATCAAGCTTCACACACCGCGAGCACATCAAGGAGATCGAAGGGTTCTTCAAGGACAAGAACACCAAGGGTTTCGACATGTCGCTCTCGCAGGCTCTCGACAGCATCAGCGCAAAGGCTGCTTGGATCGAGCGTGATTCTGAGGATGTCAAGGCGTGGCTCAAGGAGCACAAGTACTTGTGAAGGCCTCTGGAAGACTGCAGCGGTCACAACCCACGTGTTCCCTATCTTGAGCAAAGTCGAGATAGCGTAGACCATTGTACAACATGAACATAGTAATTAACCCATCACTCACGTTCACATGCCCGCTGCGGTCGATCTTGCATGTGACTGTACGGTCGACGACAATTCGGGCTAAAGTTGCCGAAAGTGGAGACCAACGTCAGCACCGGCTTTCCCCAACACGCGCCATGCCACTAGAAGTGAGGACAGTCAAGGGTTCAAGTCTGGCTCTAGACGAGACATTTCCTGGGCTATGCAAGGTTCGACCTTGACGCAAGCCAATTCACTCCTTCCACTCTCTCCATTCTCCCACGGCTGGCATTGAACACACTCGCTGATCTCACACCACAATGCGCATCGAACCCACCAAAGACGGCGCTCTCGTATAGCGATAAAACCGACTTGTCGAAAACGTTGCGTACGTCGCGCACACCATACCGGTCGCCAGATAGGTCGCCGTACATACACCTTGCGCCACAGACTGCGACACAGTCAGGGCTTGCAGACTGCGTAGCGCAATGCACGAAGCCGACCCCTCGGACGTGTCGCTGGATGCGCCCCCCGCCTCTGAGATCGAAGCACTCGAGCTGTTTCGTCGCTCGCCGCATCCATACCTCCGTCACAGAGCCGACCTGAGTAACGCGCAGACTTCCAGCAATCCCTCGAGTAACAACGCATCTGCATCTCGGACCCCCCCTCGCTCCTCCGACCGCACAATATCCGACGAAGACCGCCGGAAACGGAGGAAACGTAATTCGCAGTCGCCTAGCGAGAGCGGTACTGAGGCCGACGATGAAGGATACCAGTTCGTGAAAGCTCTGCCTGCGCCTCCCTTGAGGCCACGCAAGGGTTTAAAGGGCTTTCGGGAGGAGGGGCTCAGCCCACTTCTGACCCCAACACAAATCGAGGAAGAAGTACGAAAGTACTCTGATGAATATTTCAAGGGCAAGAAAGACCCAGCACAAGCTGGAAATGCGTCTGCAACAGATCAGGAAGCGAAAGCAGCCAGGCAGAAATACCTCAAGAGGCGACGCAATGAAGTGGTCAGGAGAGTGACTGAGACGGGACTTTTGGCTGGGATAGGTCTTCTCGCGATCAATGGTTGCGACTGTTGGTCCAAGCTACTTGAGTGGCATAGAGGTCAGTCCCTTTCTATGCTAGAAGGTATGAAGCAGGTAGCTGATCAGTGTTTAGCAGAATTCGTCACGCATGCTGCAGTCATGGCAGGCGTCATGGGTATCTACCCTCTCAGGCTGCTTTATCATTCATGGAGAGCGGATCCTCCCTCAGCGCTACGATTTCGCCAGCGAATACGAATACCTGCGTCCTTCGATCCAGCCCCGATACTATACCCAGCCATTCTGCCGGCCTTATTGTCAATTTCTCTTTTCGCATCATATCCAAAACCGCTCCTGGCCAATATCATACTTGGACTCGCCGCACTTCCCCCGCAACTTGTACCGTTCGGCAGGCCGCTGCTAGGCTACTCCTCGATTCACTGGCTCATTTCGGTGTTACCACTTCTAGCTTCAGAAAACACGGACATACCGTCCAAACTTCTTGCGTCGCGGCCATACAAGCTCAAGCTGCCTCCCCCGGAGCAAGGACTTGATCCCGATATTCTGGTAATACTCTTCCCGCTGCACCAAGCTCTGCTCCCACCACTTTATTATCTTACCACAACGAGCTTGCTATCCACGGAACTCCACCTGCTTTCCATTGGATTAATCAACCTCCTCCTCTTTGCCACATCGCCGCAGGCGGATATTCTTACAATCATGATGTGGCTCGGCGGGGTTGGACTTTTCGTCACCTGCGGAAAAGTCCTTAAATGGGGTGTCGCACTTGCTAGAATCCCACGATGGCGTTTCAGGCGCGCCGGACAGGTTATCAGAAACCGGCAATCGTTTCTCCAGACTCTGAACGAAAGCTTACGGCCGAAGCGAAGCCAAAGCACGACACGAGGACATGTTTCGGATAGTGATGCTGACGAAGACGAATCCATGTCAAGAATTCCGCTGCAGAAAACTATCAGTTTTAAGCTAAACACATTGGATACAACATACAGCAACATTTCGAATAATGGACAAGAACCTCAGTCGGCGGTAGATCCACGGAAGATTGGCTTTGAGAACGCCAACAACGATGCCAACGCAGTAAATGGTCAAAGACGCATGCGCAGGAACACACTGCCTGCGCTTATTGCTGACGATCATACCTCGAAACACCGACTCACAGGCCGAAAACGCTCAAGGTCCATTTTACAGTCTTACCTGTCCCTGACACCCACTCAGGCCATGCTCAGGAAATGGGCGTATGCGGGGTACTTCTACGTGATCGTTGTGTTGATTATACTTGGGCCCTTGAGATTTGTTATTGGCAAGTATGCACTGCGTGGGCACGAACCATTTGGCTGGGCCATCAGCTACCTCTTTGGTAACGTCCAAAAGTTGCGTTGGGAGGTCTTCCACTGGAACCTTGACTGGTGGGTACCACTCCCACCAATGCAGGACTCGGATGATCTGGCACAAGCAGCTGCAAATCTTGCGCCAGCAGAGTACATTCGCACTATCATCCTCGGCGAAGCAAACACTCGACTCCTGCTATGCGTCTACTGCGCCGGCACCATAGTCGTTGGTCTCGTGTCCGTTCTCTCGCTCTCCGCGTTGGTCGAAGTCGACACACGGAGAAAGGTGTTTCATGGTACCATGGTGGCGATGTTATTACCAACTATTTTTATCGATCCGTGCTTTGTCGCACTCGCCCTCAGCCTCGTGCTCGCAGTCTTCCTGCTGCTCGACCTGATTCGCGCAAGTCAGCTTCCACCGCTCTCGCGACCGATTGCGACATTCCTCACACCTTACGTCGATGGACGAGACCTACGTGGACCTGTTGTGGTCTCACATATCTTCTTACTGATCGGCTGCGCTATCCCACTCTGGCTGTCTCTAGCAGGCGTTGATCGTGCCGGTGACGAACCATGGGATGGCTGGGAAGTCAAATCGAGAGATGTTAGTATGGTTGCTGGCGTTGTCTGTGTAGGCATGGGTGACGCAGCAGCATCACTCATTGGCAGGCGCTACGGTAGAAGAAAATGGCCATGGGCTGGTGGAAAGTCTCTTGAAGGCTCATTGGCATTCGCTGTTGCTGTTACCATTGGTCTTGTCTTTGCCAGGGTGTGGCTGCACTTTGGCTGGGGCGAAGTCAATGCAGAAACCAAGACAGTTATGGAGTTGGCTGTTGATGCCTCGCTAACGATCGGCAAGGCAGTGCTGTGCGCGGCCGGCGCCAGTCTGAATGAGGCGGTGTTGACGGGCGGTAATGATAATGTAATTGTGCCTGTCGTGTTGTGGGTACTTGTTAGAGGGGTTAGACTCTAGGCTGGTAGACAGCGTATCAAGAGGGTATTACTTGGGAACGAAGTTACCTTCTGGGCGTATTCTCATGAGGTCCCTCTATAAACTTTCTTCACGCACATTATCAAGCACCAAAGCAGCACTCTCAGCACTTCCGACACGGATACAACCATACTGCTCACTGCTAAACAATTCACATTGAATCTAGAGCAAGACCACGACAACTGATTGGTTAATCTCTGGCATTCATACCAACAAAATGCATCTCAACTTCCTGATCAGGTATACCACGTCACCTCCGGAATCTCATCCAACA
The DNA here is from genome assembly GCF_020726555.1 of Boeremia exigua. Lineage (NCBI taxonomy): Eukaryota > Fungi > Ascomycota > Dothideomycetes > Pleosporales > Didymellaceae > Boeremia > Boeremia exigua. The sequence continues at coordinate 707,452 of NW_025763532.1, forward strand.
GCTGAAACCTCCCCAGCTCCCGATTCTTATACGCCACAGGATCATGCAGAGTATGCGTCCTAATATCCCTCCAGAACCGATCAAGCCCGACCTTCAAACTCGTCGCCTTCGCCCCTGTCACCTCGAACACCCCCGCCGTCACCCGCAGCCCCGTATCCGTAGTCACCACCTTGGTACTCGCAACCCACTCGGCCAGCTCACCCCGCTCGCGCGCTGTGAGCTGCGCCCGCGTCGCTAAGGGCCCCGAGTAAGCGGCGTAGATGCGGCTCGCCTGCTCGCCGGCACTGTCTGCAAGCGCGACGGCGGCGCGCAGATGTGCGTGGAAGTTGCCGTAGCGCTCGAGGATGTAGAACTCGTCGGTTGCCCGCTCCTTATTCTGGGTGTGTCAGTGGCGCGTGTTCCGCAGAGGGGGAATGGAGGCTTACATCTCCACCGTAGGGCCACGCGCGGGTGCCCTTGACGGTGTACGCGGACGCAGCGTGCTGTGCGCCCAGCGCGATGCCGAGGTAGAAGTTGCTGAAGACGAGTTGGATGGTGGGGAGCAGCAGAGATGCAAATGGGATCTGAAGTGCGGCGGGGTCGGGTTTCTTCAGTGCTGCGTCCCAGCCCAACGCGTCTTCCCATGGCACTGTCACGTTATTGATCTTGACGCTGCCGGACTCGGTGAGTCGTAGCCCGATGTTGTTCCAGTCGTGGGAGAATTGGATGCCGGGCTGGTCGGTGAGAACAAATGCGAAGATGTGGTCGCCGGTGGTGTTGAAGTCGCCTTCCAACACCGTCAGGTCGGAGATAACACCCCCTGTATTGAAGTGCTTGAAGCCTGTAAAAACAAGTTTGTCCCCCTCCGCAGTGATCTTGAGATCATTGTCTCGCGGGTTCACTGCGCCGCCGATAAAGTAGTTGTTCTCGATGATCAGCTTTTGGTACCGGTCGGCTTGCTCTTCGGTTCCGACAACATTTGCGGTGGTGCTCCAAAGCAGATGGTAGCCTAAGAGCATGCCAATGGAGCTGCATCTGTCAATACACCATCTGGCAGCGGAATGTAAGTCACTTACCCGTCTGCTTCAGCGACTTTGCGAATAACCTTATAGCCTACACTCCAAGGTTGCTCCCCACCGCCGTACTTCTTTGGACCGAGGATCTTCAGTAAGCCAGCGTGCTTCAGTAGTGCGATTTCAGCTCTGGGGGATTTGTTCTCTTGGTCCCTCACAGCAGCGTCGATGGCAAGAACGTCTGCAACATCTTGGGCACGCTTAAGCCAGGCTACCTCGTCATTTGGTATATCGCTCCATTTCTTTTCATACTCCGAGTAGACTGCTGGGTCGCGGAAGGGGACTTGCTTCGCATTGCCATGAGTAGTACTACCATTGGTGCCGTTCGTGGAAGCCATCGTTGACTGAGCTGCAGAAAAAAAAGTACACGCAAATCAGAAGGGCAGAATACAGCCCTCATATGGCCTCAGCCTCTCGTACTAGTTGGGCTTGCTACATATTGCGTGCTATGCACCCACTTTTTGCCCATATTGCGGGTGCCAATGTCGGCGACTTCAAGATGAGGAGGAGATAATCCCGTAATCGTTTCTAGCATCTCAAGGAAACTAATGCATAGCCGAAATGCACTGATTTGCTGGTTAGATACCTGCTCACTGTAGTGTCTACCGAAAGATATCCTGACAGTCACGCTAGATTGCATGAGCTAACCAATTTCGATCTAGTCCCTCAACTACACCATGCGAGCGCAATCCTTCATCACAATCACCTCATCCCCCGCACTGCAACATCCCCTGGACAAACCACGCGTCTCATGGCTCTCGGACCATTCCGTGAACCCCAAACAGATCAAGATCTACACTCGGTACTCCAGTCTGCCGCAATCCCACAGATCCCATCTACACCCTCTTAGTTTTGGCAAAGTACCGGGATGTGTCACCCAATGGCAGCTCAACAATCGAGTCCTTCAAGAGCAGGTGGAAGGTCAAGTACCTGGTCGGATCAGTGGATGTCATCGGGCGTTGCGTTCGAGCAAGCTTACCAGCCAATCAGTCCCGAGACGAAGCAGAAGCCGCCTCCACCTTTCTTGAGTGCGATGGACGCAGCTATGTTCCCGTCTGCAAGGGCAAAGTAACTCGAGGCTACGAGAAGGAAGCCGAAGACAACTGTGAAGAAGATCGCAATGTAGACCAGGTTGGTTGGCAGTGACGCAACGAGGAAGACGACTGCGAATACCGTCCATACTACGTTCGCATTAGCATTTATTTTCTGAAGTATCAAATAACTCACAGATCATGAAGAAACCCAGAGCATTGTTCAGCTCGGTGGTGTTATCACCATACGCCTCAATAACCCCAAACGCTGGAGTCAGAATCGCTCCATAGCCCGCGTAGAAGAGACCTGACAGCTTTAGCACATCTAAACTTGACTTGGGAGCAGTAGACTTACCAAAAGCACTGAAAACTGTGTATGCAAACCCGTTTCCGACAGAGAGCTCCCACTGAGCAGTGATGAGCAAACCGAACGCCGCCGCAAAGAAGAAATTAGCAACCTGTGTAAGTCAGTAAAAGTCAGTGACAGAGACTGCGGAGTCGTACAAAGACGTTGTTGGTTGTCACTCCGCGCCACTCCATCAGGCTCAGTGACAGGGTGGTTAGTGTCGTCGCAAAGACGCCGATTGCGAGCGCGGTCTGTAGTCGTCGTCAGTAAGGAAGCAGCCTGAGTGAAGAAGTACTGCTCTACTCCAGATCCCAAACTCTTCGGTTCAGGCTTGCTCGGCTCATTGTTTTCGATCGTAAGCTGCTTCTCGACATCGGAGTACGTCGCGCGCGGCTTGGAATCGAGACGCTCAATGCTGTCGTTTGTAGCTGAGGAGGCCATTCTTTCAAATCAATTAATCCCAATGTTACCAGACAAGACAGTTATTTTAGACGCGATACTGCAGTATATATTGTCTCTGTAACAACTCAAAAGCGCCGCCATCAACATCCATGGCGTGCTCCTGCCATTTTTCCTATCCTAATATCGGCCCATGACCTAGTATGATCCGAGCCCAGTCTTGGTCGGCCGCACTGAACTCCGGGGAAGATCTACCTTACACCCGGAGACTTGGGGTTGCGCGACCTTAGCCGTCCATTGCGCTACAATACTGCGATATTGCCTCATCGAGACTCGCCGAGCACTGCCCGGCGGCACTTGGAATTGCACAACTACCTAGAGAGCGGCAGAAAGATAGTTCGGTTTTCTTGGGCTCCGTGTGTGCCTGACTGGATTGACGTGCTCTTCGTTTTATATTCGCACTGTGTGCCTGATGTCTAGAATCCAAGATGTCCGGTTCGAAAAGTATCCAAAGATAACGCAAGCGATTGGCGATGTAGACACTTTCAATTAAACTGCCAATCATGTGCAGCTAGGTCTAGTCGAGAACGACGAGGGTCGCAGTTAATCTCACATCAATTGCTCATGCAAAGTTGAGTAGTCCGCCTTGAATATCAGATCGTCTACGTATGTCCCTTGCCCTATCTGCACGCTGCCAGATCTACCCAACTAAAAAAGAATGGCACTATTCTCGCATCGCTTCCAGCACGGTGAGAAGGCGAGCAAGCAGCAAAAAAAGATGTCGCACTTATTGGCGGTACCGTGAATCGAACACGGGCTGGCGCGGATCTGGATCGGAACACTGAGTGTTCGCCAGCCACAACGCGACGTCATACCACTAGACCATACCACCGTATGTCAGATTTTGAGGTCTAATATATTGATTGATGAAGATTCCGGAGGTTTGAAATAATATAATCTACTTTTCATCAATGCTCCACCGTCCATCCACGCCGCGTTCATGCAAAACTTGCGCTCGTTTGGCGTGCGCGGTTGCGAACGGTACGTGTGGGGTTTGGTTTCGGTCTGCCCCACCCAAAGCTTTCAAACGCGCGGTGGGGCCGTGGCAAAAATTTAAACGGCTTTTCGCATGGTGGTGACTATCACAGCCTTGCAGCCCACATGATGGCAGCAGCTTAGTCGCTAAGTTAGACCTCGAAGTCAATCAGAAGAACAGTTTGTAAAGGTGGTAGCAGGTTTCATTGTTACATGCGCTACGTTGTGACATTCATATGTTCCATATCGTCATACAAATCATGCTCATTACTCGGTCCAAGTCGATGCATCAAACAAGATGCAACTACAACTTTTTCTACATCGAGGCTATCCTATGCATCTGGATAGCCGACTTTTCACTTGAATCGACGATACTGTCGATAATCTGCCGAAGCAGCATATCAAACATTGTCATCAATTCAAATGTTCTTAGGGAGGAGGTTACGCATCTTGGCCTTGCTCGCCTCAAGAGCTCCAGCCAGGGAGTACTGGGTGTTGATACCGTCGATACGGTGAACGGCGTTAAGGTTCTTGACGCAGGTAATCTGGAAGCAGGTTGCAGAACCCTGGCGGGATGCAATCGTAGAGTAGGCAAGGAAGTACTCCCAGATGCGGAACCAGCGGGCACCGTACTTGGCGTTGACCTTATCCTTGTTGCCGAGCCAGTTACGGTACCACCTCCAGAGAGTAGCCGAGTAGTGGACACCGATAGTGTCGACCATCTTGATCTCAAAGCCAGCACCCTCAAGGGTGTCAATGACGAAGCCCAGAGGAGTGGAAGCGTCGGCACCAGGGAAGACGTATTTGTTCATGAAGAGACCCCAGGTGAAGTCCTCAAATTGCCATGCCTTACGCAGACCAGCGATCTGGAGGAAGAAGACACCATCGTCCTCGAGCATACCATTGACCTGACGGAAGAAGCCAGCCAAGTGACGAACACCGACGTGTTCGGCCATCTCGAGACATGTAATCTTGTCGTAACCTCCAGCGGGAACGGGGATCTCGCGGTAGTCCATGCAGAGAATCCTGGACTGTTCCTCCGAGACACCGACCTTCCTGAGACCGTTGTTGCCCCAGGCAGTCTGGTTGCGACCAAGTGTAATACCGGTAACCTGAGCACCATAGTTGGCAGAAGCGAACTTGCTGAGCGTACCCCAACCGCAACCAATGTCAAGCATCTTCTCGTCCTTCTTGAGGCCGATCTTCTCGCAAACAATGGCCATCTTGTTGTCCTGGAGCTGCTCGAGAGTCTCTTCCTTGTTGATGTCGGAGATGATACCAGATGTGTAGATCATGCGTGGACCGAGGAACCAGCCGTAGAAATCGTCACCGCGGTCGTAGTGGTCTCGCACCTGCTCCTCGTCTGAGGTGATGTTAGCTGCGGTCGGTGCGGAAGCTAGTTGAAAGCAAGAAACGTACCCTGGGACTTGGAGTGGACAATCATCTCGGGAATCATGCCAAAGAGGAAGTGCTTGATCAGACCGAGGGTCATGCGGGGCTTTGACCAGTCGTGGCGCCATTCGAGAATGTCGAGCATGTCGCCCTTCAACTCAACTTCACCATCGAAGTACTTCTCCTGGAAAGTCTCGATGGGAATCTTCTTCTTGCCATAGTAGGCATCGCGATCCTCCTCCTTGTTGAACTTGAGGTAGTGCTCAATGTCTTTGCCGGGGAGCTTGGCCTTCTCGTTCTTGCGGGGCGCGAACTCGGAGGTGATCCACCAGAAAGGTCCGAGGATAGGAAAGAAGGTGAGGAGGCCAATGAAGATCCAGGTCTTCAAGCCGCCGCCAATCTTCCAGGTGAGGTAGGCAGGAACGCCGAGTACGAGCGAGAGGAGGGCGTAGTTGTTGAACGACTCGCGGCCAGAGCCCTCAGCAGGGAGGGGGGCATTGGCAATTGTAGGGTACTATCCACATCATCTGTCAGCTCAATTGCTCTTTCTCTCAGCACTCAATGGCTCGCCAAACTCGCGCCAAAATGTTGGGATGTTGCGTACCGAAGTGGTCTTGACCCCGCAATCAAACTCGGAGACGGTCGAAGACGCCGCAGGCGTTTCGATGAACTCGAAAGTCTCCTCAGAGGTGTTGCCGCTCATCTTGCGCAACTCCAGAGAATTTTGGGGAACGATAAGAAGACGTGGTGTTTTCTAAAGACAGCTGCATGTGCCAAGCTTGAACGGTGTAGCCCACTAAGCGAATCTGGTGTCAGTCCTAGCTTCTACACCTGAAACGCCAACACCCCGCGATAACGAAGCCACAAAGCAAGGGAACTGTAGCACTCAGGGCCCTTAGATCGGTAGCACCTTGCCGTGCGAGCAGCAAAAACCAAAAATCGCGTCTTTTGGACATGTCTTGGGTTCATGTCCACACTTTTGCTGCACTTTTGCGACTGAGACCAGGTTCAATCGATAAAATATGCGAACGCGAACGCGCGGCTCTCTACGAATCAGCGGCCAGCATCCTCCTTCTCAGCATCCCTAGCGTTTCTTGACTAACCCCAACATTCTCCAGCAAGTACTTCTCAACGCCACCATATTTCTCCTGAATGTGTGAATGGACTTCTTTTGTAAGACCTGGCGGGCACACCGCAAATTGTTCAGACAGGCCTATCGCGCCGATCTCTTTCATTCGAGACTCTTTCTCCGACGCAAGCTCGGGCTCAGAAAGCAGATAGTCCTCTTCGATGATATCGTCCTCGACTTGGACTAGCCAAAGGACAAGCATCACAATCAGGCCTGTCCGATCTTTGCCTTGTGTGCAATGAACTAACACGGGCCAATTCCTGTCGTCTGCGAGGACATCAAAGACCTGCTTCACTTCCTTGGTGCAGACGTCTACTGAGCTCTTTGCCAGTCCGAAAAGACCCATCTCTTCCATGTGTGGCGACAGTACCTTGATTGCATCGAGGCGGTATCCAAAGAGCATGAGTCCGGCTAGGCGAAAGAATTCCAGCCAGGTGAGCTTGGAAATCAGCATTCGCGAGAATGCTGAGCCATTGAAGTTGATTTCGTGATACGTAACCTCTGGCATCTTGAGAGGTCCAGCAACATCGTCGTTGGACTGAGGGATCGCAGCTGATGCTTTGATTTTGCTATCTCGCTTCTGGGCTTGTTCGATATGCTCGGTTCTGCCTCTGTCAGTCTGCACACCTTGGACAGCTCTGTCTTGCATACTTTGTTCGAAGATCAATGATGCTCCTCACACCATATTCCTTTACAAGGCGTTCTCGGTCGCCTACTGTTGCTTCATCTGTTTGAGTCAGTGCTTGTATGCTTGGAAGAAGGACTAGAACTGACCTGGTCGCGCGCCTCGGTACAACAGTCTCGTCTTTAGACTCCTGTGATTCGTCAGCTTTGCAAACTCCAATTGCAGACTTACTCACTTTCTCCCTGAGGCTCTATTGACAAACTCGCCGACATCTCTGAAATTCAGCACACTCTTCAAAGGTGTGTTCAGCTTATCGCCGTCGATTGAAGTTGCCTGTACAGTCGCTTTTGAAGTCATACTTTCCGTGTAACAAAGATGCGAGGGGGAGGTCTGGGCGAAATGCATGTTTATGGAAGACGTTACTGACGTCGCTTGCTGCCGATCGCGCTAACAACGCGTGAGCCACCCAAATTCCTGCTTTCTGGTACATCAGTCGCGCAATGAGTATGCTCGCAATCTGGCTACGGGGATTGAAGCTTTTAGAAGCCTGCCCATATTTGTCTAGGGTTGAACGATGTCTAGGTGATAGGTACAAGGCTACGGCTGCACCATCTTACTAGCTCTCCAACGAAGCGCATTGACAGCAGCCTGCAGATTTGCAGATCCTGAAAGCGTATTCATAGCCTGGTACATTTCAAGATAACGAAGTTCATACTTTTCCTAGGTAGCAAACATTTAGAGGCTCAAGAAACCTATCCAACCCAAAACGGTTAGCACGTCGGCGATTGCTTGCTCCGTCCCCGTTGCTATAAAATCTTCTCAACGCCCACACCCGTTTCTGTTTCCTTATCAAAAAAGCTCAGGGGCCCAGCCACGACCATTAGCATCATCCACTGCTTCTGGTTGCCAGTCACTTTCGGGTGGCGTGGGCCCCGCGAATAACTCTCCTGTTAGGAAACTGGTTTCTCGTTGGGTCGTCTTTAGTGATGGCGATGGGATGTCGGTGTCGATTTTAGGGAGCACATACTCTTCTGCTACTCAGGCATTTGTGCATCAGTAAAATGCCGCGTACGCAAGAGCGGCTCGTGATCTGCAGTACTTCACGAGACGCGTAACCCCAGCGATGCGCGTTGAACGCGATTGTGAAAAGCTGCAAACTAGCGCCAAGCTCGTGACATTCTTGACATCCATGTGCGAAGCGTCAAACTAGTCATCTCCACGCAAGCCACGCGAATGGTCAACGCAATTCAAAACGACGACCTATAACACAGGTCATTCATCGTTTACGTCGATCTAGAGGCATTGAACGATATAATGCGGATAGAAAGGGACTAAAGGCGAGAGAAGAGGACAACGACTTGATCACAGGCAACATGCTCGGATGTTGGGTTGTGAGAATTGAAATGTTTGGTATCGAAGAGGTTTAAGTTTTAAGTGCAACGCGGTCTAACTTCCTGACGTACTCAGACCAGCCGTCAGACAAGTACTTTTCCCAAGCTTTTTTATCCTTTTCCTTTCGAATCTAGTTCTTGTAACCATTGGAGTAACCATTGGCAATGCCCTGAAGGCCAACAGGAATGCCGTTGTTAGCCTGCTTGTGGCCATTGCTTAGTCCATCAGCCTTCCCATTGCTCAGCTTCTCGGCAACCTCGTCCTTCTTCAGGGCATCCTCGATGGCAACATCGTTCTGTGTGTATCCTGTATCGGATGCGTCCACGTAAGCCTCGAGACCCTCACCGTTGCGGGGGTATTCCTTCATCAGCTCCTTGTGCCTTCGCAGAGCGGTGTTCATCTCATCAGCCGATACATCGTTCAGGAAAACACATGTACCGATGGGGTTAGGAACGGCAGCACGGAGGAGACCATCACGGGTCTTGAGGATAGCCTTGGTGGCCTTGTCAAGCATGTCCTCGTCGAACATCTCGTGGTCCATGGACAGACCAGCACGAGAGAACAAGTTCAACAGCCTGCGGTGCTCCTCGTCTGAGAGAAGACCACGCTGATTAGCCAACGTCGCGGAGTAAGCCATGTCGATAGAGATGGCGTGTCCGTGGCGAAGCGGTGTAGGGGGGGAGAGCTACAAGAGGTTAGTACTGGGGACTGGAAGATGAGTTGAATTACGTACCTCGTGAAGAGGGCTCCATGTGTGGCCGTAGGCGATGACACGGTCAAGACCGATCTCGTGAAGGTTAGGTGTCTCCAGCTTCAACATCTCGTGGATGCCAGCACGGTTGATGGTGTCAGCGGCCTGGCGGACCTCCTGGTCGTCTCCCTCACGACCAAAGCGAGAAGTAATTAGCTTCTCACAGTACTTGTCAAGGAGATCGAATGTGGGCTTGTGAGCGCATGTCGAAATCTTGATCAACTCGGCAAAGCCATTTCGGACTTGTGCCTCGGGAAGGGTCTTCAGGAATGAAAAGTCCAAGAAGGTGTGAATGGGAGCGTGGTAAGCACCCAGCCTGTTCTTGTAGTTGCCGTAGTTAACGGCAACCTTGATGCTGACACTGGCGTCAATGAGACCAATGACTGTGGTAGGAATCCGGATGAAGTTGGTGCTTCTGCGGTAGGCAGCACACGCGAATCTGAACACGTCGAGTTAGTCATGTTTTCGAAACGTTTTCAGGCCAGAGTGCCTTAGAGATAATTTTACCCAGCAACATCAGTCACTAAACCACCGCCCTGCGAGACGTTAGATGCATTTCTGAAGGTGACGTATGCAGACACTTACTACTACCAGGACAGGCTCCTTGCGGATAATGCCGAATTCAGTCATGGAGTCGACGATACTAAGCAGAGTCTCGATGGACTTGGCCTTCTCACCAATCATGGTCTTGTGGATAGTCAATGGCATGTTGTAGTGGTCGAAGTAAGTCTGCATCTGCTTGCCATAGACATTGAAAATGTTCAAGTCCATGATGGCAAGGCAACGGCCCCATCGCTCGTAGCAGTTGGAAAGCTGAGGGTTGGCGGGGTTGAAGACGCCGTCCATGAAGGTGAAGTCATATTCAATCTTCTCATAACCCTCGACGTGGAAGCCGTTCTTAGTCTCGGCGACGGTTGCTTTGAGGTCTGACATGATGGGAAAGTGTGTATGAAAGAGAGATACGTTGAGTGTCTGTTGCACCAATCTACGGGGTCTTGTGTCCTATATAAGGTGTTCCAGGGCCGATGTCGTTTTTGACCAGGCGTAGGGGCCTGAGTACACGGTGCCACTCAATTGGCTGATACACGCCGGCAACGCTTCATAGAAACGTCAACCATACGCAGAATCTTCGCCAACATTGCCGAGGACCTGTGTAGGCCTTGTTCGTGTGGATCTGGTACGACTATACATTGAGGACTAACTGTTACTGGCTGGACATGATGAAATGACTTGAGAGCCAACGAGTTATTAACGGCAAAACCCGGTTCCGGCACATGGGAAAACACGATTCCTCAATGCAAACAGGGGCTTTTGCATGCTTGGACGAAGCAGTGTAATCGTAATTGCTTGCAGCCCAGGCACCGAAAGGAGTGTAGTACGGACGCTAGCCCTTTTAGTGCTGCGCACGGAGAACTGCCCGGTGTGGAGATGCAGTTGCGGGGCATCACATCACTTCACAGCCGCGCCACCATCCTGCCTGCCTCCGACGTCTTTGGAGGAAGGTACATCTCAACAAAGGGCGGTTAGCATGTCCAGCAGATCGGTAGCTAAAGGTCTCTAACGCCTCGGTTGTCGTCCAGCCACAGGCGGCCTTGCTCTACCTCAGCCCCTCAACACTGGCCAATCATCAACGTAACGTCCGGCGACTCGAACAAGATCCTGCGATCTTAGCTCCCGTGTCGGATAGATAGAGTTTGGATGATCCCAGATCTCTGAGGTATATTACCATATTGGACGGTCCATTTATTCATATTAAGTTCCGTGGAGCTGTCTCCGCTAAAACGTGGGTACAGCGTTCACGCCTAGAACCGCTCAGGACAGGAACAACTGTCTCAACGTCAGCACTCGAAAGAATGCGCGAATGCGCCAATCACAACCTCCCGCACAGCTTACCCCAGTATCGTGTTTTCGCGTATCCACATGCTTGCGCGACGAGCTTGTCACGACTCGGCTGAGCAGCCCCTAGAAATGCATGTCATGGCGCCACAGCAATATGCCAACGAAAACGGTACATTGCGCTTGTAGTGACATCCCGCATTGCTTGCAGGATCACGGACGAATGGGTAGATCGTTGCTAAGACGATTTCCTAACATCTGACGACATGATGCCGACTGAATGGAAGTTCATTCCCGAGAGGTCTGTCTGGCTCGCACCAGGCCCACTGAGTGGGTGCGCTATGCAGCTTGTACATATGCATGCAGTGCCGTCGTCGTATTCTCATGCCCCGCACTAAATTACGCGTTGAGGGGCAGCTACTGAGGGACATCCGGACCTCCCTAGACGCGTCGAGCCGTGTCGAGCCCACAAGCTTACCATCAGTTAGCATTGCACTCGAACAACACAAATCACAATCATGGGCAGCTTCGATCAGAGCAAAGCGTACGCAGCGCAAGAAGAGGACGGCGCTTTCTTTGATGATGGCCGCGAGATTGAGCTTCTGCACTTCGTTTACTCCCACCCCAATATCGACAAAATTCGGGGCTCGCCCGAGAATGTTCTTGCAGCCATTGACGAATATGGGCGCACGAAGAAGTATCTCATGAACGTAGGAGAGCTTAAGGGTCGTATAGTAACAGATCTTATTGCAGAAGTCAAGCCCAAGACAATGGTATGTCAATTGGTAGAGGTCATCTTCGGAGCTGACAAATGAATCAGGTCGAGCTCGGCGGCTACGTTGGCTATTCATGCGTCCTCTTTGGTGATGCGGTTCGCAAAGCTGGAGGGCAACGGTACTTCAGCTTGGAGCGCGATCCTGCGTTCGCCGCGGTCATTATGTCTCTTGTCGACCTGGCAGGTCTTTCCGACGTTGTCAAGGTCGTCGTTGGCTCTAGTGATGAATCGATTGCTCGTCTGTATCAATCTGGGCAGCTGAAGCATATTGACCTCATGTTCTTGGACCACTACAAACCTGCCTATACGACCGATCTGAAACTCTGCGAGGAGTTGGGCTTGATCACTGAGGGCTCAGTGTTGGCTGCCGATAACGTGATCAAGCCAGGCAACCCGCCGTACCTGGAGTACGTCAGGAGCAGTGTCGAACAGAAGGTCAAGAAAGCGAAGCAGAGCGGCAACAGCAATACAGAGGGTATCGCTGAGACCAACGTCAAGATGTACGAGAAGCGATACGGCGAGGCCAAGTTCAACCAGAGTCCTGGAAAGCCGACCCTCATCTACGAAAGCAATCTGGTAAACAGCTACGAGCCTACTGGCGTGCCCGTAAGTCTTCATACCACTTAATTGCAGTTGAATGTACCGCTGACTTGTCACAGGATGGCATTGAGATCACTCGTTGTACTGGAGAGCAAAAGTGAGCAATCTCCCCGAGAATCGCAACATACTGGTGCAGACTCGATGTTGGCTCCTGGCAGCACATGTGTGTCATTAGAAGATGCAGGAACCTGTTGATAGAATGGACCGCAAGACTGTCAGGAAGCCCTTGGACAATGTTTCTGTAGCAACAGAAGCAACAGTATCGCGAAAACAATTAGAACAATTGCAAAGCTTCGAGAATTACATATTTTTCCATTATGCAACTGCAAGACCTCGCTATGTCTGTGCCATCGCCATCATTGTACTTGACGGTCCACAGTCCTGCGCTCATGGCGCCATTCCCACCTACTGCAAGACTTCATAGCCACAACCTCCACCCAAACAAACAAGCACCCGACCCTGCAAGTTTTATTACAGCACAACAAGACCCTGCAGACGAGAGCGCCTGGGCCCTGACCCATCCATGCACTATGCAGGAATTGCGAAGTGCAGCACCAACCAGGGGTCCACATGCATCAACGTATAACCATGACGTCGAGACTATTTTCGCTGAAATCCGCTTTCAGGTGAGAGACAAGAACGCGCCCGCGTCCGCGCTTGCATGCATACACGACTCGCATGTGATATCCCTGTGTGTTAGCAGCCGTCCTAGCCGCTAGGAATCCTTAGTCTTTTGTTTTCTTCTTCGTTCTGGGTCGATGGGGTCGAAGGCTTTTGTTCCTTTTGATGAGGTTTGTTTGCTACGACTCGGACTAAGGAAAGATAGCAACATCGCGAAGAAGTCCTCCACAGCAATGGGTGCAGAGAGCGAGAAACAGGAGCGCGGCCAGCCATTCTACTATTCCCATGTGTGGAAGAATGTGTCGCTTGTCGCGCTGAGCTTACTCTGTCTACCCGTGTCAGCGGGCCTCGTGCTGTGCTGTCTCATCCTGCAGCGGATCAATGGGCGAGACAAAGTCCTGCAAGCAGAACAGAGAAGCACAGCTGTTACACAACGCAAGACAATCCTTGTGACGGGGGTCTCGATGACCAAAGGCCTTTCAATCGCCCGAGTCCTTTCACAAAACACGCAACACCGTGTCATTGGCGCAGATATCTCTGCCCTCTCTCCAGGCCGCTTCTCCAGCGCAATCGCAAAATATTACCGATTGGACACACCGAATGGCGACGATGCCGAGCCGTACATCGACTCTATCCTCTCGGTTATCCGTAACGAGAAGGTGGACCTCTGGATTAGCTGCTCGTCGGTGATCGCAGCCGTCGAGGATGGACAGGTTGTACGCCTCGCGCAGCAGCAGGCGCAAGCAGCCGGGCGCCGCTTCGAAGCCATCCAGTTCAATGAGCACGAAGTCGAGAAGTTCCACGAGAAAGACAAGTTCATCGACTACATCCAGTCGCTGGACCTGCTGATCCCAGAATCACACCGTGTCACCTCGCCCGAAGAAGCCCTCAGCATCCTACTCCGCGACACCAGCGACAAACCCGCCGACGCATCCAAGTCCTTCCTTATGAAGCCTATCGGCGTCGACGACCACGCCCGCAACGCTATGATGACCCGCCTTCCCCTCTCCACCCCCGCAAAGACAAGGCAATACATCCACGCCCTCAATATCACACCCCAAACCCCTTTCCAGCTGCAGCAACACATCGCCGGCGACGAATACTGCACGCACGCGCTTGTCGTCCGCGGCGCCGTGAAAGCCTTCTGCAGCTGCCCCTCGCGCGAGCTGCTAATGCACTACACTGCACTTCCCACGCAGTGCCTGCTCAACCAAGCGATGCTGAACTTCACGCGGCGCGTTGCTGCGGCCGGTGGCGCGGGCTTCACGGGGCATCTGAGTTTTGACTTCCTGGTCCCGGACACAGGGGATGGCGAGGTGGTGCTGTACCCGATTGAGTGCAATCCGCGCGCGCACACGGCGGTGGTGTTGTTCGAAAACACGCCGGAGATGGCGGGCGCGTATTTGTCGGCGCTGGATCGCCGCAAGGACGGCGGCGCGGTGGAGGGCCCTGTGTTTCCGCGCGCGCCTGCGAGGAGCTATTACTGGATCGGCCACGAGGTGGTGTGCTGCTTGCTGCTGCCGCTGCTAGATGCGGTCGTGGGTGCGGGGCCGTGGAGTGGGTTGCGTGAGGGCGTGGAGACGTTTTGGAAGCGTTTGGGTGGGTGGAGGGACGGGACGCTGACGGTGCAGGATCCGTGGCCTTTCTTCGTGCTGTATCATGTGTATTGGCCGGCGAGATTTGTGGAGTGCTTGATGAAGGGGAAGGCGTGGAGCAGGTATGTATATGGTGTATGCTTGTTGAGTGCGCTGAGCTGACTTGTTCCAGGATTAATGTGAGTACGACCAAGATGTTCGAGATCTAGGGGTCTCTACCTTTTGAGATAGGCTGGATGGTGGAATTTGGCCGATTGACGGCCATGTCTACCTGTATTGCCGATCGGGGATGCTCTGCTCAGCGAGGCTCGATGATAGCATATAGATCGCCACGATAGAAGGGAGATGCGGCCCGATAATGCTTGATGTAGAACGGGGTATATTGATCTATCCAAACAACACCTACTCGACCATAAGCACATCATGATCCAACCCCAAACTCGACGTGCCGTTCGTAATAGCCTTGATATCACCAACCTCATCCATCTCTCTGAGCGTGAAATCCAACAGATAGCTCTCATCAACCAGCTCCTCGACCCTCTTGTAGTGCCGCTCTGAGTACACGCGGATCGCATCCAGTACGTCTCTCAGGCTGCCCTTCGCACCAACCTTGCCCTTGGGCCTGAGGCTGGCGAGTCGGGACGCAGGGTATGACTTGACGACTGTCCAGAGAATTTTCTGCGCGACGGGTGCGGTGCGGACGTTCGTGTTCCAGTCGCGAAGGCGTAGGAGGAGCTTGTAGAGCTGCTCGTCGGCGAGGTTGGCGAGCACGTCGTCGACGGCAGCTAAGCCGGACATGCTTCCTTCATCTGGTTGTTCTGTCTCGGAGACGGATTTGAAGAGGGCGAAGAGACGACCTGGTTGGTCCATTTGCAGGGCCAGCGTGATGGCTTCGCGGTAGTTGCCTGCGTAGGTGTAGTTCTGCAGTTTCTGGTCGAGTTCGACGCGCTCGGTTTCGGCTGTTGTGGCAGCTTCGAGTGTTGCTGTTGTTGTGTCTTTCCAGAATGTGATAATGCTGTCTCCACCTCCGGATACCAGAGCTCCCGTTTCCGGATGGGCTACGAGCGCCCATACACGGTCTTCGTGGTTGTCAAGTGTGGACATGGACTCGCCAGATGACGAGTCCCAGACCTTGACCAGACCGTCACCAGCGGCAGATGCTACCTGTGGGCCACGCTTGTCGCGTGCGTCGACTGGTCGGTAAGGCAGCCATGCGAGCTTGAGGACGCTGTTGGAGTGGCCTTCGAGTGTGAGTAGGCAAGAGTAGTCCGAGAGACTCCAAATCTTCACTGTCTTGTCTCCGCTTCCAGTGGCAATCAAACCTTTGTTGCCAGCACTGGGTGCTTGTGATGTTTTTGGTGCGAACTTGACAGTCCAGACACCACGGCGATGCCCTCTGAGAACACCGACAGCTTCGCCTTCTGCCGCAGAGTAGATCTTGACTGTCCTGTCCTGCGATGCTGATGCGAAGAGAGCGCCAGAGGGATCGACATCAATAGCGTTGATGTCCTTGTCGTGGGCTTTTCGTGTGTACTTTGCGCGCAGCTTCTTGGTATCCTTGGTGATGTCCCATCGCTTTACTGTTCGATCTTGCGATCCTGTGACAATGTATGCCGGTGGATGTGACAGGGGGTCTGTGAATGCAGCCGAAGACTCCTGTGGAATTGTGTGGGGTAGAGCAATGGCTCCAAGAGACTCTGCATGACCGGTGAGGATAGCGGCGCACTCAAAGGAGCTGTTCTCAGGATCCAGCCGCCATAATCTCGCTGTGTTGTCTTTGGCACCTGTGACTAGCCAGTGACCCGACCAATCCACGTCTAAACAGATGACGATGTCTTCGTGCCCCTCCAAGACTCCGACGTCCGCACCAAAGTATTTTCCCTCAGCTGTGTCTTCCCTTAATGTGACTATCCGGATATCCTCTGAGTTTGTGTTCAAGGCCATAAGCGACCTATCTCGCCCAACGTAGGCAATATCGATGACTTCGTCGTGGGTGCCAGATACCCGTCGGAAGATGGAAAGCGGCTCGATCGTCTCCTCGACGAAGGGTGGTTCGACCGACTTCAACGAATGAAAATTGAGGACCTGCTCAGCATGAACTGAGACTAGGTAGGAGAGGGTCGGGTAATACAGGATGTTGACAATCTCGTCCGTCTCGTTTCCGGGCTCTTGCTCCTCGGTCAGCTCCTGGCCAGTAGCTGTCGACCAGAGTCGGACATTGCCGTGCTCTCCGCCAGAGTACACAATCTGCCCATTCGCAAGGAAGCCTGCACTCTCAATGCCTTCCAGTGCGGCGACTGTCCGTTGTTGCTTCCATTTCTCCGAGGACCAGAATATCAACGTCTTGTCTCTGCTTCCCGAAATCAGCACCTTCTGTTCCGACGAGTACTGCAGCGTGCGCACAACAGAAACGTGCGAATCCAGCACCGCGACACTCTTTTTCTTGTGCAGATCCCAAATGCGGATCTTGCCGTCTTCAGCACCGGAGGCCAATCGGTATTCAAGCGTGCGCTCTCCCTCTGCCTCGGACCTTTGCTGGGACTTGCTCCTCTTCCTTTTCTTGCCACCGTCTGCGTCTTCGCCTTTTGTTAGCACCTCGACCTGGAAGAAGTGTAGCGCCGAGACAACACCGCCATGGCCGTGGAAGGTGTGCGTGGTGTATCCTGCGCGGATGTCCCAGATCTTGACTACGCCATCTGCTCCGCCAGTTGCTACGAGCGTGCCAGTGCTATCCACGGCCAATGTCACAACAGGGCCTGTGTGCGGTTTCAATGATCGGAGGAGCTCAAGTTCGATCGATTCGTCGTCGGTTGCGGAGGGTTGCAGGGCATAAATGCGCATGGACAGCGACCGCGAGCATACAATGAGGTGGGACGCGGAGGGCGTTACTGATGCGATTAGCCAGTGCATGCTCAACACACCGACGTGAACTTACGGGCCAGCGATGTGATTGCCTCACCGTCGCCCTCTGCTCTTGCCAACTCTCTCCCGGTGGAGAGATCTGTGAGCAGTGCTTCTTCGCCCAGACATGCGGCCAAGATGCGCCCATCTTCACTGAGCGCTATGCTGCCACCGGAGTAGATAGGCTGCAGCGTGCGCTCGACCTCGTAGGTCGTGCGGACCGTTGTTCTTTGCGACATGACGTTGCGCTGGTTTGCTCTAAACCGGAGTTGTTGCTTGCCTTGAGAGTCTTGAGAGAGAAATATTAGTTCCTTATCGATAAGGATAGCGGCTTCTACAGGGATGACGGCGAACGACTAACGACTAACGACTTGCTCTCGAGCCCAGACATCACCACGACTCTGACAAGGCTACCGTCGCCCTGCAGCAGTGTATTCTTTAGCCATGTTTCCTCGCCGCTGACGAGCTGAATCAATATGGGCCGACAAGCCTACCTGGCCAAGCTTGCCTTTGTACGTGTACCCTCTCATACCAGCCGCAGATCACATAGCTCCGATGCAGGCCACGTGACTAACGCGCACTCCTAGGGACGGTCTGCATTTGAGCCTACTAACGAAGTGACTGAGTCAGAGGAATACATACAGCTTGCAGCCTCCCAGTCCGACGAGCCTTTGCCGCAACGCTATCGCGAAGCAAGTGCCAATAATTACATTCAACTTTACGACGAGCGCGGTAATCCTATCAACCCACGCTCTCACGCATACGGGAAGAAGCTCAGAGATGCTCAAAACGATGTCCTTGCCTCGGTAGGCGTAGTCGAGAGGCGCAGGTCTCATCCGGAAGCACTTCCCGGCGCATACGAAGAACGACTCAAAGAGCTTGAGGTCGAAGACACGGTTGGCAATGCGCTTGCGCTGACATCCACGGTGGTGGAGAACCTGTGCACCTGGTGGATCGGCACGATTAGAGATCGGATCCTTACATTCCGCATTCCCAATGCAATCCCACTTGTGCAGATTGTGGCTTCGGAGCACGCGGCTTCTGGTAACTCAATTGCCTTTGCTGGCTTTGCTCCTCGACTAGTCTCTACTATTGGCATACAGGCTCTCGCATACAGTGCGTACGTCTACCAGCCAGTCGAACGCTTGGTACAGGTCACACATGCGAGCTCCAAGACTCGTCGCTTCATACGACGCTCGAGAAGTGTCCTCACGTTTGGGTGAGTCCTTGTGGATGCGTACCGTAGCATGACTGACAACATGCAGATTTCGATTGTGCCTTGAGATCCTCTTCTGTCCATTTTCTTACCATGCTCACTTGCAACGGCTCGGTCTCATTCCTGCACGCCCATTGCTACCGTATTGGAAATCATTCATACCTTTTTCGCCGTGGTCGCCGCTTACGCCCCTTTCCATTCACCACCATGCACCTGACTCTGCGCCTAGCATCTTGAAAGTCATCGCCACCTCTCCTATGGTCGTAGTGGTTGCGGAGCACTTCTGCGAGCGCTGGATGTACGCGGCAATTTTCGAGGCTGTTGAGTCGTTCATCATTCGACCCGACAACGCAGACATCGAGAGTCTGGACGCTGACAACAAGGACCGCGCTACTTCCATACTAGGATTGCAACGGAGATCTCCGCCCCTGATCAGAAGCGCCATCAACAGGCTACTTGTGCTGCTTGGCTGGTGCGAACCGGACGATCCGAATGCGGACCGAAAGCCATCGCTTGACTCTGCAGGCCAGAGTGTAGAGGTCGCGGGCCACGAGCTGATGAACCTAGTACCAGTTGAGATGCCAGTGTCTCACATGGACAGACCTATCACAGACGGGACTAACGAAAATAATGTTACCGTACCCGTCGAGACGGTAGATGATTTATTGCGTCCCGCTACACCACCAACACCCACCGTTTCAGAGCACGACGACAACGACCCGAGGATTAGGATTACCTCGCGCGAGGGCATTGTTGAGATGGAAGTACGATTGCCCCCACGGGTCATCTCTTCTCACACTGAAGTCGTAGACGCGCAGCCCGCAACCTCGAGCCATAGTCATGTTGCACCGCGTCGAGTCTCTCGTTACACAACGACTCGAGCTCATCACCGCGTAACGCAGCTTTCCACTGAGCCGTCAGAGATGATCGGCGCCATCGTCAAAGCACAGCTAGTTGGACTTGCAGTGCTTCCGTTCAAGCTTGTTGTCCTCCGGCTAGTCGCATCTCACTACCTGGCCGGCCAGCAGCACAGTGGATATGCACCACGCTTCGTTGAGACGCTTTCCAGCTTCAGTGAGTTGACGCTCCAATCCATTGGCACTGGAATGTCACGCATAGTGCTCTGTGCAGCGTGGGAATTGGTAGTTGACCTCGGTCTCTGGAGCGCATATTGCCTGTCTGTCACAACTATTGGCAAGAAGGTTTTCGGGTGGGGTGCGCTCTAATAGAACTCGATGTGGCCAAGACGAGTAATTCGCCGTCTGATCTTCGAATGGCATTGTATGCGGGCTGCTGACTCGGTGTACCGCCGTGGAGGTACTAGGAAGGCTTGCTGGGTTGTTTCACTAGATGGGCTCGACAGGCGGCACAAGTCGGAACAAACTCTCCGAGGTCTCTGGTGCTCCTGGATCGCGGGAACTGAGTTTAGGCGGTCTCGTACAGCGGAAAAGGCTCCGGTGATCTTCAGGCCCCACGGATGGCGCCGTTGGTACCGAACAGCAGTGGCTGTTACAAGGCGGCATTGGCACCAAGTGTTGAACTCTCTGGCCCGGCAGTCGTGTGGTTGGGCATGGCACAGGATTCGTGCATGTGTGGTGGGCGTACAGAAGCAGAAGGTCAATTACTGTGGTAGCAATACAATACGTCTGACGTGTAAGACGGCGCTGAACTGCCGGTGGTGCCATATCTGGGATTGGCTTGCAGGCCATGTCGTTGAGCGGTACTATAGCCAGGAAAAGCAGTTGCGCGCATGGACGAGCACGGGCAGAGATCAGCACAGGATACAATGCAGGATACAGTGTAGGATGCAGGATATAGTGCAGCATACAGTGCAGGATACAACGCAGGATACAATGCAGGAGACAGTGCAATTGTGGACCCTGACAACAGAGTGACGGTTGCATGTTGCATGTTGCGTGTTGTCAATACATGCTGCATTCAGCGCTGGAATCAATGCTGCCCTCCATGCAGACACCCAGACGCGCAGGAGAACCGTGCCGGGCCGGGATGTCCAGAGTTTGGCTCTGCCGGCCGTTGCTTCAAGGGCAGCACGGCGGCGCGCGAATGAGCTGAACTGCACGTGGAAAGCGAGAGGGCAGCGCACGTGCATTTACGGAGCTACGATCCATGGCGCCAGGGGCCGCAGCGGCGTTCGCTGCAGCGCAGGGTGATTTGGCGGCGCAGGCGAATGGGACGGCAGGTCCAGAGGGTGTGTTTGTGTGATTCGGAGATTATTGCGAATGCGGTTGGCCGCGGGCATGTGACGGCAAGGCGTTGGTGCAGCGTCTGGTCGTGCTCTGGACGGGCGGCGCGGCGTTGGATACGGGCAGAGGGATGCGTGCGCTGGACGGCTTCTCCGCAGGGTTCGCGGGCGTGTGTGCGTGTGCGTGTGTCGTGTGTCGTGGCCAGCGCCGCGTTGTCGACCGCATTGCTGGCCGCGGACTGGGCTGGCGGCCGGCACGCCCTAGGGTCCTGCTCGATTGTGGTTGCTGGGGCCCTGGAGACTCGGGGAGACGCATTCGGGCGCAGGGGTGGTGGGCGCGGATGGGCGCACTACGCCGTGACTACGGGAGGGTAGGTACCTCTCCAGGAGGCGCTTCCCTACTGGGCGCGTCCCTACTGGGCGCTGCCATGGAGCCCTTTTGGCGCTGTCATTTGGGCGCAGTCCCTGTCGCTGCTGAGGCTACCACGGGCCCTACGAGCCCTTCCGCCGGCGGCCAATGGCGACGACGCAGGCGTGAGGCCCCGCTGTGCCGCATTGGGCGCAGGCTCGCGGGCGCGCACGACGAGCGTGAAGCTGTGGTTGACGGCGCGCGAACCCCTTTCCTGGCCCCACGGCGCGCATCACTCCTGCTTTGCCTCTGTGCCTCTGCCGCTCCCCCCACACGCAGGCAGCGCAGGCAGCCCGATCGCCCACTGGCCTGTCCGCCGTGCGCCTCCCCACCGATAAAGTCGGGCCTGTGATCCTTCTCGGGCGCAATTGGGCCTGTGCAGCACCGAGTCGAGTCTCCTGCTGCTCCACCCTCCCGTCCGCGTCTTCGCTGCCAATGCATGCGCGCTCTTCCTCGCCCGCCGCCCTCCTCGCACCGCCCGCCTGCCCGCCTGCCTGCCGTGACACTGGCCGCCTGCACGCTGCCGCTGCCGCTGCACTGTCCCGCACCGCGCCGCCGCCGCACCACTGCACCAGCCCTTGCACCCGCCAGGCATCCCAGGCCTCCCCGCACGCGAGCGCCGCCGCGTTTCGTCGACCCGCGTCCGTCCAGCTGCGCGCTGTCATGCGTGCGACGCCGTGAAGCCGCGCGAAAAACAAAGCAAGCGTCGGGTCCCGTAGCCACGCACGCCGCGCGCTGAGCGCTGCTGTGTCCCCGCGCTGCTCTTCTGCGCTGCTGCTCTGCGCCGCTGCTCCTCTGCACCACCGCCATGTCCGGCCACACCCTGCCGCGCCGCTCCATCGCCCCGCCCTCGGGGCCGCTGCCGTCGCTGCCCGTCTCGAAACACCGCGCGCCAAACACCCCCGCCGCCCTGCGCACGCCGTCCAGCGGCCTTCCCAGCGCTGCGAACCGCGCCGTCTCCTACTCGACGCCGCACCGCCCGGCCGCTGCCAAGCACATCACCTCGCCCTCTGTGCCCACCTTTGCCGCCGCTGAGCACCCGGGTGGGCCGCCCATGGGCAAGTCGCTGCGCAAGGTCGTCAGCATCGGCGCGTTCCCCCAGCCGCCCAAGCATGGCCTGCGCACCCCGAGCAGCCCGCTGGCCTCGAGCGCCTCGGTCAACGGCGATACGGTCGACCACCGCCTGTCGGCCGGCTCCAAGGCCTCGATCCCGTCCCGGAAGAGCAGTCTCAAGAAAGGCCCCAGAGCCTCGAATATCGGCGGCGGCAGGGGGCTGCTCCCCAAGTCGCCCATGATGCCGCCCAGCTTCCTCAACGGCAACGGCAGCGCCGAGTCGGTCGCCGTCGACACCAGCCGCCTCAGCCTGCCCTCGCCCCCGCAGAGCCGCAATTCGTCGCCGCACGGCTCCCGCTCGACGAGCGCAACCACAATCGAAGAGGATGACGACGCACGAGGGCGGAAAAACAGCAAGCCCGACGGCGAGTCGAGCAGCAAAGGAAACGTCATCGTCAGCGTGCGAGTGCGCCCAGACGTCGGGCCAAAAGACGGCCAGCAAGATAAAGATTGGGAGGTCAACGCCAAGCGTCACGTTATCACATACCACGGCCGCGATGGGGGTGGAGACTACGTCTACGGTAAGTGACTGCAGCCAAGCAGTGTAGTTCAGCTTGCTGATTGCGTCCTAGACAATGTTTACGACACCCAAGACAACAATGCTCGCGTGTACGACGCCACGGCAAAACGACTGGTCCGGAGAGTTATGGAAGGGTACCACGGAACCGTATTCGCGTATGGTATGACCGGAACAGGAAAGACATTTTCCATGCAAGGAACCGCGACAAATCCTGGTGTAATACCACTGGCCATCACGGACATTTTTTCTTACATTCGCGAGACCCCACATCGGGAGTTCCTCTTGCGCGTCAGCTATCTCGAAATCTACAACGAGAAGATCAACGATCTGCTGGCGGGGCCGGTGGCTGGCATGGGCGGTCAGCCAGGTCCACAGGAGGAGATTAAGCTACGCGAGGACAGCAAGCGGGGTGTCTATGCCACCCCCCTGAAAGAGGAAATTGTCCAAAGCCCAACCCAGCTCCTACGAGTCATCTCCCGCGGTGACCAGGCGCGAAGGGTTGCTGGCACACAGTTCAATTCCCGGAGTTCGCGCAGTCACGCCGTCGTACAAATCGTTGTCGAAAGCAGAGAGCGCGCACCCGGCCCTAATCTGGCTGGCGACAAGCGATCAGCCATTATCCCAGGTGGTGTCCGTGTGTCAACACTCAGTCTTATCGATCTGGCGGGTTCTGAAAAGGCGGCCGACGATAAGGAAAGACGGACTGAGGGCTCTCACATCAACAAGAGTTTGCTTACTCTGGGTGCTGTTGTTGGTGGACTGGCAGGCAGCAAGCCGGGCAAGGACGGGAAAAAGGACAACCATTTGCCGTACCGTGACAGCAAACTCACTCGTCTTTTGCAGGGAGCGCTGTCAGGTAATTCCCTGGTCAGCATTCTCTGCACGATCCAGATTGGCGCAAGCGGTAGCGTTGCAACATCGTCCAGCCACGCCAATGAGACGCTGAACACCTTGAAGTTCGCATCTCGGGCCAAGAACAACATTATTAGTCATGCAAAGAAAGCGGACGATTCGTTGGGGGCCGGTGGTGACGCAGGAAGCCGAGCACTGCTGGACCGCTACCGCCTCGAGATTCAGGAGCTCAAGAAGCAATTAGAAGAAGGCAAGAAATCAGAAGCTAAGACCGAAGAGGAGGATGAGTTCCGGCGAGACAGAGAGGAGGAGAGAGTACGTGAGCAGCAAGACAGGCAGCGCCACGAAGAACAAATGCTGGAGATGCAGCTTGCTCGCACAGCTCTCAAAGAGCGGATCGAGCATCTCAACCGGTTGATCCTGAGCTCTAAGTCACTTGGGGTCAACAACGGCAGAGCGTTCTCGTCCATGAGCTATCAACGCGCTTCTACGTTCAGTCACGCCAGCGACTTCCGGCCCATGTCCGTACGATCATCCGCCAGCCACGCCACGCTCGAAGTACCACGCGCCTCACTGCAGTCCTTTCCCCTGCCTGTAGATTGCTCGGAAGAGGACGACTCGGTCGGCGAGAACGGCGATGGCTTTGCCAGCCCGGGCGTTCAGATCCAGGCACTGCAGGCCGATCTCGCCGACCGAAATCGCTACATCGCCACATTAGAGAAGCGACTTCTGCAAGCTCGAAGATCGAGCCATTCCCGCGTATCCTTGTCGATCAACTCGCGCCACGGCAGCAGCGAAGACGGCGGCCTCCTCGCGACTGTCGCCGAACGCGACTCGGAGATCTCGACCCTGCGCGCCCAACTCGAAGACAAGGAACGCATGATCACCGCGCTCACCTCGGCACGTAAACGAAACGACACGGCCCACGACGTCGGCAGCGATGGCTCCCCTGGCAGCCGCCGCACCTCGTCCTACCAGCGCAGTGAGGGCAGCAGCATAAACGTCCTGCACGCCAAGGGCCCGACATCCCCGACGAGCCCGAATAGCACGCCTTTCTTCCCCCCGACGCCCTCGAACACGGGCAAGAATATCGAGGAGATGACGCGCATGCTCGACGAGATGATCACAGGGAGAGTCGATAGGGCGGCCCGCCGTAGTAGTGCTATGCCTGTTGAGCTGCGCCGGTCTTAAGCATGCAAGGGCTGCGTAAGACACTACTACAACCCCAGTTGCGATCTACGCTGTGCTGTATGGCTCCCTTCTTTGTAATGCGCACCCGCACAAATACGATCTTAATGGCCTCCACGTAATGACGATGAGACACCGCCCCGCCCCGCCGTCGCGCACGGCATACAAATCGCGCGCGGAGCGTCGAACACACACCCTCTGCACCACCGGCGTTTTGGGCTCTTGGAATGAGGCAGGCGCACTGTATCCCGCTGCATAGCCTGCTGCATGGTCTCGCTATATTATACCGCCTTATCTTCTCCGCACAGTGCGTTTCTGCTTTAGAGCATGCGACTTTCACTTCACACATGCTGCTGTTTCCATGCACGCATGCTACTTTAACACATGCGAACTTTTACACATGTAATTGTACTGTAACTGCTGTTTTTCGTCTCGGTGGCCGGCTAATGGATTGGGTTGTACGATACAGATACGGATATCTTGCGCGTGGCGTTAGGGATGGGAAAACCCACAGAGGGAAGGGAAGGAAAAGAAAAGAAGAGAAAGAGAGCGAGTGGCGAGGATGAGAGTGAGTGCATGGAGAGAGACGAGAGAGTGGAGAGTGGAGAGAGAGACAATGGAGATGGAGATACCCCATATGCGCGCTTTAGGTCTTGGTTAGACTGTAATGTACCAGGTTTTCTGAAAAGCCGGGCTTTACTACATGTGTGTGTGCGCGCTTGTTTCTTCGAACTGAACCTTACACTCTACACGCAACGTGACATGGGCAAACATACGTGCGCGCTCCACGCCTTATTTCACACGCCACGCCCCATACCGCACTCCTCATCTCACGAAACCGCCTTCCTCGCACCCCCCTCTCCTCACCCCCCAGTCCGCCCCTCCCGCTGCCCCAGACATCCGCCGTACGTCTTTCATGCGCGACCCCGCAGCGTCGCGCATAGAGTGCTATAAAACACTATATCGTGCTGCAAGGCGCCGTATCAAGAGTGCCCCCCTCCCTGCACATATCCTGGGCCTAAAGGGAGCAGCCGGTGCTCCTTGGTGGCGATCTGGACCCTGGTGGCATGGCTGGGTTTGGGGTTTAGTGGCATGGGTAGCTGGGGATGGGGCTGGGTGGTTTGATGGGGCGTTGGGGTGGGCTTGGAGGGGAAGGGAAGGGATCGGATAGGGTTTGTATTTGAATGTTAATGTTTGAATGTTAATGTGGTTCGATGTGGGCGTTTGATGGGATCGTTGCGACGGGGTGGTGCGTCGATGGGGGGCTTGGTTTGATGGGGCTCGTAGCCGGTGGGTTCCGACGGGGGGGAGGTGGTCGGCGTGAAGGTGACTCGCGTCTCTAACGGGGTGGAGTGGGGCTAAGCGGTACAGGGATCTGGTGTACTGCTGTGTATGGTGTAGCTGTAGACTGTGGTGTAGGTATGTAGTGCAAGACACAGTACACGATACTGTGCTGTAAGTGCGTGCGCTGCTCGAATCTCGCGCTGCTTGACTTGCCTCGCACGGCTTGGATTCCTCACGCCGCCACCACCTCCTCACCTCACATCACATCACAACCATGGGCACGAGCAACCGCCGTCCTGGCGCCACGATTCAATCACTCCATCCATGATTCGTTCCCTCGAGAGTCACACGCGCCCTCACCACTCTCATCTTACCTGCAACGGCCGGCCGTTGAAACTAAGCATCTGACTAGAGGCAACACACTTGGTACGAAGAGGTAATGTACTTCGTACGAGCCCGCATGGCGCGCGCTAGGTACCGTATGAGCGGTCGCTCGTGGATGCAGCCGGCGCGTGCCCCTGGTCCTGCGGTCGCTGGAGTCTTTCATGCACGGGTCGCCAAGGCGCAACTGGGTTCCACTTCGTCAACGTCACACAAAGTGCGCTGTTTCAGGTTTTTACACAGCACCGAGGGGAGGGTGAGTTTGCGCGCGTGTCTTCGCGCTGGTCGGGGGCCGACGCAAAGGTGTGTGTGTAAGGGACGCAGCGCAGGCTATGTACGGGAGGCCTACTGCGCGTGCTCGGAGATGCAGGTGGATCTCGCGTCGGGCAGCGGCGCCTGATAGGCTCCCGCAGCGCTCCTCTGTGTGTTTCAGATGCGCACACGGACGCGCCAGCCAGGCTGCCCCTCCAAACGATGCTCGCTTGCTCCTCGCTTCAGCCTCCTCCTTCCTCATGATGCCAGAGGCCGTTGGCCGCTGCGCTAGCGAGCTCACGGGAGTTGCCCTTGAGGGAAGTTCCTCAAATTACACCTACCAGAAGCGGCCGCAAGCCGTCCAGCTTGGTCGAGCTGCGCAGGCTACGCGACGGCCCTGGAGGGCGATCTTGCTCGTCTGTTAAATGTCGTGAAACTTCTCGCGCTCGGGATTCTGCATCTGAGGCAGTGACCCTCCCTCTTCTCCTACAGTAAGCTGCCGTGTCTCTCTATGGCTTCCCTGCTTGCCTGACGAGCTGGAGCTGTGTGTTCTCTTTCTCGCTCTTGTCTCATTCTCTTCTTACACTCCTTGACCACGGCATCTTGACGCTGCCTCGCCCCCTCTTTCCGGTAACACGACGCCTGCAGGGACAGGTGACTACATATCTGCACGCTTGACATCGTGCTGTTGCCCGACATACCGGACCTGATATCAGACGAGGCCCGGTGCTGCTATCCGACATGCTGAACCAAGCGTCTCAGAAGCTTTCCAAGATGCATGCAAGACGGAACCCGAATCTGTCCATCCAGTCCACGGCGACCTACAGCCAACTCGCTCCCCCCCTTCACTCTGCCACCTCCGGCGCCTTCCTGTCCCCGAACCTAGACCGTCGGGGACTGCTTTCACGCTCACCCCCCGCATCACCCAGTCTCCCATCCCTGATCCCCCGCCATGGGAAAAGGCAGCCGCAGCCCAGCTCCCGCCGGCTGATCAAGCGCGGGCTGATAGCCGGCCTCGCCGTGCTCGTCCTGCTGTGGCTTGTAGTCCGCCAACTGCACGCCTCGGCGCAGTCGAGCTACGACGGCGACAGTGAAGAGTGGGAGATGGCCGGGGGCGCGCAGTTGCCGCAGGAGCCCTCGGTCGTTGCCATGGCCGACAACACGGGCAAGATGCGGTGGACCGTGTCGATCCCGTCGTCCTTTGAGTTCCCGCTCCGGCCCGCCCAGTACCGCGATATCTGCCACCAGGCAGGTGAGGTGTCGCGGGACATGCGGCAGGAGGGGCAGGCGGCGGCGAGCTTTGCGAAGAGGATGCTCGGGTACTATGCGAAGGACCAGTACTTTATTGATGTGCAGGAGGCGGAGGCACAGTCGTTGTTGCCACCGTCGAAGGCGAGTGGCAGGCCGAAGGGGTTTGTCGAGGATGATATGATTGCGGATGGGATCTCGCCGAGCGGGCTCAAGGTCTGTGATAGGTCGTTGACGTATGTGCTGGAGACGGCGGAAGCGGGTTTTGGTAACTCGCTGATGCGCCTGTGGATGTCGTACGGGCTGGCGAAAGCCGAGAAGCGCGCGTTCTTCATCGACGACAGCCGATGGTGAGTCAAATGTCAAGCCTGCAATGAGTATATGCTGACTGTTAGCAGGCCGTATGGCAAGTACCTGACATACTTCATCAACCCTCCCTCCGCGGGCTGCCTTCCGCCGCCCAAGTCCCACATAGTCCCCTGCCCGCACAACGCGCGGCACATCGTAGTCTCCGCTGCAACAGTGCAGTCGACATTCGGCCACATGTTCACCGAAGAATGGGAAGACGCCACCAAGATGCGCGTCCAGCGGCAGCACAAGATCTTCGCCCTGCTCCGGGCCGGGCACGACGCCCTCTTCAAACTGCGCACCGACGACGCCAAATATGTCCTCGACCGCGCGCTACACCTCTACGGCGCCGTCAAAGCCGATGGCGGCATCAGCATCGGCATGCACGTGCGCCACGGCGACAAGCACCCCATGGAATACCAGTACAGCAAGGACTACATCCCGCTGACGCGCTACACCGACGCCGCGCGCGACATCTACATCGACCTCGTCGAGGGCGGCGGCAAGACGTCCGCCAAGCGCGACAACGCCGCCCTCTTCGCCCGCCACACCCCCTCCAAGATGATCCTCGCCTCCGACGACCCCCTCGTCTACGACGCGCCTGAAATCGGCCCCAATGCGCTGCGCGCCCAGGACCGCATCGTGCTCGCCACGCGCGCAGCGCTCGAAGCCGCACAGGGCAAGAAGAACCCCTGGATCGACGAAATCACCGGCTGGGAAGGGGGGTTCTACCGCGACATATTCTTCAGCCTCGGGCAGCCGGTCGGGAACGCAGGGGACATGCTGAGTCTGGATGCGGAGCGCGTGCCGGAGGGCGCGATGAAGCTGCGGGAGTTGGTGGGGCGGGCGTATCTGATGGATCTGGCGGTGCTGGGGCGCGCGGATGCGATGGTGTGCACGGTCAGTAGTGTGGGGTGTAAGCTGCTTGCGGTGATGATGGGGTGGGAGAAGGCGATGGTGCAGGGGCGGTGGCGCAACATCGATGGGAGTTTTGACTGGAAGGGGATTGTGTGGTAGACGAGATGTGTGCGTGTGTGTGTGTGTTTGTTTTAGACGCAATGAGATACCCTGTTCGGTTCGCTTCTTGCGTGTACTTCTTGTTTGTATTCTTCCGTGTACAGCATTTCTTCCGTGATGCACTGCAGCAACGACGCCTATGCGCCAGATTGCAGTACCTACCCGACGCCCTGACCCATCACCGTGTCTCCGGCACAACCCACTTCTTCCTCTCCTCGCGCCACGAAAACTCCTCCTTGAACCCCAACAGCCGCCTCGCCTTCTCATTGCTAATCGGCGCCCGACACCCCTCCAGCGCCGCCCGATCCACCAGCTCGCTCTCCGGACACTCATTCTCCAGCCACTGCAGCGTCGCCACCCCATCCGGCAGCGTGCTCTCATCATTCACCGCATTGAACACCTGAAACCCCAGGCCATCCGTCTGCACCGCGCAGTTCAGGAAATTGCCCAGGTCGCGCGCGTCGATGTAGCTCCAGCCGTGCACGCCCCAGTCGCGCGGGCGGCCGGTGTACTTGAGCATGGTCTCGCGGTGCAGCGCGGGCGACACGACGGCGCCGAAGCGCAGACAGTAGATGTCGACGGGGGCGGCGAGGGCGGCGAAGCGCGCTGCAAACGACTGCGCCACGCGCTCCATGCACAGTTTCGAGGTCGCGTACACGTCCATGGGTTCGGTGGGGGATGTCTCCGTGACCGGGAAGTGCGGGAAGGATTGCGGGCCTTCTGCGTACGTGGGGCCGTAGACGGTGATGGAGGAGGCGAGGAGGACTTTGGGGATGCCCAGTTTGCAGGCGGCTTCGATGATGGCGTACGAGGAGAGGGTGTTGATGCGGAAGGTTTCGTTGTCGGGGACGCGGTTGGGTTGGGGGATGCCTGGAGGAGAAGGGGGTTAGTTTGGTGTGTTGTGCGTGGTGAGATTGGGCGAGTGCAAGTCTGATTGTTCGTGCAGGACTCGGTCTCTTGTGGTACTATTTGCAACTACATACCCGCGAGATGGATGACTACATCGGGCGTCCTGAGCGTTTCCCGGAACGGCTCGCTGATCTGGAAGTGGCAGCTCAGCGCGTTGAATGCCTGCGCGCCATCTGTCAAGTCTGCCTTGAGCGTGTGTACATTTGGGTTATCCAGCGGCGTCTGGTCGACGTTGAGGACCTCGTGGCCGTAGCTCAGCAGCTTCTCGATGACGCAACGGCCCACAACGCCCGAGCCGCCCGTCACGACTATGCGCTTTTTGGTACCGGGAGACGTGCTGGCAGACATGGTTGTGCGTGCAGCAGGGGAGGCTAAATAAGGGACATGGGTTCAACAGGGCTGCTTCCATCTCAGTCTTTATACGCGACAGCGATACCCGGAAGCTTCCCCGCATTGTATGGAGCTTGAGATGGTCGCGTCGGCATTAGCGCGATTTGTCGCCTCCGATAGCATCGGCCTGCCGCCGAAGGATGCCAATGCCGTAGACGCGTGTGGCTTGCGCCCAAGGATGATGTGTGTTTGAGATTGATAATCACTCCGTCGAAGTGTACATTTATTCATGTCTATCTTTCAGCCGTTTAGCCTCCGAGCTGCTTGGCTCTGAGCGCTGTCATATCCGACAAGTCCGATTCGTTCTTATGCCGTCTGCGTGCCGTAGCCGCGGATCCTCTCTGCAAACGCCCAGCTCTGGTTCTCCAACTGGACGTCCTCGTTCAGCTCTACGCCCTCCTTCGTGATGACAGCGATGGAGTACCTGTCCATACTCCTTGCATCTCTGTAGAAGAGGACCTTCATGCACTCCTTAACCTTCTCCACCGCCTGCTCCTTAGTGACGTTCTGCACCGACGCCTCATCGGGCAGTAATGTGCGCATGATCGGCTGTGCAAGATGGGCTCCAAAGCCTGTGGCAATCGAAGGCGAAGAGAAGGTGGTGCCGAGAAGATCCGCACTCGCAAGGAACGGCTTGCCCTCGCCGTCCAGACCAGCAATCAACAGGTGATTCCACAGCGGGTCGAACTTTGATCGGCGGTTGTACATGACCTTGGCGAGGTATGTGTGGAGGTTCTTGGCGTTGAGGTTGTCATCGGTCGAGGCGTAGTTCTCGCGGATATCGAGGGAGTTTAGGAGGCGGTCGAGGTACTGCATGTCCGAGACGTCGCCGCCGAAGCCTACGACCACCTCGTCGTTGAACTTTCGTAGTCGCTTGACGTCGGTAAAGCGAGCGAGCGATCCGTATGAAGCTATGTAGAAGGTCAGTATACATATATCCCAAAGAGCAGGCGACATCGTACCAAGGTTGTCTGCTGCAATGACTACGCCGTCCTTGAACTTCGCCGCCAACACGGAGGTACCGGTGACGATAGGAGACTGTGAGTGCTGCGTAGGGCCGTTCATCTGGAAGTGTGAAGCATCGTAGGCACCGTAGACATCATCTCTGGGCTGTGTTGAAGTCAGTACGGTGGTGTTTATGGAGCGGGGAGGCGTCTTACACGGCCCCAAGCTTGCGGAAGGTGGTTCATCGTGTGGGCGTTGGTGTGGAGTTTCTTGGTGTGTCGGAGTGTACTGATATGGCGTGGACGGCGTCGATGAGCGAGAAGACGGCGTTCGGAGGTGAGTGGTTGACGGTGGCAGGCAGCTCACTGGCGACGACGATATGCTTGGCGCGGTAGCTGGAGCTCGGGCCACTTTACACATGAGTTCCCGCGGCCACTCTTCCACCTCAAACATACGCAATGCTGGGAGTCGGTTATGAGAGTAGTGACGAGGACGAGGTGCTCCCAGCGACAACGGCCAAGGTGAGTTATGCACATGCGCTTGCGGGGACTTTGATAGCTACTGATATTAAGCTGGCGACCGTGCCTGTAGCAGCACCTCAACCAGCCCTTCGACAAGTCACTCCGCCAGCGTCCGCCCCAGTCAATGGGCCTGCGCAAGGTCCAACCGTGTCGCCGCCTCCACCAGAAAACGATGCCGACAGCGTTGTTCCTCCTGGCTCCCCATACACGTCGAGTCGGGCCATTATCCAAAACTTGACCTTGCCGACCGTGCCAAACTTCGAGATCCCTCCTTCGCCCCCGGGGTCGCCGCCGCAACGAGCGACGAAGAAATTTGCCCAGTTCCTTGAGCTCAAAAAGAAGGGTCAACATTTCAATCAGCGACTTGAGAGCTCTTCGGTTCTGCGCGATCCAGGCCATCTGCAAAAGCTGATGGACTTTGCTGGGATTGGTGAGGAGGAACAGTACGCCTCTACGCTACCGGAAGGCTTTGCTGTGCCCACAGTGTTTCCTCCTTGGGCGTATGTAGAGGAGCTGAGGGCCTCACAGAAGCGCATCTTCAAGGCAAAGGAACAGGAAAAGTCTAGGACGCCCAGAGGGGCTGTTGACTTCGTAGCCGCTACAAACCCTGGCAAAACATCTACGGTGCAAAGTGCAGGGAAAAGAAAGGAACTTGAACACAGAAGCCGGGAAGGGTCGCCTAAGAGGAGAAGATGAGCCAGCTCCCAGTCACGTGCTGATTTCTACGTATCTGTGTACGTATAAGCCGCAGAGTATCCCTGTCAGGGTCTGCTGCTTGTGCTGTTTGTTTGCGTATTTTCCTTGTGTGGTGTCTGGAATTTGCGCCAGGCACGTTTCGAGACGCAGCCTTGGCGGATTTGCACCTTCCGGCGATCGGCGCATGCGTCATCAGGGTACTTGCCCAGTCAGGCACATAGCGCGTTCAACGTAATCTGAAGATTCTATCAACACTGTTTGCAGACAACGTGACACGTCGAAATGTGAAATAGTTGCTAGGTGGTAGATCAGGACAGTCTGGCTTCTTCAGGCGTCTGTGCCAGTTGCTCAATTGCAGTTTGTTGAGTCAGGAGATGCTCGGAAGGTTTTCTGGTCTGGATGTAGCGCGCGAGCTACGAGCAGCAAGACAGCGATGGAGAAGGCAGCCTTGACTTTGCTCGAACCTACAGTGCCCTGAAGCTTTGCAAAGCTGGAACGAGCATCCCTGCAGCTCCGAGGTGCACGAAGAAGCTTTGAGAAGCTGATGTGGGCTCTGGTGGCTACTCGGTGCTGGAGGGGTAATCTACGTGATGATCAGTTGATGCGCAGGCCTCATATCTCAACATTTTCATAGGGCGGTCATCGCCGTGACAGCCGCTCCCATGCTTTTGCGATACGATCAATGCATCTGGCGACCCAGGCGTGGCGGCTGGCCAATGGGTTGCACAGGTGCGCGGGGCACATACATCAGTTTGCAGACTGAGGCTGCCCCTCACTCCTCATTCAACTATTAAAGCTAGATCCCCACCACCCAAACAAAACACCAGTCCAAGTTTTCACGTAAGTCAAGCCCTTCGCCAACATTCCATCCGCGGCCGGCCGTGCCATCCCACCCCCGTGCCCGTTTGAGGCTCCGCCGGCCTCTGACAGTCCAGGGCTGGGCGGTGGTCGAGTGTTTCTTCAGGCTCCACATCAGCACCGGCCGGTGACGCTTGACTAGCACGCTGTAGTCTCCCAAGCACAGTACCATAGGGCTGAGGTGTGCCTATATATACTCGACTGCTGCTCAGCTCCACTTCCGCAATTGATTCTTTACTGATCGATCCAGTACACAAACACCCACCATGGCCATCACCAAGATCCACGCACGCTCTGTCTACGACTCTCGCGTAGGTTGCCTAGCATCTCCAGCCGTTAACGGCACGCTGACTATCCGCAGGGTAACCCCACCGTCGAGGTCGACATCGTCACCGAGACTGGCCTTCACCGCGCCATCGTCCCCTCCGGCGCCTCCACCGGCTCCCACGAGGCGTGCGAGCTCCGCGATGGTGACAAGAGCAAGTGGGGCGGCAAGGGCGTGACCAAGGCCGTCGCCAACGTCAACGACAAGATCGCCCCTGCTCTGATCAAGGAGAACATCGACGTCAAGGACCAGTCCGCTGTCGACGCTTTCCTCAACAAGCTCGATGGAACCAAGAACAAGACTGAGCTTGGTGCCAACGCCATTCTCGGTGTCTCCATGGCCATTGCCAAGGCTGCTGCCGCTGAGAAGGGCGTCCCGCTCTACGCTCACATCTCCGACTTGGCCGGCACCAAGAAGCCCTACGTCCTGCCCGTTCCCTTCATGAACGTCCTCAACGGTGGCTCCCACGCCGGTGGCCGCATGGCTTTCCAGGAGTTCATGATTGTTCCCTCGTACGTTCTCACAGCTACACCTGTCGAAACTATATCTAACAGTCAGCAGTGAGGCCCCCACTTTCACCGAGGCCATGCGCCAGGGTGCCGAAGTCTACCAGAAGCTCAAGACCCTCGCCAAGAAGAAGTACGGCCAGTCCGCCGGCAACGTTGGCGACGAGGGTGGTGTTGCTCCCGATATTCAGACCCCCGAGGAGGCTCTTGACCTCATCACTGAGGCCATCGAGGCTGCTGGTTACACCGGCCAGATCAAGATCGCCATGGACGTTGCCTCCAGCGAGTTCTACAAGGCCGACGAGAAGAAGTACGACCTTGACTTCAAGAACCCCGAGAGCGACAAGAGCAAGTGGCTCAGCTACGAGCAGCTTGCTGAACTCTACAAGTCCTTGTCCCAGAAGTACCCCATCGTCTCCATCGAGGACCCCTTCGCTGAGGACGACTGGGAGGCCTGGTCCTACTTCTTCAAGACCTCCGACTTCCAGATTGTCGGTGATGACCTGACAGTCACCAACCCCGAGTTCATCAAGAAGGCTATTGAGCAGAAGTCTTGCAACGCTCTCCTCCTGAAGGTCAACCAGATCGGTACCATCACTGAGGCTATCCAAGCCGCCAAGGACGCTTTCGGTGCTGACTGGGGTGTCATGGTTTCTCACCGCTCTGGTGAGACTGAGGATGTCACCATCGCTGACATCGTCGTCGGTCTCCGTGCTGGACAGATCAAGACCGGTGCTCCTGCCCGATCTGAGCGTCTCGCCAAGCTCAACCAGATCCTCCGCATTGAGGAGGAGCTCGGTGACAACGCCATCTACGCTGGCTCCAAGTTCAGGACCGCTGTCAACATGTAAGATGTTGCTTGCGAGAAGGAAAATTCACGAAAAGCACCGCGAAGTGCAATGATTATGATATAGCGACGATTTCTGTACACGAGATGCAATAAATGCAATCCAATACCCAATGCATCATGAAAGCCTGCTGCCGACCTGCATCTTTTGGAAATTAGCTGACAAAGTTCCGCAGTCTGATAAACCTCTCCCTCGTGTCTACAATGTTCATGCTCGAGGTTGATTAGTTTCCTTGCGGGCAAGGCTTACCATGTTTCCGTATGTAGCTTGGACTAACATCCAGGTACATGAGTTCCGGGACTACCCATCTCACAAACGATCGTTCCCGGCCACCACGACTCTCCGCGAACTTCCGCAAATCAGCCACAATCCTGCAGCATCGCGTCTGAACGATGAAATCACGGACGTGTCTGTTGTTTTTCGAGCACTATGCGAGAATTTCCGGTCATAACCTTCAAGGAAACGCCGGACGCGAGCGAAACGCATCGGACACATGCAAGAACAATGCGCCTTTGTTACTTCGCCTTTGTTAAGCTTTGTGATCATTGTCGAGTCAACTCGGCTGTTTCGTTTCGTCGATGCACAATGTAGATTCCAGCTGCACATCTATATGAAAGAGAATCTTTTAGCGTTCTGACTCTCATATGTACACAATCACCACACTCAACTCGATGCAGGCCCATTCAGAGCAGATCAACCCCGACTTCATTGATCATCAAAACCGTACCGTAAGTCAAACTCGTAGTCACCACCCTATCATGCATATAGCGGGAGTTGAGATGTCGCAGGACCAGAGCCGGCCTCCCAGCGACATTCCATGGTACAGCGACGACGAAGAGCTATCCCCTAGAGCCTCGAAATACTTTAGTGAACTCTTTGCCCTTTATACAGAGCGAGAAGATACTGAGAGCCCAGCAGTAGGCAATTCTTATGCTGCATCCCAGACAGCTAAGGCTTCTACAACCACCCTTTTCCCCCAAACCATTGGGCACAAAAAGTCGTTGGCAAGTGCTGACGTTGTACAGCACCAACCCAAACGAGACGACGCCATGCGTGGTCAAAATCAGACATTCTTCAAGAAGCACTATCAAAAGGCTAAAGAGATCTACCAAAATGGCCCACCAGGTGAGGCTCAGCTGTTCTGGGAAGGCATAAAAAGCTATCTCAAAGAAAGAGACAATGGCGAAGTCCTTGAGATATGTCCACCCGTGCAGAAGAATGTAGCTGTTCAGCAGCCACCAACGTCTGCTAGTCGCCCACTTCCTTCTAGGGCACAAAAGATAGCTGATGTTACAGACAAGCGACGAGCACAACACGACTCTGCAGTGTCCTATAGTAACATATCACTTACATCATGCGAAGTACCCATCAAGTTTCAACAGACCGTCCTCACGGTAGACTTGAACAAACCTCTTCCTCCAGCTCCTCCGTTGAGCACAGCACCTAAGCGGGGGCCACAGAAGGTCAAAGGTAAGGCATTAGATTTGAATAAGCCCCTGCCTCGGACCCCATTCCCAAACTTCTCGAGTACAGAGAAGGCCGCCCACGTGCTAGTAGACGAGCGGACGGTAGGTTCTGTATGTCATCCAAAGGCACCACAGCAAACTACATGGCTCAAGAACTTTGTTCAAACACCTTCAAACGTCGACATGCATAGCAAGGCTAAGTCTAAACCAAGCAAACAGGAGAAAGCGCACAACGCACTCAAAGCTAAGATCTCTCGCCCCATCCCTATATCAGACCCTGTCAGCTGCTCTCCAACCCTGCCTCGTTCCTACCCAAGCTTGAGCGAGAAGGCGAAAGGTAAGCAGAAAGTTCCTTCGTCGCCGGCCTGGCTCAACAAGCTCGCGCATCCAGCATTGCCTGCGACATTCAAGGGTGCAAAGCGAACAGATTCAGATGATAGCTTTATTTGCCAGGGTATAGATGAGCAGATTGACTATAGTACGTACATCGGCGACGGAGTGCTGAGCGTGCAGGAGGGCGGGCCTAGGATGAGGACAGGTGAGAACTCTGGGGGGATGCTGCGGCCTGCAGCGCTTCTCACGCGCAAGAAAGATGATAGCTATCATGACGTTGATAATCAGTGGTCGGATCAGAAGACCACTGGTGGGTGGATTTAATAAACTAATCTGGTTCTTGTATAACACTCAACATTTGTTCTTCATCTAACCGATACCTCTGAGCGTGAATTTTCCAAACCAGCCTCCGACTATTTTGTTGCGGCGTCGAACGGCAGGAAGGTGGTACACGGTACGTGCAAGACACCGTAATTGTGGTAGTGAGACCGCTGACCATGCAAGGCAGAGTGTAAATGTAGCCTTTTCTGCAGCCAGACCTGACACAACAGCTGTCGATCGTGACAACGTGACCCGTGAGATTCGTGGCTCAACGCAGATGTCTCACCTCGCAAGCAAGGTAAGGTGGCAATCCGGTAGATACCGACACCGCTTTATTGCAATGTTCCTCGGCTGGAATAACATGCATATGGATGGCTGGCTTGTCGCGATCGAGAAGTGCTTTCGAGAGGGGGATTGCCTACCTTGTCCAATACCAAGAGCTGCACAATATGCAAAATGCGACCACGCTTTGCAGGTACAACGTGGACGACTTCAGAGGGCTGTCGAGGATGCCAGCACACTAACTTTCCACGCCCGTTGAACGCATGGCAGATCTTGCGGCCCGCGTGCTACTCCACAGCGCAAAAGGCCCCAAAAATAGGCGTGCGCGTTGAAGCGGATTTCCCTTTGGAGCTAGAGCACAGAGAATAGCCAGGTAAATGTCCCAGTTGTGCGGTGGCGTGTTGCACGGCCAGGCCAACGCGTGGCTAATTAACGTTCTATGCGATGTGCTTCCTCCTGCAGCTGCGGCACGCACAAGCCTGCACTGATAGGCGACACGGCCGTGCCCACATTCCCAGCCCGTCGACTGGTAAGATGTGAGCTGACGGCCGTGGCAAATTCGCTCATACAGAGCATTTATAATAAGAGCGCGGGCAGCTCGATGCTCTTATGACCGTGCAGGCGGCAATCGAGACAGCGGCGCGGAGGCAAACAGAGACTCGAGACTGCCTCGTCGGCCGTCCTGGACTCGATATCCACCTCAGTGCCACTACTGTAGGCTTCCCACAGGTCTCAGGGCACCTGCGGCGTGCTATTGGCGGGACGCGTGCGTACCCGCTGAGCTCCCGAGCTTAATGTGCTTAGCGTGAATGTACATCAATGCACAGACCTGGTTCCCTCCAGCCACTCACCTTGCAGAACAGCCATGTCGCGTTTTGCAGGCGCGAAACAGCTGCCATCAATTGGACGTTGGAATACCAGCGCCCTGGAATTCGAGCGCCCGTGGACTCGGCAGGACTTTGCGCCCGAGGGCACGAGGTGCGAACATGGCCTTTTTCTGCGGGTTCCCTCTGCTCTGGAAGACTTCACCGTCTCTGGGGCGCATGAAGGCATACGTACGACCTTGACCTTGACGACTGACGACAGCACCGCTCCGGACTGTGCCCCGCAACCGCTGACAGCAGCATAAGCAAGCTGTCAGATATAACAAGACCAACACCTTCGCACAACAGCACTGGCCTGGCCGCGCATCACTTGGGCCGCGTCCTTGAGTTCACCCGGGCGTCTATTTCGGGGCCACCACTCTGCGTCCTCCTTTGCGCGCCATTGCAACCACCTCGTCTCCTCATCTGACCTATCAGACCGTCACTCGCAGTTGTGCAGGCATCTCGCCTCCCATACGTTGTAAGTACCCGCCCACTATCGTTCCGATCTCTCCCCACCGGCTGCTACCCGTACTCCTCTCTGTCCAATCCGAGAGTCCTAAGCCTTCGAAGCGCCCGCTATCTAAAGTCAGCGCTTCGCATGTTGCCTCATCTTCCTTCTCTAGCAGGTCTCCTTGTAATACCTCGTGCGTCTGCATTCTGTCTCTCCTACCTACTGCACACCTCAATCCTCCTGCGACTGGTCTAAGCTGGCCTGGATTATAGTCGTGCTTTCTCCATCCACCTCTCTCTCTCTGTCTTTTTGCACCTCTCATGAGAGTTCCACCACGTGAACGCTCGAAGGTCTAAGGATGTCAGCCAACAATAAGAAAGGTCTCACAGTTACGATTGAAAGACGAAACACCGACGACTCGACTTCCTCAGAACTCAAGACACCTCGCACAGCACGCTTCGCGGAAGCGACATCCGTGCACTCACCCATTGACGCACCCAAGTCGCCATTCGCGTCGTATCCTACAAACCACTACCAACCTCAACCTCAAGTATCAGACGTCGGCTTCGGCTACGTCCAACCAGTCGAAATGGAGGAAACAGACCGAAGATACCTTCCTCCACCAACACCCAGGGGCCCTCTGAAGAGTGCTCTGAAGTCGCCTGGGGCGCCTCCACGGACACCTGGCAGGCCAAGCATGATCCTGAGCCCTACCTTCAGGGAGGAGCGCGATCTTGAGAAGCAAGAAGCTTCTTTGGAGAAGGAGCAGGCTAAGGATATCGTAAGTTTGAACAACTGGACCCATCCCATAGGGAAAGCTAACAACAAGTAGAAAGTCAAGGTCCGAGTAAGAATCGCAAAGATCTTCTTGCGCGGTATCAACTTTGCCTGCAGTCTCATCGTCCTCTCGATGGTGGCAACTGCACTCGCCATCTTCCATGCGACAAAGGCGCTTCCCAAGCGAAACAACCTTCCCCCATGGGCCGACAACACCAAGACCTGGCCGCAAATCCTCCTCTTGACCATCGCTTGCATCTCACTCCTCATGTCCATCATCGTCATGGTTGCCTACTGTAGAGGAGGGCACAATCGAGCCGAAAAAGTCGCTGCTTACTACACCATCTTCGCCGTCGGTTTCTTCATCTTGAGTATCATCATGTGGGCTGTAGGTGCGGCTGTCTTCAACCAAAGCAAAGCGCAGAACAACAACAAAGACATGTGGGGCTGGTCTTGCGTCGACAACAAGAGACGGCATCTGTTCGAAGACGACATTTCTTACGCGCTTGTCTGCCGCCTGCAGAACTGGGCACTCGTCTGCTGCATCATCGAGGTTGTCATTGAGGTTCTCTGCATCATCATCTACGCCATCGTCTTCTACCGTTTCTGGTCCAAGAGGAAGCTCAGGAAGTCCATGGCCGTTCGCGACAAGGCTCGATCCGACTTGTACCTTGCTCAGCTCCGCTCGCAGTCAGCACCAAACACACCAGGATTCGGACCTCTCTCGCCTCGCTCCGGCGGCTGGCGCCCACCCCCAGGTCACCCAGATTACATTGACCCCAACGGCATGGCGCACGAGGGCAACGACGGCAAAGTTCAGTACGCCCAGGTCCGCGAGATCGTCCAACCGCAGCCCTTCGCCCTGCAAGCGCCTCCGATCAAGGTCACCGGCGCCACCCCCAAGATCAGCCAGGACGGCTTCGACGCACCCGCGCGCTCGCTCACCGTCTCACCCCCGCTGCCCCCCACATCGCCCGGCTTCGAGCGTCACAATGACCACGTCGCCGCCGCGCCGGGCGAGCAGCAGTACGCCGCCGTTCCCATCCCGGGCGCCTACACACCGCTGGCCTCGCCCTCCTACCCACCTCCGCAGCAGCAGCAGCAAGGCTTCGACTTCGGTCCCAGCGCGCGCTAAATCCGCATGTGTACATTTTCCGCTCGCACATTATTCCCTTTCTCCTCAGCCCGCGATCAGGGCCACCCACACATCTCAGCGTGGCTAGCGATCCCGGCGCCCTGTACATTTTCGCCCATAATCGCTCGCGATGCCGAGCAGGGTCTTTTCTTGTTTGCTTTTTGCCGTCGTTCCTTTGTCTCGCGCGATACCTTTGCGTTTATGTTATGTTGCTGCGTCGCTCGCTGGGATGGGCGGCGCGAGGGGAGCGTGCTATGCACACAGATGGACGGATGGACAGATACTCACAACACACAAAGTGTGTACTCCGACGAATCAAAATTATCATACTCTTCACATTCTCTTGATCATCTGCGTGACAATTGTCCTGGCGACCTCGCTCTGCGTTCCATTCTGCCCACATCTCTCAACCCCCCCGTCTCGCCCCTCCCTCCCTCCGCTCGAAACCCGCCGAACCGCCCTCTAACCGCCCGCCACGCCTCCCGCCGAGCGTGTGGCTCGGCAGCGGCACGTAGTTCGGCTTATGTGCCTCAGCGCGTGGTCCGGAACCTGATGGCGGCGGGTGGCTGGAGCGAGAAGCAAGGGCAGCCTCAATGGGGCGAGGACCTGATTACGAGG
Organism: Boeremia exigua; assembly: GCF_020726555.1. NCBI lineage: Eukaryota > Fungi > Ascomycota > Dothideomycetes > Pleosporales > Didymellaceae > Boeremia > Boeremia exigua. The sequence continues at coordinate 749,210 of NW_025763532.1, forward strand.
GGTTTGGGGGCGTGGCGTCGCGGGCGGTGCGGCGCGGAGTGGGTTTTGGGCTGAGGCGCGGGTTTGAGGGAGAGGGGACGGTGGTTCGGCGGGTGTTCGGAGGGCCGGAGGTGGTGTGTGCGGCAGCGTGATGGTGGTGTGTGCGGCAGCGTGATGGTGGCGCGGTTTGGGGGCAGCAGGCGTAGTGGGGAGGTATGTTGGGGCTCTGGTGGATGTGTGGGGCTTTTGCTTGTCTTCGGGGGCCGAGGGCTCAAGTGTCGTTGTGCTGGTGAGTGTGACGCTGGAGCCACTCCACTTCTAATTCCATCGGCGTTGGAGCAAAGGCAGTCGCGACTTCAGCGCGAAGCAGGCTCTTTGGTAGGATGAGAATCTACAGTTGAGACCGTAATTGCGGGCTGGAGTTTGTGTTGCGCCATTGTGACAGGATGTAGAGCAGTGGCATCAGGCAAAGCCTTTTGTTCATGCCATAGTGACTCAAAATTAACGTTGGTACTTACGATTCTAGTTACAGTGAAGGTAACCTAATGAAGAGCTTGTATAGGCAACTCTAGACGTTGTTTAACACAGTTTAACGCTATGATTAGCCCTCCTGAGGCAGATCTCAATCAAGGGATCCTACGGGGATAACTGCTTCGCTAATTCAAAGCTAGGACTTGTATTGCATGCCCTCCTAGTCTTTGGCGATATGTTTTGACCCTTCATTGTTTCAATCTAGTAATCTAGGATGACGCTTGTAAGACGATCAAAGAGTAATCTTAGTCCTGAAGCCTTGTTTCATCCCAAGACTATCTGGTTTGACTCACAGCTCTGCGAAGGAAAGTGAGAGAGAAGGCAAACAGCACCATAATGAAGGCGGAGAAAGTAAGAAGAATCTACTAAGGCGTATAGAATCGAATTTGGATACTTACAATACCTCTAACCCACCCGAGGCTCTTGCAAGGTACGCCTTTCACAGAGTGAGTGTTTGCTCGTAACTTGATACGAGACTGCTGTCTGATTTTCGTCCTGTTTTCTCAGCACTTACTATACTCTTACCCATGGTCTACAAGCTTTCATGAAGGGTGGTCTCAGGCATCAACAAACTTCACCGTTGAACTCTGGTGAGAAGTGGTGCGATATATTCGGAAGGCAGCACGACGGGCAAGAGTACCCCAACCCAACGCGCACTCAATCTTGCGCCACTCTGGACTTAGCTTGCCATTCGAAAATAGTCAAAGCTGTACACTAAAGTTTAAAAGGGTTATGGGTCTCTAAATAGAGCTGCAAGATCATATGGATCGGAAGATGCAAGCATGGGAAGATGAACTTTATGTCCGCTCCCGTGCTGCATGCTTGCACATGACTATATGAATATTTGAATGATTCACAGTTCTAAGTGAGCAACCAGCTGTGATAATACGCAGATATCTGTTGTAAGTACTGTGCAGATTGGTCATAGTGCCTTCCTTCTGGTATAACAGTAACGTGGTTTGTGCGTTCGACGCGTCAGTTTAGGGCAGGAAGCGAGTGGAACCTTCTTCAATATTACCAAACTTACATGAGTAAGAGTCGCTGCAATCTGACATACGAGGGTGGCTTCATTTTCGCGTTGGTGGTCTCACTGTTGTCCTAGTGCTAGAATCTGGCGTGGCCTGATACTTCTTTCTTTCCGACAAATACTATGTCCTGCGCTCCTCATTGTCGAGTCTAGTTATCTAACCGTTTAGTGTACACTTGAAATAGGTAGAGATTTGTAGATGAAGACGGGTCACTGACTGAGCCGTCAAGTGTAGGAGTCGATATTTCTCCTGATGTCTGGAACAACTACTTTGCAGCTGCTTCCAGCTCATCAACAGGCTTGTTCTCTTAAACGGGGTGCGGAGCTAATGCAGCTGTTGATCACATCCGTTCGCTAAGTTCATTCTGTTGACAGAAATATGCAAATAGGTATGTTGGCAGTGGCATTGACATCACTTCAGGCAGTGCCAGCAGCTTCCGGGGTTAGTATCTAATCCAGCATCCGTTAGAGTATCACTTCAGTCGCCTTGGCTAGTTTTTCCAACTTTTGGTAGGGGGTTAGGTCAGACGTGCCATTTCCCTATAGCAAGAAGCCAAACGAAGGCCCTCAACCGCTTATCCGAAGATCATAGTGCCAAGAAGTAGAAGTCCTAAGACTTCTTATGAGACCAAATTTGTGCTACAACCATCGTTACTAGAGTCTGGCCTCAACAAGGGTCACGTCTCTATCTAATTCAACGTATGACCTTCACCTTCTACAGATGCTGATGAGGTAGCTTACCTATCTTATCTGTCCTCATTACACAAGGCCCTCTTGTATCCTCACTCGTGCATAATACTGACATTGCCTGTGAGCGAACTATCAGCTCTGTATGTTGTCAGTTGATTGGGGTAATAAGCTGCCAGACCGGAACGAACTGTGGCTTTCTGGTGGATACACTGGGCACAATATGCCAAACACAAAGCTTTGAGGTAAAGCAGTTGTATGTATACTGTTTAGACAAGCGACATGCCACAATGCTATCGCTATTTGAGCACAAATTGTCCAAAGTGGTGACATCCCTCTTTAGATTGACTTGGATTTGACCGTTCATTTGTGGGTCGGCCATTCCGAACAGCTCCACCCTTCTTTTGAGCTAATGCTCGCTCCGAACTTGATTAGAGACAGCTGTTTGCTTTTTACACTATTCTTTTTTAGCACTTTCTATCTCCCCATCGTAATCAGCTCTGCGCCCGAACACGACGACTTTAAAGTAATTTCATTTCATATGTCGACGACTATACATTTTCGAATGATAAGCCTGGTCTTACCAACACTCTCACGTTGCGAACTCGGCATGGACAATACCGAGAACGTTGGTGTCCATCTTGGCAGACATTGAGAAAAGAGGCATTCATTGTATCATCAGCACATCAGCAGACAACATCTGAAACCCGCGAACATTGTCTCATCCACTTCCTATTGCCCAGGATAACTGCCTTCGGCGTGCACACGACTAGCTCAAGCTTAGGTCTTGCTCTCCAAACCGACCACAATGGTCCATGGCCCGTATTAGTGAAGAGCGACGAGAAAACCATTGCTTCCATATTTTTGAACATGAGTACGTTCAGGGACGACGTGGCGTCAATACGCCATGATATGAATGTTTCACAATTCACGAAACTGACAATATTGTCCAGAGATCATACACCAAGACACAGCAAGGGACACAATTGGAAACAAGTCACACAAGAAGAAAGTGATCGGAATCAGAATTTTCGTTCATATGAGCGAAGGTAAGTATTACACACTTAAATAATAGGTATCATCTCTGCGTCACACGTTGCGACAATCCCCGTACATCCACAATCCACAAGCATTGCAATGCAACAAGTTGCATAGCGATGTGCTTAGAAGATGCGGGCACAGAGGCGCTTCCACGCGGGCCAGGTCTTCATCTCCTCGCGCTCGCGGTTGATGAGGTCCCAGTCAAGCTCACGGCGACCAGTGTCGACATCCATCTGTGCGGTCCTGAGCCATCCAGTGCGCTTCCAGAAGTAACCGAAGATCCAGAAGGCCATGACGACGAAGAGAGCAAGGTAGGACTTGAAGAAATCCTCAGCGGTACCAACGCTCTTTCCAACAGGAGAGACGGCAGTGTAGAACTATTGATCGTCAGTTAGTGAGTCTAGAGTTATGGAGCACAGTGGAACATACCTGAGCCATCAGAACGATGAAGATGATAGCGAGACCGATCCAAGATCCGATAACGCCACCAGCAGCCTTGAATGGGATCTCGTCAACGGTGTGACCGTGGTAAGCCCAGGCCTTGCGGAAGCGGATGTGAGAGAGACAGATGGATCCCCAGGTGAACAGAGCAGCGAGACCAGACAACGAGAGAAGCCAGGTGAAGACAGTCTCACCGGTCGCGGCAAGGTTCATGTAAGCGAGAGCACCCCAGACAAGGATGAAGACGACGGACCAGAGAGGGCGACCAGAGCGATCAACGTAGGTGAAGATCTTGGGAGCGTAACCCTGCTCGCCAAGCGCAGTCAGGGTACGGGAACCACCGTACACACCGGAGACACCGATCGAGATGACGGAGATGAGAATGACGACGTTCATGAAGCTGTCGAATCCAGGAAGACCACCGTCGCGACCGACAATGACGAAGGGCGAGGCATTCGCACCTGATGCACCGAGAAGATCCTCGTTGTCTGAGCGGACGAGCAGACCAACAAAGGTGAGGCCGACAACGTAGAAGAGGGTGATACGCCAGAACACCTGACGGACGGCACCAGGAAGAGACTTCAGGGGGTTGGCAGTCTCAGCAGCTGCGAGACCGACAAGCTCAGTACCAGAGAAGGCGAAGGCAGCGGTGACGAAGACAGAGCAGAAACCCTTGAAACCGTTCCTGAAGGCACCGGGATCATACCAGAGACGGGCGCCCCAGTACTCGTCGTAGATACCCCTGCTGGGACCTCCACCGAGAACGAAGATCAAAGCAATGATCATGAAGATAACGACGGCGGACAGCTTGAGGCAAGAAGACCAGAACTCTTCCTCGGCGTACCCTAGAGTTCCGAAGATGTTGATAACGACGATGAATGCCCAGAACAGGAACATCCATACTCCGATATGAACGCTTGCGGCGTTTGGCCAATAACCGATTGTGAGAGCGGCAACGTTGATTTCGAGAGGCAAGACAATGGCCCACTGGAAGACGTAGTTCCATCCCATGGCGAAACCCCAAGACGGATCGATGAAGCGAGTAGAGTAGGTGTAGAAACCACCAGAAACCGGGTACATGACAGCGAGTTCACCAAGAGCGTAGACTGAATACTGGTCAGCTCCATGCCCAATCAGTTTCGATTGTCACACAGGAACTTACCGACGTTGAAGATCATCACACCCATGATGGAGAAATCCAAGAATAGAGAGGCAGGGCCCTGAATATCAGAGTCAGCACGTGCTTCTTATAGTGTATACGGCAGCAACTTACACCAGTAGCAAGAGCGGCACCGGAACCGACGAAGAAACCAGCACCGATGGAACCACCAATAGCGATCATGTGCAAGTGACGTGTCTTCATGGACTTGTCGAGCACGACCATTGGGCCGCCCTTGGGACGGCGCTGGAAGGACTTGAGGTTGAGACCATTGCGGGTCATGAAGTCCTCCTGTTCACGCCATTCACCGTTGTACTCATCCTGGGAAGAGACAGTGGGCTGGCTAACGCCCTGAGGCGCCTTCTCGTCGATGGGAGCGACCTTTTCGTGGTCCATCTTGGGCGATCTGCGAAAGAAGGAAGGGCAGGATAAAGAGCAAAGACAAGGTAGAGGCCGGGCAGGCGCGCTCTTTAATGTGCAACGGGATCAGCAGAGGGGAGCGCAGCAAGTGCTTTAGCCTGTTCCGCAAACAGTCGACTGGGGCTCGCGGCGCGACCGACAGTAGCGATCCCCTCTGGATGCGTGTGCACGGGGCACACAGAGTAAGAGACGGCTTGGCTAGCAGCCGGCACATCCTTTACGGTGGGAGGCCGGGGCTTGAGAGGAGCGGACTGATACGCTCGCGCAGAGCCGTGAATGGCTGGCGCACACGACCACGGTCGCGCTGCCTGTCAAAGAAGCGTTGGACGAGAGGACGCTAGCAGGGGTCTGGGCGCGGCAATGCTTGGCACTTGCCATCGCGGGGACGTTCTGCGCATTGGCATTGGTGGCGGGGCCCGCTGGACAGGCCAGCGACAATTACACTGGACTATGGGGAGGCCCGTTGGTCAGACCAGGTGCCTGGAGCGGAGATGAGGCCAAACGTGGACTGATAACAACGCCCCTCCTCCGACTGCACCGCGTTCCAGCAATCTTTCTAGAACCAGAGTATCCGCTGGGCAGCTCTTGGCAAACCCGCTTCTCATCGGTTACGGGTGCTCTCACACATCAGACAGGACGCCTTTTTCCTTGTCAGCTGCCCGTCCGGGATTGTCCACCAGCTTAGGCGCGAACCTGCAGATAAGATGGCACCCTGCCGCGGCGCGCACTACACTGCAGCGAACTTCGAGAAGGGCGTTTTCAGTGGCTGTGAACGAGCCAAGCAATTGGAAGTGAAGGAAAGCGAATTGCGTCGCGGTTAGCCTGGCCGTGCTCACGTGTGCCTTCCCCGTCTCTCGCCTGTGATGTGCACCTGCCGTCTTTGGCTAGCTTTCACACCCATCTAGGGCATCGCTCGCTTGGCCGCCGTATCACCTCCATTCCGCTCATTTGCCTTCGTCACAATGGAGAAGGTGGCTGTTCAGGCGTCTCATGTCTTCCACCTGGCTATACGAGCAGACGCCCACGGCCATTGAGCTTGACATGTTGCCCCAGAGAGTAGCCAAGCCAACGCAATAGTCCGTGCGGTGCGGTGGTGTATTGTTTGGGCGCCTGTATCACGACATCCTTGCGTTACTTTGTACGCTGGACCCCATCGTCCCTCGACGCGGGTACTCGGCGTTGCTATCATTGCGTGAGGCCCGCCGCCAATTTCAGTTGCCTTCAACTGCACCGCCAAACACCATGTTCAGAGAGCCCTTATCAGCGCGTGGGGGCTTAGTTTACCTGTGAGGCGCAACGCTGGCATAAGAGGCTGACCACCTCGCTCTTCAGTCGCTGATGACCATCTCAGATCTACGATGCTCACCATCGTTGAGACATGTCTGCATGCGTCATGTCATCATTGAGAGAGCCTCGCGCCACACCCTCACCGGCCAATCATGCCCAATCGAGATCGAGAAGAAGGACCTACTCGCGCCGTTCTCATTCGCCAGATTCCACTCACGATCAGGCTAGTCCTCTCGAATTGACTTCCGCAACGAATTGGACATCGTGTACATTCTGCAATTGAAATCGCACACCCTTTGAATGGAACACTCTTATCGCAAGACGTCAAGAGAGTCTCGGCAGTCCACTTTTCCTCGTGTTGGGACGGCTCCACTGATAACTGACAGTTGGGATGTCTAAGCTCAAGATCTTCGACCCGGAACTTTGACAGACCCACGATTACTGGGCCCTATCGCGTGCAACTACCATACACTGTCAACACCACAACGCTTGTCGTGAGCGCAATATCCTCCTCTCTTGCACTTACCGTACACTGTACGTATTCAACGTCCGCAACGCGCCGCCCCGCAACGGGTTCTGTGAGCAATGCAGGGTCCGGCAGCACATTCCTTTCGCTCAGACCACTTCCTCCGATGTGCCTTGCGCTGGTGTCTTACACGTGTAGCTGACCCTGAGGCTCCAAATAAATGCGGTGCTACCACATTTGACCAGTCCAGCCACCGGTGTGACAGGACGTGAGCTCCCGAGCTGCACAATCCTCGCGTGCAGTGAGAGACAGTTCAGGGGCGCGTTCGAGTTCCCCGTGCACGTTGCTAATGCGTGAAAATTTTCAATGATACACTATTTCCAGCCACTGGTGTGATGCGACAGCAACGCAACAGACAGCGCCGATGGCTTGCATGTTCAAACTTCCAGAGGCGCACCGAGCGCTGAGGTTCGTTCTCAAGTCTTGATGCTGTCCGGGTTGTGGCGTTTAGCCTCAGGCACAGGTTCGGTTAGCCGACACAAGCCGTATCACGACAGCCGGCTCTCCCCAGACTTTTCTCCAGATCTTCCAGTGCCCGGGTCGTCTGGGGTGCATACCCTCCCGCCTTATTATGGAGCTGTTACGTGAGAGAATCCATCAGGAAACGTCGGATAGCTGGAATATCGCGCACCTCAACCGCTACTTATGTAAAAGTACACATTGCGCCAGCCTACCATTCCCAGACCGTCGCATTAGCTCTTACAAACTTTGCGGGGTACATCGCCACCCGTACGCTTTACGTGAAAGAAACCGCGTGCAAATTTGATGCGCGACACTACCAGCATGGGCGCAAAATGGTCCGATAACATGTGCCTGTCAAGCGTAATTGAATCACGCAGCACTGACGCGTTTCACGCGCTCATATCTGTCGAAGTTTGGTGAACTATCAGTGCGTCTTACCTTATCACTCCGAATTACGTACCGAATCCATGTCTCGATAAGCTCAATTTAAGTCCAACATCTAATTGCATGTCTAAACGTCTTACTCCACCTTCTGAGCAATGCAAGTTAACCCAATCGAATCTGAACACACAAGAAATACCTACACGTAGCTCTATGTATACCCATGTCTGGACTCCGCTGCTAGTGTCCGCCTTACGAAGGCAAAAGAGCATGCAGTGCTAAAAACCACCCCGTGTACCGCTCCGTTGGGACACGAAGATAAGGTACAAGCAGTCTGTCGATCCGACGGAAGCAGCCTTACATCCGGTGGGTCGATTCCGTGACGGATGATAAGCGCGCCTAAAGACCAAAGTGAGATAATCCGACCACACTGCTCCACTGAACGCTTGCAAATCCTATGCAACCAGCCTGCACCTCAGGGATGTGCCCAATGGTAAGTACCTAAACACTGGGTCTGTTTGACTTGGCCAGAGCAGCATTACCGGTGGCCAACAATACACTCATGGGTCCCATACATGCGGACACCCCCAGAACTGGTCAGCGTCACGTAGATCAAAAGCATACCACTCTCACAAAGGTGGGCAACTCTGTGACCGGGCTCTGCCCAAGTTATCACCCTGCATCATGTCAAACCAGGGAAATTTGTCATTTACTATATAGATGTCTCGACTTGATTATACTAGTTATAGTGTGGTCGATTACATCCAGGCATGTCTGACCAGCCACGGCACAACGCAGCATCGGCCACAAAAGGTCTACAATCTCGTATATATCTTCTTGCTTGCGCTTCAATGCGGTTATTCGATTGTACTTACACGGCTTGTTGGCTGTACTGAGAATGGGTCTGATCATACAAAAGTGCCTGGGTGTCATACAAATTCGCCAAACAATTATACATCAGTCCCGTGTGCACACCCATACATTGCCCGGTTTCAGGCTCAAAAATTGAGCTCTCTCTAAACACTGAGTTGACTGCAACCACTTGCAAAGAACTCTATCTGAGATCGCATCTTCTTCCACAGCTTCTATTCACCAGCAAAGGAGCAGAAAGGTCATTTATAGCAGCAGCACGTCCAGCAGCCAGGAACTGATAGAGTTCAATATTTATCTTTTTCTGATCCATATGCATCGCGTCAACTCCTTCGACTTTGTTGGTTTTGGTGAGCAGACCGACGGACGAGTGCTTGGTTACTTCACCCACAATATGCGGAAGTGCTGTGCTAGTCTAAAGGGATCTAGGTGCAGCTGGGGGTTTCTATGGATACGGGGACGTCGGGCTCCACCTCCCACACTGGACTATGCTCAACGTCGCTGTCCGAACGAACAAAGGCTGCCAGTTTGGCGTACCTCCAGTAGTAAAGGCGGTCTGCTCAAAAGGAAAGCAGGTGATATAGGTGGAAGAAGTAGGCGTGGCATAACCGGTGGGCTTCTTTCTGCCATATGACAAGGTAATATCTCCAATTTCTTGCGTTGTGAGCTGCAAGGTACCAGTGAACCTATAGATAATTCCAGTGGCATTTGTGACATTGGTAAGCGCGTAGAAACCATAGAGAATGTGTTTAACGAAGCAACTGACGATAAACTTGACGGTGGCGGCGATGATCTCCAGGGACCCAAAAAACGATACGGATGGGACAAAAGTAGCATCGAGGTATTCCATGAGGAAAGTATAGGTTGCACATTGACAGGCGACATAGTCGCCCAAGCCCAACCGTAGGGGTGGGAATTGACAGTGAGCTCGCTTGGGCACGAACCAGCGGCATGCTTACTGATGATATCTGCGAGAGATCTATAGTATTGATGCCTTTGATGTAAGATCTTAGCCCCTTTTTATATATTCGTAATGAAGTCGACAGTCGTATTCCCCCAACAGATCATCCTTTGTGCTCATGAAGCTACAGCAGTGTTCGTCCTTAACATGGGTTGAAGACACTACCATAACACCATTGTGCAGCAGATAGATAATAAGTAGGAAATCGTTCTGAGCTGCCAAAACGATGGGCTCCAACAGTGTAAGATCGGAGGTGTTTGACTTGGATTCGCGCTAGGTTTGTGCAACGATATGTCGAAGACCGCTTTTCACTGTCAAAGCAGGATGGCCTGCCTATTTTTCGGGTCGGACAGGATGTTATCTCACTTGATGCTGCTGGGTCAACGGACTGGCAAGTCAATACTTTCACTTCACGCGCCCCGCCAAGCTCGAGGCGAGGACCTAACCACGCCGCCCGACGCCCGCCGCTAGGCTACTGACTTCTTCGCCTTTCATGCCCTGCGCCATCCTTTCCACGTGCTGGTCCTGACCTCGCGCTGCCTGCATACCCACGTCGAGGTCTACTGCCCACAAGTGAAAGATATAAAAACCATGCGTGTCAAATTAAAGTGTAGTATTAATACTGGACCCTAACTATGTGATCAGAGTTCTCTAAGCCTAAAGCTCCTACCGTAGCGCGTAATGCGTGACATCATCTTGTCTTCTCCATTCATGCGTCAGTGACGTTGTGAACCTGGCCACCAGAGACCTCAATCTTAGCGCGCTTGAGAGAGGCTGTGCGTGGGTTGGGTGCCTCGAAGATCTCCTTAAGCTCTTCCAGAGTCTTTCCAGCGGTCTCGACGAAGAAGAAGTAGATGAAGACCATCTCAATACAGATCCAACCAATGTAAACCAGGTACAACTTCCATCCGATCTTCTCCATACCGACGGAGATACCATATGTATTGACAACCATAGCGATGTTGAGGAAGAGGAAGTTGGCACCAGAACCCTTGGCTCTGGTCCTGTTCTCAAGGCACTCCACGGCGTACAAGGTCTGGAGTGGTGTCCAACCCCAAGCGAAGATGATACCAAAGCAGTAGATTGAGACGATGGTGCCATAGGCCAGGCCATTAGTCTTCGTGGCGGTCGCAGTAAAGGCAGTCAACAAGACGTAGAAGAAAAGACCACCAGCCAAGCCACCAAGCAGCATCTTGCGACGACCAAGCCTGTCAAGGAGGGTGGCTCCGTAGATGGCTCCGAGCATGCTGAAGATGGGGTTGATGGCATTGATAAGCAGTTGGTCGTTCGGGTCGTTTATACCGGCGTTCTTGACCATTAATGGCATGAAGTAAGAGACCACGTTATTTCCAGACTAGTTGATGTGTTAGCAGGTAAGATTTGAGGCTAGTATGACGAAACTTACCCATTGCCCAAAGAACGCCATCGCAATTACCATCATCATGCGGTAACGAGCCGCCTTTGTGTTGTACAGCTCACGGAAGTCCCACCAGGGGTTATCGTTACGGGTTACTGAGAAATCTTCGGTAATCTCGTGCAACTGAAGCTGAACAAGGGGGTGGTTCTCGTCACCATCACCGTGGTATTTGGCCATGATAGCAATGGCCTCCTCACGCCTGTCCTTCGCCAACAACCAACGGGGGGTCTCTGGCATGAACATTATGCACAGCATGACGAATGCTGGGATGAGACACTGTACGACAGTTGGTACTCTCCAGGCCCAGGAGTTGTTGAAGTTCTTGTTAGTTCCATATGTCGTCCATCCAGCGAGAATGTTACCAAACCACCAGAAGTTGTTGTACATGCCAGCCATTGTGCCTCGGTAGGCGGGGTGGGCCAGCTCGACAGTGTACGCGGGACCGGCAGCCGAAGCAATCGAGACGCCAAAACCAAGAATGAAACGACCGCCGATGAAGTGTCCCATCTCATTTGCAGTGGCCTGGACAGCAGTTCCAACCAAGACGAGCGCACATCCGACGAAGATACAGATGCGTCGACCGTATCCGTCGGCAAGGAAGCCGCAGAAGGGAAAGGCTGCAATCTGTCCGAGGTTGTAGATGATGAAGATAATACCAGTGCTGGAGCCTTCGCCAGTTAGGTTAAAGGTGTTCTGGTATGGCTTCATGGCGTTGATGGCTCCCATAAGAGATGAATCGAATCCGTTCATAGTCGAGACCAGGTAGCCGATTCCCATGATCACGTATAGTTTCATCATGCTCTTTGACCATAACTTCGGCTTCGAGGCCTCAAGGGCAGCAGCTTCAGGAAAGTTAGTGCCCAGTCCGATTTTCTTAGACGAAGAGCTCCAAGATTGACAACAAACAGATAATGGACCAAGCTGAACTCCGTGGTAGCCCCTACATCGCGATCCAATATGTGTTTGTAGCCAACTCTGGGTGAGGTGGGTTGCAACATACCGAGAGCTACTGAAGCAACAGTCTTCTCCTGCACATCGCCACCTTTGCGAATGTCATCGTCTGCTCTACTCAGCTGGTGAGTGACAGCCCCGAGGGTTTCTTTGTTGTCCGCCATCTTGCAACCGAAGCACAACAGACTAGGCGTTGAAGTTGAGTATGCACACTGGTAGAGTGATCGACAATGACCCGTCCAACCGGGGGAGTGGGTCTCTTTATAGACTTGGAGAAAGGACAGGCTTCTCCGCAAATCGGGGAATGCTGGACTGGCGAAAGTACCGATGCCCGTTTGAACCTCATCAAAGCTCATCGGTAACCGCCACCCGACGCGCCAAGTGAGCTTGTGCCCTCATCCCGAGGTCAGGTAAGCTTGAGAAACACGTTAGGGGAAGAAGGTGGCGCCGCAAATGGCGGGTGAAATCCTGCGAAGAGCATGGACAGCGGCTGCGACTCCAGAAGAGTCGTAGTCGGAAGGATATAGAGTCGACCCTGATTCGCAAGTGCGCACTCTTGGCTCCAAGGCGAGTCACGACAAGGGCTCTGGACAAACGTGGAGAAATTGCTAGGTGAGATTTGGGATCGTGGAGTCGGATTTGTGGAGTGATCCGGAGAAAAAGTGGGTACTCTGATCTCTTGTGCATAATGCACCTGTAGCACCTCGCTGCATGATCCGACCCACCATGCGACGCATGGTAGAGGGTTTGAGCGATGCTGGTACCTTGTGTAAGCCGGCACCAACCTGGGCAGGATGCGTTTTTAAAATTACAATTGTATTGCATTGTCGGACTGTAGGATTGTCTCCTGATGACCACTTTCCTTTACAACTAAAAGAGTTAGGCTGCGGAAAATGTGCAGGAAAACCAAGAACGCTAAGGGTAAGCTGTAAAGACTAAGGAAGTTGTGCCGATATTGAGCCATGCTAAGTAACGATTCCGACGATCTCGCCTGGACCCCGCCCGATGCAAGAACATTTACGCAATGTTCCGTTCCAACCCGTCGGCTAATTGTCGAGGACTTCGTCTGCATCACATGAGTGCCAAACCACAGCCTTGGCACTAACATGCACGGGCGGCTTTCCCAATCGGTACATGTGACAATCCTGCGGGCCATTGTACTCCGGTTGTGGAGCAGCACAACATGTTATCAGTTGAGCAAATGTGCTTGCTGCTGCACTCGTCTTCATCACCTCCATCATGGCTTCAGATTCCCATCCTGCAAAGGTCCCGGACTGGAACAACCTCAATGTTCTGCACAAGGGCACTCTGCCAGTGCGTGCCTACTTCCACAACTATGTTTCAGAGTCTGATGCTCTGTCATACGATGTGAGCAAGTCCAAGACGCATAGTCTATCCGGAACATGGAAGTTCAATCATGCCTATTCACCCTTCGAAGCTCCTGAGGGGTTTGAGGCGCCTTCATTCGACACTTCCAAATGGAGTGACATTGCAGTGCCTGGCATGTGGCAGCTGCAAGGATTCGGAAAGGGCCCTCAGTACACAAATGTTCAGTACCACATACCAGTCGATCCTCCCAATGTGCCTTTCACAGAGAACGAAACGGGCTCCTACGTAAGGAAGTTCAGCGTTCCAGAACACTTGCGAGAAGGCCAAATCCGCCTCAGATTTGAGGGAGTTGATGCTGCCTTTCACGTGTGGGTGAACGGCAAGGAGGTCGGCTACTCTCAGGGAAGCAGGAACCCTGACGAATTTGACGTCACCTCTATCGTTGACAAGGAAGGCGAGAACACTCTCGCAGTCCGAGTATACCAGCACTGTGACGGAACATACATCGAGGATCAAGATCAATGGTGGCTATCTGGAATGTAAGTATCTTTGTGTGTAGCTGTTTCGTCAACTGACCGTATTTCAGCTTCCGAGATGTGTTCTTGGTTGGATTTGTCAAAGAATCTCGCATTGAGAACGTCTTTGCTCAGACTCTCCTAGACTCTTCTTACAAGAACGCCGAGCTCAAGGTCAAAGTCAGCACTACTGGATCGGGTAAAATTTCAATCAAACTGCTGGACGCCAACAAGCAAACTATTGCATCGAAGGAGGCGGATGCGAACGCAGGATCTCCGACCGAGTTCAGCATCTCCGTCGAGGACCCTCTCAAATGGACGGCGGAATCACCTAACCTTTACCATCTCACAGTCTCGCTTGATTCGGCTCAATTCGTTGCTCATCGGGTCGGATTTAGGCAAGTGGAGATGAAGGATGGCCTCCTCAAGGTCAACGGCGAGCGCGTTGTATTCCGAGGTGTCAATCGACACGAACATCATCCTCAATTCGGCAGGACCATCCCGCTCGAATTCCTCAAGCACGATCTCTTGACCATGAAGCAGCACAACGTCAACGCCATCCGTACTTCGCATCAGCTGAATGATCCACGATTGTACGATCTGGCAGACGAAATGGGTTTCTGGGTCATAGATGAAGCGGATCTGGAATGCCACGGCTTCGAAATGATTGCTGATGCTGCACTTGACGCCAAGGAGCGTGCCCTGCCCTTCCGCGAGCGTCAACTCTTGACTAGAGAAAAGGCTGCTGAGTGGACTACAAACAACCCGGACTGGACTGAAGCGTACGTTGACCGCGCTGAGCACTTGGTGAAGAGAGATCAACTACATCCCTCTATCATCATCTGGAGTCTAGGTAACGAGGCCTTCTATGGACAGAACTTCAAGGCCATGTACGATCACATCAAGGCGTACGACGACAGCAGGCCCATTCACTATGAAGCCGACATCTATGCAGAGACTATGGACATATACTCCAGGATGTACCCACCGATTGATGAGATCATTAAATTCGCCGAGGACAAAACTAAGACTAAGCCCCTCGTGCTCTGCGAATTCATTCACGCAATGGGTAACGGCCCCGGTAACATAAAGGAGTACATTGACGCTTTCTACAAGTACCCCACTCTTCAGGGTGGTTTTGCTTGGGAGTGGGCAAACCACGGCCTTCTCACGAAGGACAAGCAGACTTCGGAGGAGTACTACGCCTACGGTGGCGACTTCGATGAGGAAGTACACGATGGCACATTTGTAATGGACGGTCTGGTCAACTCTGATCACACCCCTAATGCTGGCTTGTTGGAATACAAGAAGGCTATTGAGCCAGTTCAAATCCTCGAGTCCGATGGAAAGAAAGCGAAGTTCATCAACCGATACGATTTCGTTACGCTGGACCACTTGACATTGCAGTATTCTACTGCCATTGAATCTGGATCAAGCAAGACGGGATCTATTGAGATCCCATCTGGAGTTGCTGCAGGCCAAACCTTCGAGGTCGATCTTCCAAAGGTGGATGGCTCTGAAGGCGAGATTCTGCTGAGCCTGTCCTTCCAGCTGAAGGAAGCAACGCCATGGCTGGAGAAGGGCTTCGAAATTGCGACTGCGCAGGTCGTAGTTGTCCCGTCTGCTACCTTGAAAGTACTCTCAACTTCGGGCGGAAAGCTCGAGGTAGATACCGCTACAAGGAATACCCTCAAGGTCACAGGTGGAAAGTCGTCTTGGACTTTCAACACTCTACATGGCGCTCTTACATCGTGGCGCCAGGACTCGGCTGAGCTCATCTCCAAAGCGCCCGAGCTTGACATCTTCCGTGCTCCGACCGATAACGACGCTCCTCAGGATGGCTGGGACTGGGATGATAAGAAGCTCCATCTCGCTAAGCTATTCACTCGCAAGGTCGAGTGGACGCAGGCCAAAGACGGGGATTTCAAGGTCACAGTCCACCAGCGTATCGCACCACCGATCCTTTCGTGGTCGATTGACAGCACCCTTGTTTATACATTCAAAGCCGACGGATCGTTGTCAATCAAGGTCAACGGCACTCCGCAGGGCGACAACCTACCACGCACACTACCCCGTATTGGCCTCGTAACGGAGCTACCATCGCAGTTCCAGACCGTGGAGTGGTTCGGTCGTGGCACAGGCGAGTCATACCGCGATAGCAAGCTCTCACAACCCGTGGGCAAGTACAGCGTCTCCAGCGTTGACGAGCTGTGGGTCGACTACGAAGTGCCACAGGAGAGCGCCAACCGCACTGATACGCGATGGGTTAAGATCAGTGACGGCAAGACATCGTTGCTGGCGCAGTTCGTGGATGTGAAGAGTGACGGCAAGAACAAGAAGACCTTCGACTTCCAGGCTGCGCATTACCGCATGAAGGATGTTGCTGAGGCGAAGCATCCTTATGAGTTGCGCAAGAAGAAGAGAGATGAGGTCGTACTGAGATTAGACGCGGAGCATCACGGCTTGGGCAGTGGAAGCTGTGGGCCGAGGACACTGGACGAGTATGCACTGTTGACAGAGCCGTTTGAGTTCGAGATCCTGCTGCAGTCCGAGTAATTAAGAAGCATGCGCACTTGCAGAAAAGCTTAGACCAACAATTGCAATTTGTTGTTTCGATACCACTCTAGATTTCAAGATGAATGTTGACGTTATCTCATCCCCATTCCGCAATGTTCAGGCAACCCTGATGTGCCAACAATTTTGCCTGTAACGATGTTTCACCAATGTAGATCAAGATATCCCATCAGTTTTGACGTCTATAATGTCCGTTTCAGCGCTGACTGCCCATCTAAGCTCCCCCATGATACATCCTCCTGATAGTATCCCTCACAAGCCTCTCGACCACCTCACCCTTTGTACCCCGAAGCGCCAAGTTGCCCTCCCTGCAAAACACCTTGAGAAGGCGGACTGACTTGCCCTCGTACACCTGCCTGAGATGCACTCGCATCTGCCGATCATACTCGGCTTCATCCCACTCGTCAGCTGGTGCATCGACGTCTGGAGTTGTGGTCTGGTCTTGCTCGGGAACGGACGAGGAGCGAATGGTTTGATCGGTGTCGCTACCGGAATGGTCGTGCTTTGTGACGGAAGAAGTGCTGATGATACTGAAAGGAGGTGCCATTTTGGGTGGTAAGCTTGGTTCTGATTTGAGGGTAGAAATGTATGTTTGTGGCTGGTTGATGGAGTGGGTGAGCTCAGATAGACTTAGGTAGTCCTCTTATGCGGAGTGAATGTGTGGTTCGGGCAGTGAAGTTTTCTATATTGCGTGTGGACATATGACAGTGAAGTGATTTCTTCTCATAAAGATATGGTGGTTCGAGTATCTCGAGGACAATGAGACGTTGGCCGTAGAGTCATATAGTCTACACCTCGCAAGTCCTGCTCGCCTTGCTGACATTGAGTTACGGTTGTTCCCATCAGCCACCAATGCCGTTGACTCTGACATACACGCTCTTGACTTCAAGAAAGTGCTCCATACTCTCGAGTAGACTCTCCCGTCCTGTACCACTGCCCTTCCATCCTCCAAACGGTAAATCCCAAGCGTTAGTCGGACTCGTGCAATTGACACCAAGCATACCACTCTCCAGCTTCTTCGCTACTCGCATCGCCCTTTCGAGGTCCTTGGTATACACTGATGCGTAAAGCCCGTACTCTGTGTCATTGGCTTTCTCGATACCTTCAGATTCGGTCTTGAAGGTGTTCACGATCAGTACCGGTCCGAATATCTAGTGTACAGTCAGTCATCAGTTTGGACTGACAAAATAGAGAGTGATTTCACCTCTTCTTTCGCGATACGCGAGTTTTCGGGCACGTCGATGAAAACCACAGGATGGACGTGGTGAGCAGAAGTATCGTTGTTCGTAGCGTCCGCGCCAGTATCAATCACTGTGCCAGCATCCTTTTTCCCGACGGCGATGTAGTTCTGTACAGTCTCAGACTGTACTTTGTCTGCTTGCGGACCGTGGTTGATGCCCGCCACTGTTGGGTCACCTAGCTTCCGTACTTTGGCTACTTGTGTGAACGCTTCGATAAACTTCTCTTTGATGCTTTCCTGCACGTAGACCCTGCTGGTAGCAAAACATGCTTGGCCGGAATTGGAGTTGATGCTGAGTTCTACATCTTTTGCTGCCTGAACGACGTCCGCGTCATCAAATATCAGCGAAGGTGACTTGCCGCCAAGTTCGAAGACGACCTTTTTCAGGTTGGACTTTGCAGCAGCGATAGCAATGGTGCGACCTGTCCGCGTTGAGCCTGTGAAGGAGAGAGCGCGGATTCTCATGTGTTCAGCCAAGGCTTGCCCTGACACTGGGCCGTGACCAGAAAGCACGTTGATTACACCGGGCGGAAACCCGCATTTTTCGATCCACTGGGATACCTTCCAGGACTAGAGTGATGTTAGTGAGTAATCACAGCATTGTAGAAGTGAGCGTACAGTTAATGGTGCCTTCTCGCTGCTCTTCAAGACCACGCAATTCCCAGCAGCCAGTGCTGGGGCAACTTTCTTCGCAAAAAATATCAACGGGGCATTCCAAGGGATAATGATAGCTACAACACCAAAAGGCTGCCGCAAGCTCATGTTCAAGAAGCCTGGCGTGTTCAAGCTAGTATGGCCTTGGGGATACGCGGCTTCGGCGAAGTAGTTGTACTGCGTAACCGCATAGTTGACATCGATTCCATGCGTACTAATGGGTTTTCCCATGGAAATTGCATCAAGGCGAGCAAGTTCATCTTTTTCCGTGATGTGCAGCTCAGCCAGCTTCTTGAGCGGTGCCCCACGCTCTAATGGGGAAAGGGCACTCCATGCTGGAAACGCGGCTTGAGCAGCGTCAACAGCAGTGTTCACATCGTCTACGGTCGCTTCCGCAACTGCATTGCTTCTGTCAGATACTTGCAAAACGAGAGACGGATTTGCGGTGAAAGGTACCTTTAGCGACCAGTTCCCCGGTATGTGGAGAGAAGAGCTCGAATGTGCCGTTGTCGCTCGCGGGAACAAGTTTGTTGTTGATTAACAACTGTGTCTCGATTACGTTAGTCATTATTGGAGTTGAAGCTACAAAATCACGAGGACTGGAGCGACGTATATCCACTGTCTCATACTGTGTAGCTCGGTGATGTCAGTCTAGGCGGGGTTTATACGAGGTTGGCGTTTAACTCCGACCATACTTGTTGCAGAGGGGTCATTGATTGCGTGCATATGAATCGGCCCGTCGTGGAAATACCACAGATCCTTGCATTAAGGAAACCAACAGATCAGATCTCCTCGAAGAGAGTTTCTGCACGTTTCATCAACAAGTACAAGACAGACGCGACTCACTCGCGATCATCCCGTCTTGAAATGCATGCCTGTGTTCGTGCCTGGATCAAGCATCATTCGCTTGACGACAGCTGCATCGACGCAAAGCACGTCACCAATAATTCCCATCAACTGGAGTCCCACTCCAATACTTCTGGACCCTGTAAGGCTGTGGACCATGCGCGCGGCGAGTCAACGCCACACTGCTAACACGCTGCACGGAGAAGGTCGGCCAAATTGGAGTAGGATTGGAGCAGTTGGAGCAGACGGAAGGAGACACAGAACCGCAGGAGCGGATTCCGATCGACAGAAGTACACCGTGAAAGGATTGCGGTCTCCACCGAGAGACTTGACGGTAAAAGTTTCAACCCTTCTCAGTCCCGGTCCGCGCCTGGCGCGCTCCCGTTGCATGGCTGAGATAATCTTGGACGATAGCCGAGTGCTTTATCAGTTATCGTCGCCAGCGTGAGGCCGGGCCGACGTTCGATGGATTCTCAATCCCAGCATAACTGCTTGACACCTGTCAGAATGCAGGCCCGCCTAACCATGAACAGATATTGTTTGACTCGAGCCAGCGACAGCGCCGTCGTCGGCGGTCGGGTAAGTCCAGCATTAGCAAGTTCTTCCTCGCGTGGTCGTGTAATAGGAAAATTGATTGCAAGGGTCTAGTGTGCTCCCGAGGAGGTGCCACGGCTGATTTAACTATGTTCCGAACGCTCTCGGTCGGTGTGGGTAAGTAGATACAACAAACGTGCTTCAGGAATGTTGTTTGGTTGGTAATGTCAATCATGTCTCGAGGGACACATGACTAACGGCGTAGAGTATGGAGTGTGGAGCCCGTCGCCAAAATGCAGAGTTGGAGGCTGTGCAAGATGTTTGTCTTGTTGACTAAAAGGATGCAGCAAGGTACTAGATTCTGAATCAGCGACCTAACTGTATACTATGGCGATTAGCTACCCAATAAGTTCCTATCAACTACCTTTGATTATTACCAAATTAGGATGCATCTAGAAGCAATAGCCACTTACAGAATACGTAAACATGCATAGGGCCGACGTACATGTAACGCCCATGAATCCCTGACCCTGAAAATATGTAAACCGGTTGTCTTAATTCTATCTATCTATACTCGTAACAGATCCGAGGTCGCAAAATATACAATGTTGTTGTCAAATATCCGCGTGAAGTCACCTACACGTTCTCCACGTTCTCCCCGCTAACTTCCCGCTGCTCTCATCTAGAGCTCGCCCTCCCAGGGTATCTATGGTCCAAGTCACTCTGTCCTCAAGACCCTCTCTCCATCTTCATCTCCACGCAGCGTCCTACTGCTTGCCGCGCACGACCTGCGCATGATATCTCGCCGGCTGCGGGCTCTGAGGCCAAGAAGAAGGAGTGGCTACCATTTCCTCCTCATCTGTCCCGCGACTCACTGCCGACGAAAGTAGAACACCGCTGGGCGCTTTGCGGGACTCGCGGAACTCGCGGATAGCGATACAAGCGCCGTAGATTTCGAGTTGGCTTTTAAGTAGCATCGTCAGCATCCTGAGGGGTGTGTTGGACTTCGTACGGACTCACTTGATGACCACGGCGATGCCGACTACGACCCAGCTAAGATAGCACATAACTCCCTCGCACTTCGACAGGTTGGCTTGGAATACGAGGAAAGCGACGGCGCCCCAGAAGACGATTTCGAGGCAGCTGATGATGGCATTGGCTTTGTAGCTGTGCCATCGCCTGAGACTGCGGACGTGTTCTGTGGCGAGCATGTACGAGAGCAGGATGAGTGACTTGGCTCCCTGGAGAGCGTTAGCAGTGTGTAGTAGGCTGGGGAGTTGGAGACGGTGTGTACCATGCCGAGTGCTATGGTGCCTGCTCGAGTCCGCGGTTGGTTCTTCATGAATAGTCGTGGTACCGAAAGGCCGACGACGATAACAACGAGAATACCAGTGACGATGTGCAGAGGCAGCTTGAATCGACTGGCAAATACGGGCTTGTTCAGAATGTCGAGGATGGCCATGGTTGCGAAGATGGGCTGAAAGATTCGAATTCGAGATGGTAGAGCTGCAAGTGTCGTAGTATTGGTTGGATAACGAATCGATTTCGCGCACTCTGGATGTCGAGGGAATGTAGTAACTGGATGGTTGCTGATGAGCTTCACATAGTGGTTACTAGTCACAAGTATTTAACATCTGTGTAGCATGTCGAAGGTGTTGACGCAACACAACTAAGCCTTCGACTTTACTTACTCCGCCGCATGTGTTTCGTGGTGTTGCAAGTAGCATGAAGGTCAAGTGCGAATGCGAGAGCGACATCAGACCGAGAGCGAGATGATTGGTCGGCCCGACCACGAATTCAGCCCTACCACTCGTACCACTGCGTTCCAATTGGCTGTGGCAGATGTCAAGCTTTAGGGGACCCTGGACGAGCCTCATATGTGGACGCTTGTTGTATGGATTTCTCCGCTTGATCGCTGTCGCACCGGTAGATCCGCCAGATCGTCCGTGCCTTTAGGTGAGAAAAAGACTTGTTTTGGATACCTATACGCGTATATATTTGAGAGTAATGCTTGATTCCGTATTCACTCTATCCACCTCCGCCCTAGCCTTGGGTTGGATCGGCTGTATTCTCGTTGATATGATCGACTGTAAGCCGGCCACACAATGCTTGCGAGATGGAATCTTCATTAGTCTTGCTTAGCTGGTAAGAGACTGGATTGAGGCGCTGGCATAGCGAGCGAGAGTGCGCCCTGGCCGTTCTGTGATTTCTGGAACGCAGAAATATGAGTTTGGCATACCAAACGTTTATCTCAAAGCTGCACGATGAATCCGAATCTACGGAACAGCCGACTGTGACGGCCCGGATGACGGGAACGTGGTATCCGATATGCTAGACTACTGTCATTCGGGCTATGTCAGCGGACGAATGCGTCAATCCACGTATGATGCGGAACATGCCAGACTAGGTGCCAGAATAGATTCCGTTCTTCTACAAACCCTGTGGTGATCAGGCAGATTCAAGAAGATGGCGAGTGAGATCAAGTGTATGGAACTGAGTCCTGGTATTATTTTGTTCGATGCGCTAATGCGGAACGAGATTGAACCTCGAATCCACAGCAGCTTTAGGGTATGAACATTCGTCAACCGTAAGCGCCGTATTCCAGAATTAACACCCCTGTCAAGGCTACGAAGGTGGCAGGGAACCTGTTGGGGGTTGGGTATTTGGAACGTTCTCGCTTCCCAGTAAACTCCCCAGGTCACCCCAATTCCAATCGTGAATATTATTGATCGTAAAGTCCATGAAACTCATTTGTGTATTACGATCAAATCGTGCAGTAGAGTACGCCGGCCCCTGAAACTGCTGTTCAGGATAAAATCGCCCAGGGGCATGATCCGCAAACATGTACGCACCGCTATTTATCGTGGGCTGGTGGAAGGGGTACGCGATGGATTCTTGTGCCGCTGGAAGTGGCCGAGATGCATCACGGTTCGAGTCTTGGGCGATCTCGGCTCTTGGTGCGGTCGCGACGGGTGATCGCGGACTATTCATAGCGTTCACCATTGACTGTAGCTCAGGTACGATCGAGGCAAACTTGTCGATAGTGCCAGGCATGTGTGGATTTCTTTTATGCCGCTGTGCCAGATCGGCTAGCTGTGAAAGCAGGATTCGAGACGCAGACATGTCTGTACCGGTGATCTTGTTCAGGCAGACTAGGTCAAGCACAAGTGCTGAGCTTGATGCTAGAGCATACCAAATGTCCCACCAGGTAATTGCGTCGAATCTTCCAATTGCCTCAAGCTTGAGCAGTACACGAGCCAACGCTCGGCCGGAGTCTGAGCACGACTCCGCCATAGCTATGAGAGCAATGTTCGTCGCATCCTTGCCTTCCTTGGCTAGTATATTGGCCCGTGTGAGCGAGGCAGAGCGGCACAGCACGATGACCGTGTAATGATACAGGCCGTGCAGCATCAAGATAGGCCGTTGAAATGCAGGTGGAGTGGAGTCCACTGCCTCCAGGCGAAGATGTTGGGGGAGCAGGTCTCTCCAACGCTCCATGTCTCGAAGCACTCCAGCTGCAGGTGACAAGGGCCCAACATAGGATTCATCTTCAGAGTTGGTTCGGACCGTCTTCGGTGCCCGGCACGCAGAGCCCAGGTGCACGACTAGACGATTGTACCATTGACTATACTCAGGCGGATTGTGCAAGTCTGAACCAAGGAGGCGCTCGTTCAGACAGCTGATCTTGCTGCCTGGATGCTCGATGGCACTTGGCCGGTCATAAGAAGAAAGCTGCATCTGCTCATATGCATACAGTGTCCACCACAGACGTTTCCGCAGCTCGCGGGCTAGCGGGGTCTGCAGAGTGTTCACTTTATCCTGGTGTAATCCAATGGCAAAAGCTATACGCACAGCCGTGCCGGTGAGGTTCCAGCAAGCGTCGCGATGGTTCGTGTTGTGCAGGTGGAGTGAGGCCAAGAGCAGTGCTTGGACCGCCATGACGCTGGATGTAAACATGACAACAGGCAGGAGCTGCTGGACTCGCCTCCACCACAACTTTTCCTGGTCTTCCTGAAACGTGATGCGCGCAACGCGGCGCGACAGGAGCAGCACGCACAAGAAACTGCACAACCACGCAGGGTCGGCATTCCCCGGATCCAGCAGCCACCCCTCATAGGCCTCGCGGAACGACGCTGTCAATTCGTTAGTCGATTGATCAGGCGAGTCCTTGTTTCGCTCAAGTCAACTTACCTTCGTACAGGACGGGAAAGGCAGGATTGATCTGGTCGAAGTAGGCCCCAACAAGACATTCGAGGCTGGGCACCTCGCTCGGCTGAGCGCTGGACAGTGCGCGAGCACCAGCAGGTGAGCTGTGGTCGACGTTGGACGTGGCACTGGGAGTGGAGAGGCTGCGCAGATCGCTTCGAGCATCGCCACCGTCCAGGGGCTCCTGATCTGCAGGGTTGCTCCCAAACAGCACGAAGGAGCGCAATGCCTCAGCGCCAATTAACGATCGAAGCCTGAGGTGAAACGAGAACGAGCTGGCAGGTCCAATGTACTGCACCTGCCCCTGCTGGTCTGGCAGCAACGACATGTGGTCATCCCCATCCTTGTCGCTGCCACCGTTCTGCTCCCCATGGCTATCAGCTTCCCCCGAGCCTGGCAGCGCAATGCCGAGCGAGCTGCCGAGCTGTCGCAACTCGTCCAGGTCGTTCAAATCAGCTTCGGGGAGGAGGCCCTTCACCAGCGATTCCAGCAGCGCCAACCGATTTCCCAAGCCCTCGACGCTGCCGTAGAGGCGCTTCTTGCGCGGCTGCGTGGTTAGGCATTCGATGTTGTGCAGGATGCAGTACCGACAGGCGTCCTGGCCAGGCTCTTTCCTGCACTTTTGCTTGCGTGATTTGCACTTATCGCACGAAGTCTCTGTGCGCTTGCGCTTATCGAGCGGCACTCTGCGCGAATTCGAGCTTGGCGGTGCTGTTGGCGTCGGCGTAGGAGTCGATGTCGATGTCGAGTGCGATGCTAGAGGCATCATGGCGGCGACGAGCGATTGGCGAGGCGGCAGCGGTCTACAGCGGCGGAGGGCATTGGAGGCGCGTGAAGAGACTGTGAATCGGGCACGACGACTTCAGCCGTCGGATTGTCAAACACAAGGCTTCAGTGCGGGTGCGGTACGGCGATACCCATGGGCTAGGCCACTTTTTAGATAGCACTCTGCAGATATCATCTGCATCGTCTCGAGCTCCATCGGGATGTATCGGCGACTCGCAGCTGCAGGAACACGGGGTCGGTTCGCCCCGGATTCTGCACAGTCATGCACAGCCATGTCCTTCTATTTTCCGACCGCTTTTCCGGGATGGCATTTGGATTTCGCGACGGTGCATTGTTAAAAGGACGTTTGGGGAGTCAGAGGCTCTTCCGTCGCCATTGCATCATGCATCCGCTTCGAAACGCCATCTTGCATGGTCCGCCCTTGGAACATGTCAGACCGGAGCCAGCCCCGGTGCATCGTCGATGGGCCGCGCAAGTTCTGGATCACGTCCGCCGACCATCAACCATCTCCTTACTGCGAGGAGTATGAGGGCAGATGGCCTCTCACACCCTGACCCAGCGATCTCGCCTTGCTTTCTCTTTTTCGAGCATTGTGGAGATGCTATGCCGGTTTAGGGCTGCATTGGTCGCCTGAACACCTATGATGATCTCCACCAGCCGCGTACGAGATCCTTCACATGAACGGGATCTAGTCATGGATCAACGGCTCCCGCCGCAAATTGGCCATGTTCTCTTTATCGACACCACACGTTGTCGAATGAGCCACACTCTGGGCGTTTCTCCAACAGGAAGGCGACGTGTCGACGTGGTGGCGCCGGGGTTTGCGCCGTGAGTCAGGCGCAACTTAATCCCGGGGGGGTCTTGTCGCTGTCCAAGAAAAGATGTCAGACGTATGAGATACATACTGCACACTATGCCGCGAGGGCCTCGTGACGCATCCAGGTGTGCTGTCAGCGGAGTTATGAGGATGCTCTTTGGGTGATGCCAAACGCATCCCAGGTCCGCCCTCTTGACCTACTCCACTGTGACAGATGCACTGGGGTTACAAGATATGGATCCGCAGATGTACTATCATGTTGATCAGAGTGCAGAGACGTATCGAGCTGTACAAAACGTATCGAGCTATACGGTGCGCAGTGACCGGCTGGACACGAACCTTCCTCCATCCGGGACCCGCGCGCGATGGTAAATGAAACGATACGCAACCCTAGCGTTGCGTTGTATCCCGTCAGCATGCACTGCCATCAGTCGGGTAGAGTACCCAAATCGACAGAGGGTGGGTGTCAAGAGCTGCCCTATATAATAGTGGGCTGACAGAATCTGCAGGTGTGTGCTCCCGTCCATAGACGAACGGCTATTGTGCGGCTCACGGCTGAAGTCGCTGCAATCTGATGAATTAGTGCGGACTGATCAGACCACAACTAGCTCGGTTTGATACGAGGTCTTGACAATCTGTCGTGTTGGAGTTTTGTCTCCCACTACCGCCGTGGACATCACGCCAGATGTGGGCTGTTGACCCGTGCAAACTTCAACGCAAACTAGAGGAATATTAAACTCTAATTGGTTGGAGGCACATGCGTGTATGGAGGCCACCGCCCTTCTTCTCGGACGGCAACCAAAGCGCGTGACTATCAGAGGTTGTTTCACTTGCCCTGTCGATACTGCACAGGATCGCCTTCGAATCAAAGCACCATCGGATGCAGTCTTCCATGTACTCTAACCCTAGTTTGAAGCATTCACTTACTATGCCTCGACGACTCCCAAGGATTTGGGCAGTGGGGCCGCGTTGGTGTGGGGGCTCAGCGTACGTAGGCATCAAGGCGCCTCGTACGTTTGGGCTGCTCATCGCTCACACATCAGGCTCAAACAACATGGGGGTTTCGGTGAATCCACCTCGGTGAATTCACTGCGCGTGTCGTAGAGACATGTCCCTCCGTTCATTGATCAAGACTTAACGCAGTCCTCTTGCGGGGAGACTGACAACTTGACAGCATGGCTGATCAGCAGTTCAACGTTGCCATTATCGGAGCAGGCATAGGTGGACTGGCCCTTGCGATTGGCCTGTCTCACCGAGACATTCCATTCACTATCTACGAGTCCGCCCCTGCGTTCTCAGCGATCGGTGCCGGTGTTGGGCTTGGCCCGAATGCCCTTCGAGCCATGGATCTCATCGACAAGCGGTTCCGCGATATGTACATGGGCATCGCAACCGGAAACCTCAGGCCCGAGAAGAAGCATGTCATGATGGAGGCGATGCGCATGGAGGAAGGCTTGGGTGAAGGGGAGAGTTGGTGGGGCCACGGCGAATGGGGAGCACCGTATTTCGAGAGGACCGGCGCTCACAGGAAGGACCTTCTGGATGTCATGACGGGCTTCATTGACAGGGATGCTGTCTGCTTCGGCCGGACCGTTGCAAGCATCGAGCAGAGGGACGATCAGGTCACCTTGACCTTTGCTGATGGACAAGTAGCGATCCACGCCGCGGCGGTCGGCTGCGATGGCATCAAGGGCCTCACGAGACGTGCGGTTCTTGGTGGTCGATATCCGCAACATGTCGAGCCGCAATACACGCACAAATACGTTTATCGGACGGTCGTTTCCATCGAGGATGCAAAAGACATGCTCGGAGATCTGGCCACCGACGCGAAGATGTACATGAGCAAAAACGTGAACATGTCGACGTATCCCATCAGCGGCGGCAGGGAGGTGAACGTCGTTGCGTTCGTGCGCGACCCCGAGCCCTGGCGCCACGCCGGAAACACACACCACGTATCGAAGCAAGAGATGATGGCCGACTTTGCCGACATCCCCGTCGACAGCCGGCTGCTGCGACTCTTGGAGGTGAGTCCCCGCCGGTGTAACCTAACCATAATGTCTGATATCTCACACCGCCCAGCGCACCCCCCCAACCCGCTGGGCCCTCTTCGACCACCCCACCACGCCCACCTACCACGCCGCCCTCCTCTGCCTGCTCGGCGACGTCGCCCACGCCAGCACCCCCCACCAAGGCGCCGGCGCCGGCCAGGGCCTCGAAGACGCGCTGATCCTGACGCGCGCACTCGCCGCCGTGCCGCGGTCTGCGCTCTCCGTCGCCTCGCCCGCCCGCTCGCGCGCCCTCGAAGCGGCATTTCAAGCCTACGACGAGGTGCGGCGCCCGCGGGCGCAGCGGCAGGTGCGCACGGCGCGCGAGTGCGGGGAGGTGTATAATCTAAGGGATTCACAGGGGGCGGAGTGCGGGGTTGAGGAGGCGTTGGGGGAGCTGGGGGGGCGGTTTGAGTGGCTGTGGGGTCATGATTTGGAGGGGGATGTGCGGGCTGTGGAGAGGCGGGTCGGGGAGCTGGTGGGGTGTGTGTAGGCGCGTCTGATTAGCGACTGGGCGGGTTGTGTGATCTGAGTCGTCTTGTTGCAGCCGATGGGCTGCAGGGGTATGACGGGATTGCTCCGTTCAAGCGTGTACACTCGGATGAGAAAAGGCGTGTGTTGGGAGTGGAAGTGGAGTTTGCTGGGAGAATACACGGGAGGGTATACACGGAGGTATATACGGGATGATACACAGGAGGATTACACACGGGAAGGTATACACAGGAAAGTTGTACACAGGATGGTTGTACACAGGAGGTTATATACAGGATGGTACACAGGAGGGTTATGCACAGAACGACTATACACCGAAAGGCATCAAACACGCAAGGACAGACAGAGCGAATACAAGCGCGCCCTGGAGGCCGCCATCCAATACTCAACCCTCCTGCTCTCTGCCGTCTGCCAGCTTACCCACCCTCCCTCTCGTGCCCGACCGCTTCACCCGCCCCCGCCCACCGATACACAAAAACCTCGACCCTCTCCCCGCCCACCCCCTCATCCCCCGGCAGTTCCCACACCCGCCGCGCCGCCTCCTCGAACCGCGCGTCGGCCATGAGCTCGTAGAACACGGCCTCGCTGGCGTGCCGCGTCTTGAGCGCGACGACAACGGCGAGGCGCGGGTTCAGGGCTGCGAGGCGCGAGAGCGTGCGTACGAGGGCCGGGCTGCTGTCGGGGTTGTAGGTGCAGTCTGCGACGAGGGCGAGGTCTATGCGTTTCTTTGCGTTGGGGTGCGCGCGGTTCTCGGGCTCGTTTTCGGTCTCTCGCTTTTGCGCGCGAGTGGTCGTGCTGCTGGCCGCCTTCGCGCTGCTGGTCTCGCTGGTCTCGCTGGTCGCGCTGACCTCGCTGACGTCGCTGCGCTCACTCACCTCGCTCATTTCCCCAACCCACCCCGGCACCGCGCCGTCCCAGTCCCACTCCTCGAACCGCACGCGCGCGCCCTCGGCCAGCACTGCATTCTCCACCGCGATGTTCGTCGCCACGATGCTGCGCGCGGCAGGCAGGTCGGTGAGGACTACGTGCGCGTGCGGGAGGAGCGAGGCCAGGGTGAGTCCGACGAGGCCGGTGCCGGTGCCGAGTTCGACGGCGGTGAGGCCGGATGCCAGGGCTGAGGGGGGCAGGTTGAGAGCGGATGCGAGGTCGGGGGGGTGGATTGGGGCTGGGTCTGTAGTCGTCGACGGCGATGTCGACGTCGCTGTTGCCGGGTCAGCAGCCGTCGCCAGCCCGCCCACGGCGCTCGCCAGCGCAATCCCCGCGTCCCTGCTCGGTCAGCCAGCTGATTGCAGTTGCAGCGCGGGACGGCGCGTACCACAGGTGCCGCGCAATGCTGTCGCCCGTCTCCTCCCACACGCTGACGGTGCGGTGCGCAATCCGCAGGCGGCGCTGCACGAGCGGCGGCGCAGGCGCGCGGCTGAACTCGGCGCTCCAGGCGGACAGCACGGCGGGCGCGGCGGCGCACAGCGCGGCGAAGGTGTCGTGGGCGGCCGCGGGCGCGGTGCTGATGCGCAGGCGCAGGACCGCGGGGAACGCGGGCTTCAGCGGCAGGCTGATGGCGAGGGTGCGGGCGCCCGCGGGCCAGAGTGCGGTGCGCGACGCGACGACTTCATCGCGGGCGGAGAGCAGGTCGGCGACCAGCGGCGTGTCGTAGGGGAGCGTTGAGTCGCCCAGGTCTGAGGTCAGGGCGATCAGGCACGTGGCGTGCGGCTTGCCGGTGCGCTTGTCGGCGGCGATGCGCGGCGTTTTGAGGAAGCGGATGTAGCGCATGGTTCCAGCATGGTGTGCGCATGGTGGACGACGGGAGTGCTGCAGGTGCGCCGGCGTGGGGCGTGGGCGTGGGGTGGGCCGAGCTAGGGCGAGCCGCAAGGCAGGCGTCATCAGCCCAACCTCCACCCGCACCGCCAGGTCGCCCGACGACCGACACCACCACATGCGCCCGCGCGCCGCCCGCCCAGCGCCGCCCGCGCCCCCGCCACCATGTACCGCCGCGGCGACCCGCGCTGGAACCGCACCATCCAGCACATCTCGGAGAATCTCGAGCACGCCAACGAGACGGCGGCCGAGAACCTGTACGGCTTCACCCAGAGCTACGTGAACCCGTGTCTGGCGTCGGTCACGCGCTGCTGCAATGCCGTCACCGCCCCGTGCTTCCCGTCGACCAGCGACCGCCGCCGCCACCGCGCGCGCTCCCGCGGCCGCGCCGAGCTGAGCTTCGACTTCTACGACGACTGGGACGACGACGAGGGCGACGGGCTGCTGGGCTGGGGCCACGACAGCCTGGAGCGCTTCCTGGGCACGAGCAGCTACGGCAGCAACTACGGCACCAGCTACGGCACCACCCAGCAGCCCCCCGCCGCCCGCCCCATGGCCTACGCCGCCCGCGCCCGCGACCCGCGCTTCGACGCCCGCCGCAAGTCCACCGGCGCGCCCCACACCGCCCCGGACCCCACCCTGATCCCCTCGTCCTCCTACTTCGGCTTCCTGGCCCGTCTGCCCTTCAACCTGGGCCGCAAAGGCCTGCGCTACAAGCCCAGCGCCGCCGACCTGACCGAGCACCCGGGCGCCCGGCACGCGCCCGAGGCCCAGCCGCTGATCGAAGACAGCGACGAGGACCCCCCGCGCGCAAGCGCAAGCGATCCCAAAACGCACCGCCGCGCGCGCAGCAACACGCTGACGTCGCGGCACACGACGTCCTCGCTGTCGAGCCGGGGCGATATTTTCCCCTCCGAGGACGAGCTCGACGACGCGGTCCCGCTGGACGACGAGTTTGCGTTTGTGCTCGAGCGCCGGGCGACGGGCGACGAGTCCGACGCCAAGACCGAGCGCAGTCGCAGTGCGCGTAGTACTAGTCTCGCGGGGAGTGCGCGCACGAGCAGTGACCATAGGATCGAGATGCTGGCGCGCGAGGCGGTGCCGGAGCTGGCGGAGCTGCGGGGCGAGGAGGAAAGGTTGCGGCGTGAGGAGGAGGGGGAGGTGAGGCGGAGGAGGGCGAGGGCGCGGGATTTGGCGGTTAGAAAGGGACTGGCTGTGGAGGGGGATGCGAAGACAGACACGACGCCTGGTGATGTCGTGCTGGATGCGAAGACTGACACGACAACACCCCTTAGTGACACCGCGCTGGATGCCGTGTTGGACGAGGGGCGTCCGGGGTCGCCCGAGGAGCGGCCTGTGACAGCGGTGCGGAGGGAGGCGCAGAACGAGAATCTGGAGGATGGGCAGAAAGAAGACGAGGATCAGGGGCAAGGAGACGCCTTTGTGCCGGCGCGACTCCCGCATTTCGGGTGAAGCTTTATATAGTAATACCATACACTGCCAGCTACAAGCAGAGCACCCACCCCACACACCCAATGTTCAACCCAATGTCACGTCACCCCCCCAAACGTCACAGTCCTCCCCGTCAACCCCGCGTATATCTCGTCCAGCGCCCCGCGCTTCCGCTTCCGCCCCTCGTCCCGCTGCGCCTCATCGTCCCTCTCCTCCTCGTCCGCCGCCACATCC
This sequence comes from Boeremia exigua, assembly GCF_020726555.1. Classification (NCBI taxonomy): domain Eukaryota; kingdom Fungi; phylum Ascomycota; class Dothideomycetes; order Pleosporales; family Didymellaceae; genus Boeremia; species Boeremia exigua. The sequence continues at coordinate 780,889 of NW_025763532.1, forward strand.
CCCTCCGTGCGCGGCGTCCACGCGCTCACGCTCCCGTCCGCGTGCCCCGCATACATCTCCACCGCGTGCGCGCGCCACGCCAGGCTAGTGATGCGGTCCTTCGCGCCCGCAGCACCGCCCGCCACCGCCTCACCACCGCGCAGGGCCCGCTCGGGCCGCCGCATGCGGCGCTTCAGCGCACCGTCGAACAGCGCGAACGCGAGCACCTCGTGCGGGTTGGGGAAGAACAGCGCGTCGGCGTGCGCGGCGAACAGGTGGCGCGGCGGCAGCACGGGGACCGTCGGCGCGAGCCCCGCGTTGCGCACCGCGGGGCCGAACGAGGCGAGCGTGTTGGCGTACGAGGTGCTGTCCCACACGCGAATGCGGTTGTCGTGCCCCGCGGACACGAGGTGGCGCGCGTCCTCGGTCCAGACGAGCCCGTTGACGGCGCCGCGGTGCGCCTGCGCGTGTGCCCGCGGCGGCGCGTACGAGTGCGTGGGCCCCGCGCGGCCGGTGGCGTCTTCGAGGTCGAGCGTGCCCAGCGAGCCGATGCTGCGGCGGATGTCCCAGAAGCGGACTGTGCCGTCGGTGGCGCCGGACGCGAGGAGGTGGGAGGTGACGGGGCTCCAGGCGGTGGAGAGCACGGCGCCCGTGTGCCCGGCCAGGCTGTGGGTGGTGGCGCCGGAGCGCAGGTCGATGAGGCGCACGTTCGGGCCCTGGGTGGCGCAGGCGATGAGCAGGTGCGAGGCGATGGGCGAGAGGGCGATGTTGTAGACGACGGCGCCCAGGTCGAACGAGGCGGAGGCCTGGAGCGTCTCGCTCGAGTAGAGCTTGACTGTGTGGTCGTACGAGGACGTGAGGAACGCGAGCGAGTCGAAGGGGTAGAAGCCGAGCTGCGTGATCCCCAGCTTGTGCTCTTTTGCCGTCTTGTTCACAGCGGAGAGAGGCAGCTGTGTCTCTCCGCTCTCAGTGCTGGTCGTCTGCGCCTCGAGGTCCCATATCGCAACCGACGAGTCTGCGCCGCCTGACAACAGATACCGTCCTTCAAATCTATCGATGGTCACGGCATTCACGCCTGCAATATGGGCTGGAATGCGCGCATGAGGGTCGTCTGCCGAGGGCAGTCGCTGGCTGAATGTCACGGCGGCCGGCTGCAACGCGTAGACGAGACTCGTCGCCGTCGCACGTTTGAGAACATCGTTGTGTGCGAAGCCGTATGCGCGATCGAGCAAGTGCTGTTGGATGGTCATATGCGTCTACATGCTTTGCGTGGAGGTGCGGAGGCTGAAGGTTATTGAGCGTCGAGCATGACGTTGTATCGGTCGCGCCCTTTGCCGCCCTTCACCACGCTAAACTTTTTCGTCCAAGCTCCTGCCACCACCACCACCATGTCACTCAGGTCGTTCAGTAGATCCAGACGCCCGTCCGATGCTTCCGTCGGCGGCGAGAGTGTGGTTGAGAAGTCGTCTAGGCGCACTGCCAGCGTTTACGATGCAGTTGCAGGTAATTCTGCTCTGCACCAATACAGGCGCTGTACTGACACAGCAAGGACGTGTCACGCAGGCAGGGCTGATTGGTAATGTCACGGACGTGAAGAGCTCACGACAGCCTCTTCGCCCCGACGAGGTCCTCTTCAAGCAAGCCAACGCGCCAATCCGGTACGAGGAAACCGACTACTACAACGCACATGCCCGCCTGCCTGCCAACCAACAGCTCCCAAGTGGCGACCTACTGACCGCAATCCACGCGTATGTGTCGAAGCTCTATTCGCGGACCGCAGAAGGCGACATCCAGCCTGCTTACAAGAGCATGGACGAGACTGCACTGATCGCTTTTGGGATTCTTATGGAAGAGACGGCGCGAGAAGTACTTGGCGAGACGGGCGACTTTGCATTCGTTGAAGCCGCCGACGAGGGTGAAGAGATGTTTGATTCCGAGGAAGATAGTGAAGAGGATGTGCAGAGCTCGAGAGAGGGTTCGCGGGGGGCTTCGCGGGAAGCCTCGCAGGGAGCCTCGGTCGGGACGGACGAAGACTCAACAAGCGATGGCTCACGGTATTCCTCAGATGGGTCGGATTGAGTTTAATCAGCCTGCACGCAAAAGTGTGAAGAACAGGAGGCGTCAGTGCATTGCAATAATTTTCAGTGCAGGCACTGTTCTGCTTCCAGGAGGACCCAGCACTATTCTGCGGCTGGATTCTGACTTGAATTTTTGTATGAAGGGTAGGTTGCTAGTCAGGATATCCTACGTGACTGCCTCCAACGCGCTGGTCTAGCGCCATGGGTCGAGGAAGGTACGCTCATAGGACATGCCTCACGCTCTCCCCTGAGCTCAACCCCACCCAATCGGTCGCAGTACTATCTGATACGAGGTCCACTCATATCACCATGGTAAGTCACTTCAAATGCACACTTGCACCATTGCTGACCTCCCAGGCACCGAAAACCATTATCAACACGCAGAAGCAGGCCGCCATCCTCGCATGGCTCCAAAAGACTGCACTCGCGTACAGCCTCAAGGATCTGGAGAAGCTGGTGCCCTCAGTCACCTCCATCAACGGCATGGCTGTGAAAGACTACATGCAGGCGCTTCAAGACGATTCCCAGATCAACGCTGAAAAGATCGGCAACGGAAACTGGTACTGGTGCTTCCCGAGCGAGGCCAAGAAGAAAAAGGAGACTGCGTTGGCAAAGGCACAAGAAGAGCACGACAAGGCTAATGCTACGGCTGCGGAGTTGCAGGCGAAGGTGGATCTAGCTGGCGCTGCACAAGCCGAGGATGAAGAACTCCTCGCGGAGACAGGTACGCTACACAGCGTACGCAGACTCCTTCATTGACACCAGCAGGCGAGGATCGCAAGACGCTCATCGCGAAGCACGACGAGCTCACCAAGGAAGTCGAGAAGCTCCGCAAAGAGCTCGCTGCATACAGCGAGTACGATCCGGTCGAGCTGGACAAGAAGATTGAAGAAATCAGACAATCACGAGCCGCCGCAGAGAAGTTCACTGAACACATCTACTGCATGGAGAGCTGGCTGAAAGCGCGGGTGCCGGATCGAGAAAGCCAGATTGGCGCTTTGAAGGAAATCTACGGCGACGAGTGGGATGATGAGGATGGAGGACTCCGGGAGCTCTGACGCCTTCTATGGGTATGTATGCTGTGCGACGTGGAGTTGCTCGAGCATACACGGAGATTAGGTCAATGCGTGGAGAAGGGCTCCAAATTTAGAATCATGTAGGTGGCACGTACGAATTGTCAGCGAACAATTCGGTCCTTAGCGATGCGCATCCACAGCATCATTGTGAATCATACAGCACTATGCCAAATGCGTGCCTGAGTCACTTTAATGGCTGGTCCGAGGCTACCAGATTATGTGGCTGACGTGCGCACGGCCTCCGTCATTGATTGATTAGGTCGCTTGCAAAAGAGCGTCATGTGTAGCTTTTACAAACGCTCGTCAGCTCCACACGCTTAACAACCGCCTTCGCTGGCCTGCGCCAAACCGTTCACTGTTCTTATTTTTCTTTCTCTGTAACATTTGACCACCCATTTCCTCCGCATACCGCCCGCCAATCCACAATAGACACGTACCCCGCAATGGCCGACGCTGGAGCGCAAGAAACCCCACAAGGACCGACAAGCCCGGCGAGACGAGGAGGGAGGGCGAGGGGACGTGGAAAAGGAGCACATCCCGGTGCTGAGGACGGCCCAGAACACTCCGGCTCCCGAGGCCGTGGCAGAGGCGGCGCTTCAGGGGGCCGTGGACGAGGTCGTGGGAGAGGGGACGGCGGCGCAAATAGTAGGGGAGGGCGAGCTGCGGCGGACAAGGGCAAAGCGCCTGCTGAGGAGGGCAACGAGCAGCACGGATCGTTGCCCACAATCGCGAGACCGCCTGTAGAGGAGGCAGTCGACGACGATGCCGAAGTCTGCTTCATTTGCGCCTCGCCCGTGCAGCATACCGCCATTGCACCCTGCAACCACAGAACGTGCCACATTTGCTCGATCCGAATGCGCGCGTTGTACAAGACCAAAGCCTGCGCGCATTGCAGAACCGAGTCTGAGCATGTTATACTGACTGACGCCCACGAGATGTCGTACCAGGAGTTGTCTGCGGCGGAATTCTTCAAGGTCGACGACAATCTGGGGATCAAGTTTGAGAAGGCCGAGATCTTCGAGGATGCGAGGCTTCTACTGCAGTACAATTGCCCGGATGGCGAGTGTGATGTTGCGTGCTTGGGCTGGCCCGATCTGCACCGTCATACAAAGACGGCGCACGGCAAAGTTATGTGGTGAGTGATGGTGTCCAGTACATGCTGTAGTGATACTGACTGAGCCTAGCGACTTGTGTACAAGAAACAAGAAGGTCTTTACTCACGAGCACGAGCTTTTTACCTTTGCGGACCTGCGCAAGCACCAAAAATTCGGCGATGACAATCCCGGCGCAATCGACCAGAGCGGTTTCAAGGGACACCCCGAGTGTGGATTCTGCCGCCAGCGCTTCTACGGAGACGACGAGCTTTACACACATTGCCGGGACAAGCACGAGCGCTGCCACATCTGTGATCGCCAAGAGAACAGCAGACAACAGCAATATTTTGTAAACTATGATGCTCTTGAGCAGCACTTTAAGAAGGACCACTTTGTGTGCCCAGACCGAGAATGTTTGGAGAAGAAGTTCGTGGTGTTCGATTCAGAAATGGACCTCAAGGCCCATCAGATTGAGCAGCATCCAAACGGCCTGACCAAGGACGCTCTCAGAGACGCGAGAAGGGTGGACATGTCTGGCTTTGGCAACTACCGCACTCCACACGAGCCAGAGCATGGCAGACGAGACAACCAGAGACGAGAAGGCAACAGAGCCCGTGGGAGAGGCAGAGATCCAAACGCCGAGGCAGTGCCTGCATCATCTGCACAGCCGCTTAGTAGAGCCGAGCTTGCGTTCCAACGGCAGATGGAGGCTCAACAGTCTGGCGCAACTGGGCGCGCATTTGGTGGCCAGCTCTCAGCCCCTACACCCGGAGAAGCTTTCGCAGCCCGACCCGCTCCCAGCTCATCTGCGCCGCCTACACAGAGTGTTTCAAGACCGAGCCAACCAGCTGTGAATAACGTCTCGAACAACATGAGCCAGTTGAGTCTCAACTCGCAAGCTGCCGCACCGCAGACTCCCCAAGATCAGGCGCGCCTCCTACGACACAATGCAGTCACCGAACGAGCGTCGAATCTGCTGCGTAACGACCAAGTCAAGCTGCAGCAGTTCCGAGCAGACATTTCAGCGTATCGAAGTGACAAGGTTTCACCAGCGCAGTTTATCGAGGGGCTGTTCGCACTCTTCGACAGTGACTCCAAAGACTTGGGTAAACTGGTGAAGGAGCTGGCTGATATCTTTGAAATCCCAGCCAAGCAGCAAGGACTGTTGAAGGCCTGGAGCGACTGGAAAGCAATCAACGAGGACTATCCATCACTGCCCGGCTCGGCGACAGAACGCGCCTTGAATGGCGGACTTGCTACCAGCGGAGGCTCAAGAGTGCTGAAGCTCAAAAGTTCAACGGCCCAATCACAACGGTCACAGGCCAATCGAAAAGCAAGCTGGTCAAATACATCTGCAGGCGGCGCGTTCCCCTCATTGCCAGCGGCTGCCTCATCAAGTCGCAGCGGTGGAATCGGAGCTAAACCCGGCCAAACGCCGTGGATGTCCTCATCCTCCAAGCCCGCGCCTGCCCGCAGCACCGGGGTGTCACCTATCCCCTCTCGCGTTGCATCATCAACCGGATTAGCAAAAAAGAGCAACGCAGCGATCGCAGACGCATTCCCTGCTCTGCCCGCAGCCCCCAAGCCAACGAGCACCATCTTCAGCCCCGGATACACAGGTCTCGGTCTGCGACGGGACAACAGCGGCCGAAACACACCAGTGAATGCGGCGTGGGGTGCACCCAGCGCCGGTGCCAGCGGATCAACAACACCCGCGGTAGAAGAGGGTGCGGGAGGCAAGAAGAAGGGCAACAAGAACAAGAAGCAGACGCTCTTCCACTTCGGGTAGAGGTCTAGGTAGCGGGCTTCGAGAGCAATCCCTGGAATCGCATCAACTGGCCAAGCGATAGCACAGTATTCAGCAAAAGCAACCACAGCGGTGGTGGGTTTCAATGATCGACAACGCTCTGGCGGCCTGAACTATTGACACAAGCGGTTAAGCGTGTATCGGAAATGTAGAGTAGACTACACGTCACGAGCGTAGAATGAACCAGTCGTGTCAATTGTGATCCAATGTACGGCACTTGAAATGTCCAACCATCCTTAACAAGTCGCAGAACCATGACTGAAGAAGTCCATTCAAGTGTAAGCAGCCCGACAAGAGATTTCTTGGGCGATCCAAATATGGTGTTGCCTAGCTTAGCACCTTCAACAACGGCAAACCGGTTGATACGTGCGCACAGCAGAAATGCTGAGGCTTCGGAGTGATACGACACATGTCCAGGCACGGTGGTGAGTCAGGCGGCGCCTCATGCACAGTCGCAAAGCAGGATGGCTTGCAGGACTGGTGAGGCTGCTGGCGCCGGCTACCACTCCGACGGAAGGGCTGCGCAAGTTCCCGCGTAAATGCCCTTGCAGTGGGAGCGAATGGGACGAGCCGTTGGCGCGATGTGGTCATGGGCGACCAAGCGTTGCATCTGGCTCGCTGTGATTGCCCAAGCCTCAAGGCCCTGATGAAGCGACCCATGGTACAGAGGCTGCGCCTGGACAAGCACCGCACCCAGCGTGTAGGGGGCCGGCTGCTCTTGGTTCTCGTCCGTTTTCGTTGCATGCTTCTTCTCCTCCCTCCACCCATCCCTTTCGCCCTTCTGCAACCTCCTCCAGTTACCCAAATACCAACCGTGACGGCGGGTGCCACTGCTAGAGTTACACACAACGCTCGCAGCCTCGCAGTGTGTGGCCCATTCGACTGGTACGAGCACAGAAGCCGTTGGGGCCAGCATCGTCCCAGAGCGTAATTTCCGCCGTCCCCGCAAGCCACTAGTTGCGGCTTCCCGCCGCTCGCCTCTGGCGCGCATAGCAAAGCGCTCTCGCCAGCAGCGTGCACCGCGCACCGCGCAGTCGTGAACGTCCCAGCAGAGCCAGTCTTAAACCACAGTGCAGCTTCTGCACCAGCTGCACCAGGCCACCGCTGCTTTCCCGAGCCCCTGCGCTTTGTGCGGCCCTTCCCCCAGTCACTTACCTTTCCGGCTAAGATCGACCGCGCAGGCGTCGCATTCGAGCCATCATGTATCCCCATTCTCGCCAAAGCAACCAGTATCCGGTCCCAGCACCACCACAGCAGCAACAGCGGCCAGGTGCTGGTCTGCCGCCTCCGCCGCCGCAGCTTCACGACCCCACCCAGCTAATGCATCTCCCTGCTCCCGCCCAGCAGCAGCCGCCGCCGCCGCCGCCCCCGCAGCAGATGCAGTCGCAGGTCATGTACCGCGAGATGCCCCCTGGAGACCCTAACGGCGACTACATCGGCCAGCATGGCGGCAAGACCTACAGGTGCGTGGCTCTACTTGTATCTTCGTTTGTGCGCTCACACATGACAGACTGCGTGTCGACCAGCAGCCCATCCGAGCCCGAATGTGTGGTTTTGGCGACAAGGTAAGACAGCTCGCGCAGCAATCCATTGTTCTGGTAGAGGTACAGAGCTGAGACTTGCGGCCAATGACAGGACCGACGCCCCATCACTCCGCCTCCTTGCATCCGCCTCATCGTATGCGATGCCGCAACTGGACAGGAGATTGACTGCAACGACATCGACACCACCTTCAATGTGCTTGTCGTCGACCTCTGGCACGAGGACACCCAGCGCGGCGCGTGCAATCTTGTGCGCCACAGCAGCGCTGCACCAACTGTCAGTATCTCCAGCAGCGTGACAACCTCGTTCCCTCCGCCGCCAGACCGCCCCATGTTCTTGCCCCAGGTGCAGTACAATGCCTACGGCCAGCCAGTGCCCGCGCCGCACCCCTACGCCCAGCCCCAGTACTACGGCGGACAAGCCCCCCCTGGGTTCCCGGCGCCCTACGGCGCAAACTATGGCCAGCCAGCCGTTCCTGCGCAGAGTTCCAGTTCGAACCACACGCGTAACCTGATTGGCCAGACGTCTGTCAACGCCTTCAAGCTCAACGACCCAGAAGGCAAGCCGGGCTTCTGGTTTGTCCTGCAGGATCTCTCGGTGCGCACCGAGGGCACGTTCCGGTATGTTTACACCCACCATCCAAAAACAGCCACCGCTAACAACCGCAGACTGAAGTTCATGATCTTCAACATCGGCAGCGGCGACAACCCCAGCAGCATCCTCGCCCACGCCGAGAAGACGCCCATGCTCGCCTCGTGCTTCTCGGACCCTTTCACCGTGTACTCGGCCAAGAAGTTCCCCGGCGTCATCGAGAGCACCACGCTCAGCAAGTGCTTCGCCCAGCAGGGCATCAAGATCCCTATCCGTAAGGACGGACCGCGCACCCTTGCCAACCAGTCCGAGTATGATAATGATGACTGATGTGAAAAAGGTGACAACGAGTTCACGAAACACAAATACCTCTCCAAACGCGCTTTGAAGGCGCTGTTTGCGGAGTGCGAAGTCACAGTCTGAACAGTCCGCGCGCGTCCGTTTTCAACCGCATTTCGCATTTTTCAACTCCCTGTTGTCGTGCGGCTATCCGAGATTGGCCGCGGCGAGTGTTGTGTAGCAGTATTCTTGTTTCCGAGAGCTCGGCGTGTTGTAACATAGGTGGACAGGGGCGTTAATGGGTTTTCTGCGGTCCCGGGTTGGGATATCACTAGTAACGCCAAAAAGGATCGGCCAAGGATGTACCTAGATGGCAATGACAATGACTATACGGTAATCACTCATCATAATCCTCCTGAACGCTTTGCACGTGTTATCGTTATGGGTGTCTGTGGAGCCGTTGAGCGGACTGCAACATACACGGCCGTTTTCGATACGCGTATAGACTATCGCTGCATACCTACATGCCGTCGCCGCGCCAACGCGTAGACGCATCGACGCATCCAGCACTAGACACTACAATGAGCCTCTTCCCCGCCACAAAGCGCTCGGCACGCACACCTCCCCCGTGCTCCGCCCGCGCCGTCCACAGCGCTCGCAGACAGCAGGCCCTCGTGTCCACGAGTCGCGGGCGCGACGCTGAAGTACGTTCATTCGCGCTCGCGCTGTTCATCGTGCTATTCGGTGGCGACCGCACGTATAGCAGACTGGTGGTTCCGGTGGAGCTAACACCTAAAGCTGTCAATGATCAGTAAAGACCTCTAATCCTTCTTTGCAGATATCACAAGACAAGTATGCTCAGACTACCGCTGTCACCTCGGGGTGCAAAGCGGGCCGGGGGACATCGGAGCCGTGCTGTTGCAGACGTGTTGCGCGCTTTCTAGTCACGGCGGGGCTGGGGGCTGCGAGGAGTGTGGTGCGGTATCGAAGGGGACGCGCTGCGAGGAGAGGGTGTGGACGGTCCTGTACGGGCCTTTCGAGGCGCCAGGCGAAAGGGGGTTGTGTGTTTTTGGTCCTCTGTAGGGTGGCTGTGCGCGGTGTGGCTCTGGGTACTCGTCCCGTGTCTGCGCAGTCGGCTTCGTGCCGCGTTTTCGGGTGTGGCGATTGCGTGCTGGGACTGGGCTGGTGAGAGGTACGGTGGCCTGCGGTGAATTGCAAGTTCGACGTGTTGTTACGGGCACGTCAGTTGTCTGTGTTGAATCTCTTCAGCCATTAGTTTGCCATTGTCGGTTTTGCTGCAATGTTTGTTCGACATGCGTCCGGGTACGGGCCAGTCCTCGACGCTTATTCAGAGGTGTGGTGAATAATGAAGAACATATTGAATCTTTTTGAGGGCTGCGCAGCCCATTCGCTGCGTCGCATAAGCGCTTGCAAGACTCAATCCCTCGCGAGGCTACGTGGGCACTGAGGTTATTCCTTCCTGCCACAGGTCTTCACACATCCACAGATAGCGGAAACGGGTTCATTCCGCCCACAGGAGCTTTCGTGATGGCACGGTCAGTGCTCGCCATAGAAGGGTGGTCTGGCGATACTTTGTCCGGTGTGAGCCCGGTCATGGCGGTGAACTGCTTGGTCAGCCAGGAAGAGACGAGTCTGCAAACCATCTTTGTCCGTAAGCAGACAATCAAGCACGAAAAGGGCAAGACTCAAACGCAGTACCGGGACGTTCCATCTATGCTGAGGGACATGTCGACCTGCGTTGGCTGTGCGACGGTACCTTTAGCATGGGTTCACCGTTGCTGTCAAACCTGTTTGATGCAGTGCGTGATTTGATCGGGAACCCTTCTCCGCTGCCTCCTCGCTCAGCCAGCCACTGAATGGAGGATTGGTCTGTGTTTGCATCTCGGTACTGCGCAGAGTGGTTCCCTGAATCCCTCCGAGCCTTGCTTGATATGTACCATTCCAAGTCAACGTCGAGCCTAGCATCGCCAAGGACGGAGGATTGTGTGGGTTCGCTGGTATCAGATCGCAGAGCGGGCTCGGAAAGCAACATGCACTGGGCAGAGGCACGGGGCCTGGTCGTTTTGCGGATGGCGCAATTCAATCCTGCGTCATTCAAGATGCGCGGAGTGTATCGAGCGGTCAAAGTTCCTCGCCTGGATAAGGAGTATCAAACCAAGGTGGAAATCCTGAAGGGAAGGACCGACTGCGCTGTCGATGTGGAACCAAGCAGGTCGAAGATGCTGTGTATCCACGCCGGTGCAATATTACTGCATATTTCGTGTTCAAGACACTCGGTCTGGATAGTGATGTATCACGATGCACGGTCAGTCCCCAGACTTTGCGACGGCGCTTGCAGATGTCCATGTGGATGCAGCGCTGGACCCTGCAATGTCCGTTCAGCATCAGCCCGAGATTAATCCTATCGTTTAGATCAGTCCGATGTAGCATCTGTCATGTCTCCTCTTGGCAAGACGTCATTGGTACATCAGCATGATGGAACATCAGGATGATGGAACTTGCCCTTTCCACCAACGCTGCCCTGGAGGCTCCACGGTACTTTTCACAAGAAACCCCGGCTCCCGTCCCGCAGTAAGTTTCCAAGTTCTACCGTACCGCCACCTACGCACGGCCTTTAATGGAAAACCTTGGTAAAAGGATTGGAGCTAAACGCGGAACTTTCTTTTTAGTCGCGAGTCTGCGTCAATCTCAGCTGTCAGACGGTTCGCTGGTGTAACCGCGCAAAAGGGCGAGTCAGATCGTCTGAGCTGCCGCAGGTCAGACGCGATTGCGGTGTCTAGACTGAGCGAGGGGCAGGTCGGCGACCCAGAGCTTCGTGGGCGCCGTGAGCGAGCAATGAGGCGAAAAGATCTGCCCTGTGTCATTACCGGACGTCAAGAACTCTCACAAACAGCATCGGGCCGCGAGGACACGTGCATGTCCGAAGTGCGTCCGGGTACGGTAAGGCGTAGCTCGAGTGTCCGACACGGCTGACTCTCCTCATGCCTGGTCGGAGTGCAGCTGCAGAAACTCCACAGTACTAGCGGCAGTTGTGCAACGAATCCTCCAACATCGTTTGGCTAGGTGGCTACCGGAAACCTTTCCATGAGAAAGGGCAGCGCTCATTGGACAGCGGGCAAAGGGTCCGTTAAACGAGTACATTGAGTATGAGCTGATACCTTCTCGGTGGCAACTTTAGGGTGGGGTAAAATTGACATCTGAATCAGGGCAAACAGGAATGGAGATGTGAGAACACGCATGTCAAGAACTGCAATGGGAGAGAAGATACAGATGGGTGGGAAACCGTGCGATTACTATTACTTGTTATGCCTGAGGGGATCCGAAGGACTTCCAAACGCCAATATATTACAGCGGGAGAGATACGACTATGCGCACATATGGGCTGTCTATCGTGTCTTGATCGTTGCGTGACTCTTTGTGACTTGTCAACTCCCGTACCAGCCGAAGAGCAAACATAGAAGATCTGATGACAGACCCGGCGGTGCAACACGTTCCAGGCTCCATACTGTTATCCAGGATTAGGCGAAACATAGTGCAGCGATCTGAAAGACGCCAAAGCAGTGCAACGTACAACACCACAACCATGTAGACCGGAGGACCGGGTCGCATTGGCCTAGAAGGGTCTCATCTGAGGCATGATGGGGCCTCCCAATTGGACCGGAGGCATCGAAGGGCCCAAGCGGTGAAACATTTGGATCAGACGTTCACCTACACTAGGTTCGAGCTCGGTTCCGTCCCGTGCGATCTTGACTTCGCGGTTCGCGTTCCAGGGGTTGCGCAGACCGCGAGTTCGATAGAAGGGAAGACGGTTTGCGGACAGCCATTCAACCTTGAAGGGTTTACCCCAGCTTTGTGCGACGACCGGTGAATCGCCGTCCGTCTGGGGTTCGACCTTCACAGTCGCCTCTTCTTCGCCCTCCGACTCGGACAGTTCTGCTTCCCAAAATATAGTGCCTCGGGCTGAGTCGTCAATGATTCTGCCCCTTGGTGCCCATTCTGTTGCCAGTGTTGGAATTGACTTTGGCACATCTGGCGCGTCCATGATGTTCTCGGTTTTCGGGGCTGAGCTGACAAGGACTGGATCGTCTTCTAGGATAGGTGATCTCATGCGGGCGTAACCAAAGTATTCTCCTGACTTGTTCGCCGAAAAGATTAGGTACACGTTCTCCGCCGACTGGTGATTGTTAGCTGTGCTCGACAAGGACCCCTAATTGGGATGCCACTTACCTGGTAAGCCTTGTTCAGCACATCCTCGTTATGAGATTGGGTTGCCCAGATACCGTTTCGTATACTGAGTTCCAGGTCCTGCAAGGTAAGACTCTTGACAATGAAATATTTGCTAGTGGTCATAGTGGGAGTGCCATCTCCATTCTCGTGTGCCTGTGACTCGGAAGTCTCCTCCGGCAAACCGTCGATGGCTTCACTGTTCTGTCTGGGTGACATTGGCGGAGATGCGGCAATGTGTGGAGGGGAAGTCATAGCTGAAGGCCCTGTAGGCACTCCTGCTGCGGGTGCTGAGCTACGACGTAGTCGGCAGACCAGGCGTACTCCATTGAAGCGCGAATCGTGGAATCTGTGCATTGCAGCAGTGCATGAGGCTTCCGTACGGTAGTTGACAAAAGCGCAGTTGCTTTTAGATATCAAGAACAGGCTCTCAATATCCTTGGTAGCCTCGCGGGAGAAGTGATCTTTCAACGACACCACCGTAGTCCCGGGTGGTAGATTGCCCACCCAGAGCGCATGGCCCGATTGCTTTGGTTTTCGAGGCGGACCGCGTGGGATGGAGCTGACAGAAGCTGATCGAGGCATTCCTGAGGAGGTCAGTCATGTCGCAAGAGGCAACGCTGAAGCACGTACCTGGCACTGGATAATAAGGCATATTCTGCTCACTATGCCCCATTCGCGTGCTGCCATCATGAGATGGGATGTCTGCGTTCTGTCCAGGAACACCGGAAGGGGCTGTCGATAAACTGGGTCTCCTGCCATACATCGTGTGTCCTTGCATGCCTTGCGCTGCATAACCTTGCGGGTAGTGTCCTTGAGGACCGTACGATGTGGGATAATACATGTACTGTGGGGCTTGCGGGTACGGCTGGTATGGATTGTGGATTGGTGCCACTCCCTGAATCCGCGGCTGGCTCAGGTTGTACGGTGGGTAGACTCCGTTCTGTGGGTTTTGTGATGGCATGTATCCTTGCTGATACGGGTTCGCCCCGTAGTTGGAGCCGTAGGAAGGATGGACGGCCATGCCGTTCGACGCATGCGCTGGCATTTGCATGTTCTGTCCAAGCTGGTAGACAACAGCCGATGTTGACGCGCCAGGCAGCGAACGTGGAACGGCCTGCGAAGACTGGTGCTGCATATCGGAGCCGTATTCAGGCAATGCGCCAGCCATTGCGCCCATTTTGAATGAAGAGGATTCGTGGTGCGACGCATAATAGGGTGCAGACTGTGCGGGCGAACGATGGTCAGGCCGGTGGTGTCCCTGAGAGATGGAGCTCAACTGAGCGTAGAATGGCGTATTGTTATCTTGCAACTTGTAAGGAGACGAGGATGGCAGCAGATCATGCTGGTCATCACGCGGCAGACCAGCTGCAGCGTAGTCCATGGGATGGGACTGGGAATCGGAGGGTATATCACCCATCTGTCCTTCGACAATGACTGGAACCGTGAACCACTGCTGAACCCACACAAAAGACATATCAGCTCATATTCCACATATAAAACGAGTGACTAACGAACGATAGTTCAAAAGACAGGACAACGTTGACCGCGGTGAGGCCGAACTACAGCACGTACCTTAATCTATGGTAGAATAACCCTGCCAGATAGAGGTGGCAAGCCGGAAAGGTTCACACCCGAAGAGCTGAGGCTTCGCAATGCTGGTAACCGAATATACCAATGAGGGGACGAAGTAAAGGAGGATTGAGTGTTAAAAAAAGAAGCTTGGGGTTAATAAGGGCCGACCGACAGACGAGTAACGGCTGTGATTGACGACCCGCTCAAAAGTGTACTCGCTTGTAGCGGAACGGGATGACGATCAAAATTGCACGGCCACTCATATGACAGAGCTGGGTGCTTTGAAGCCTTACAGGACTTTAGTATAACGGCAGTGGCCGGAAGAAGATGAGTCGGTGGAGACTGGCAATTAGAAGCTGGTCTAAGCGAAGGGGATTTGGGGGAAGGCCTTACTGGCTTGACCCAAAATTTACGGAAAGGCCGCGTGAGTGTATGCAGGTTCTCTGCCTCAATTGCCTCCGGGCCCAGTAAAAACTCGCAATCTGATTGGGCACAAGCTTGCAGATTGTGGCTTTTGGAATGGCTTGTGCGATGACGGGATAGGAACCGATGCTTTGGAGGCGATATGATCGACTAGATCTTGTATTAAAGACAGACAAGTGGGTGCCACAAACGATTACAAGGCGAAGCAGGCGTTGTGTAAGAAGACATGCTAGAATGTGGCGAGTGAGTCCACTTCTAGACTGCCAATAGGCCGGTGGCGCTCGCTGTGCAAGTCTTGTGGTGAGCTTAGCGGACCCTCTTGACCCTGGCATTTGGGAGACGGGAAAGCTTACCGCAGGGACAATTGACGGCAGAGGAGCTCAGGTCATGACACGGAGACCCTTGATTAATCTTGAAAATCATCAAGTGCCGACAGTGGGGAACTGAGCGACAAGGGAGAACAAACGTGCTTTACAAATTTGCAAACAAAGCTCTGGCCAGAGTGCTTTGGGCTAGACAGAGGTCATGAAGTAATTCTTGGGCAGACTACCCGCCCGAACGAGTCCAAGGCGACAGGGGTTGCAGACCAATGAGACAAGCTGTCAAATGCCAGGAAACGTTCGGACTCGACGGACAGGGGAACAGCCGTCGGCGCCGCGTGGCCATATCAAAGGAGTATGGCATTGTCATCTTGTACATTCACTTTCGGCGTACATGCTCTGGCGCTTTAGTCATCTAGCACCGATCATGTCTTTGCGTTTCTGCGCTCTCCTACAAAACAATGAGAGCTCTGCGGGGAGTTGCGGTGGACGTCTGGGACCAAACATGCTCGCCAGCGCCACACTTGAGACGGCGCACCAGACTGTACAAGGCTTACTGCTAGCGGACCAAACGCTGGACCGGCGAAAGAACCATCGTCACACAAAACGGTCGAAGGGAAGACGTCCGGCGCGAGCCCACAACCCACTACTCGGCAGCGGCTCGGCGGCTGTCGAGGGCTGCGGTGCAGCCGTTGGTCGTGAGAATCGCAACGGATAGTTTCCCACCAATGAGCGCGTCGACGTACTTCTTCGCCACCCTCGGTGACACCGTTCCATCTGCCATGCCAGACGGGATCGACAATGGCGCTGAGCACAGCCGCGAACCTGCAGTGTGGAGATCAGTGACAAGGGATGACAAGGTTAGCAACAGAGCCTCCAGGCCTGACGGCTTACGCCGTCTCGAGGACACTGGTAGTCCAACGCCACGATTTATTTCTCTTTCTCCGAACCGCACTTTCTGATGCAACTGTTCCTTGCTTTGTGATGACGTTAGACACAGCAAATCGCATGACTCGATTCCCATCTTGGTAATGCGCAAACTCGCTTCTCGGTCAATTAGATATGGGGAATGGAGCTATGACGTGACGTAATATTCAGGGTCTTCTTTGACGACACCTATGGCCTTGCTTCGAGCGCCCACAAGCGCAACGCTTTCGAAGCGCCGGATATAGTGCAAAAGCGTCAAACGTGCGGTCCCAATAAGTTCATGCTGTCATATTCCCGCTTGCTCGGTTTTGCTGCGGTGCTACCGACAAAGTCCTGTAAACTCTGCGTCAGCCCGTGGAGAACGAATGCGAGCTGCATCGGATCATGCTTGTGGCGAAGACTTGAACCCGAGTGTGGCTGTGATGTAGATCATTGCTGTAACACTGTTCGAGGCCCACGACGACAGTACAACAAGCGAATAGGCATTGCCGTACCCCTGGCGATCGAGCGACTGTTCCTCCATACCCTGCTGGCCTTGGACCCTGAGCAGACCAACATTAGAAATGGGCCGTAGGTAGCGTTGTTCAACCGAAAGCCCCGAATGCATGGTTTGCGTGTGCCGCCTCACCCTGGTCGTTCGGTGCAAGCGCGCAAAAAATGAAGCTTACTGCAAGCTTCAGTAGAGCTCAGGTCACGCGACGTTGATCGTTACCATCTCCAGACTTGTACTGCAGAGAGGACATCGCATGTACAGCTCACGCGCATTCTCGCACCACTGTGTGTGCAGATAACCCGGTAAAACAACCATTGGCTGGTGAGCTTTATAACACCTCAATAAGGCCGTTACCACACCATGTTGCGCCCTTTGTCTAGACTTGAAAGGTTTCAAATCGTCGTTCATTGGCTCTGTCGAAGCTTGCAGTTGCGTTCTCGCTGGAGGTCCGTGAAAGGGCCGACTCCGTCAGCTGTATGTACGGCTTGATGCAATTGACTCTAAGCTGTGGCGACTTTCCCCAGAAAATCGTCTATGTACTGAAAATACCCCGGCTCTGCAACTGTGTCGTTATGAGTCCCGTTAGGAAGCTCCTTCCATACCTTCGGCGCTCTACATACTTTGTACAAGCGGGCCATATGGGCGGCCCTAGTTTTCGAATCAGCGATAACATCCTTGACGACATAAACATCCAGAGTAGAGGGGACATTTACGGAACAATCTCGTCTTTCAAGCCGCTCAAAAACAGAAATGGCATCGAGGTGATTGTCGGCATTGTGTCTTCGCTGGGCCATATCTGGTGACAGAGTGGCGCAAGAAATCGGGCAGGGGGGAATGCACTGCAGAGAGTCGGTTATCAGAATATTTCAGAAGAACAGTAGCTTACTTACGATGGGATAAGCTTTCGGATCGAGGTGAACGTGTTTTCCAAAATAACACCGGCGATGTCGCCTTGCTTCTGATTGCGAGAAGCTAGTCCGATAGCTACAGCCCCTCCAATACTCTGCCCGTAGATGACAACTTGCGTGCCTCGAAGTTCTGACCGACTCCGGATGTAGTCCAGGCCTGTCTGAGCATCGATCATAAGCCCCTTCTCGTTTGGATTCCCAGACGACAGACCGTAGCCACGGTACTGAAGCATGAGCACGTTGCAACGAAGCTCGTTCACCAATATCTTAGCGATAGGAAGTCGGTAGCCGATGTTACCAGCGTTGCCATGAAACATAAGAATTGTCACGTTGCGAGCATGTTGCTTGTTTGGTCGAATGTAGAAAGCGCTGAGAGACTCGCCATCTGGCGTTGGGATGAACAACTCTTCGTAATCAGTGAGACCAAACTGAGAAGGGCGCGGAACATTGGTCCGCGCATCAGGTGGGAATGCCCGTGGGTATATCAGCTCACTGGTTAGGTTAGTGCGGAAAGTCGTCGTTACGTAGTGAGACATACTTCTGCTTGAAGTATAACAGACCGCTACAAAGCGCCGCAATACCAGAAGAGGCGAGCAGCGGTATCCGCAAGTACGACATGACTGCATCCAACCCGGAACCCATGGCGACGGATACAACCTGGGGAAGTGTGCTGGTGGGGTTGTGGTCCGTGAAGCAGGGTAGTGGCTGTAGTGGCTGTAGCCTTGCTGTTGGCCTTTGGGTGCCCAGAGGAATATCCGGCGTAAAAAATCGACTCTTTCACCTCTCCATGGATCAATCTTGCGTCTGGCAGCAGGAGAGCTCTTGTCCACTGATGTCTATCTGCTCGCGCAGGGGATGGTGTCGGCGATGCGGTACGGCAGGCCAGTAGGCCCCACTTTGCAAGCGCGAGTAGCCGCCAAGCCCAGGCTGTAGCTGTTGCGCGTGTACCATCACCTCTACGCCGACAACCTTACAGCTCGCTCATCGCCCACACCACCGTCGCGGGAACTCGTTCTCACACACCACTCAGCTCGACCCCGCACTCAGCTCAAGCCGCAACGATGATGTCTACCGGGATGCTAGGAGAGGGTAGGTGGCTTTGCCGCGTAGTGCAAGCTCGACGCTCACATTCGTGTAGATGGTATCCACATCGATATGAACCACCTGAAGAAAGGCGAAGTCAAGTAGGTATCAATCTTGACGGCTCCACAAGCAATGCTGACGAACCACCACAGCCTGGGTACCTCCATGTCCGTCGACAACGCCCCCACCCCCGACCCCAACTGACGGTACGATTAGCATGGCGATCAACTTCAAGGACGGCGTGATCCTCGCAGCAGACAGCAGAACGACTACTGGCGCTTACATTGCGAACCGAGTCACCGACAAGCTTACACAAGTCCACGACACCATCTGGTGCTGTAGATCTGGCTCGGCGGCGGACACACAGGCTGTTGCCGACATTGTCCACTACCACCTCGGCATGTACGGCATCACCAATGACGGACCGCCCACAACACAGACCGCAGCAGCCATCTTCCAGGAGCTCTGCTACTCGAACAAAGACTCCCTCTCGTGAGTGATGCGGCGATTGTCAACTTGACACGGCTGACACTTTCCAGGGCTGGTTTGATCATTGCTGGATGGGATCAGAAGCACGGCGGCCAGGTCTACTCCATCCCACTCGGCGGTTCTCTGCACAAGCAAGCGTACGCGATCGGAGGCTCGGGGTCTACATACATCTACGGATACTGTGACGCAAACTGGAGGGAGCACATGACAGAGGACGAGGGTATCAAGTTCGTCAAGGGCGCGCTCGCAGAGGCCATTAAGTGGGATGGAAGCTCCGGTGGTGTTATCCGCATGGTGGTGCTCACAGCCGCTGGCGCACAGCGACACCTGTATCTTCCAGACCAGAACTATGACGGCCCGGGCAGGCAGTAGATCCTCGGAGGAATGGCGAAGATGCGTTCAAGACAAGAGACATAGATCCACAGCTCTGAGCGAGGCATGACCATTACGATGAAATGAAGCATTGTCCCAGCCTGGTGACAGTCGGCAAACTAGGACAAACTGGGAGGAGTGTGCAGTCTCTCGTGCAAGGAGGTCGTCTAGACAGCGTTTAGCACGTATTGCATCTAGATGTCGCAGTTGTGACCTTGATGTGTAAGTACTGAGAGTCAGTCCAATCACAGCGCGGCTTTTAGTGCGGCTCTCGTCCAACTGAACGTTCACGTGGGGTCCAGGCCAAGCAGTCGGAGCATGATTATGAAGATGTGCAGTGTAGCTATCGTAGCCAGCAGGTATCAGCCGTGGGTTTGCAAGGGTTGACGTGCCTGGCCAACGCATTCCCGAGTATCGACTTTCGTATCGTACCATCCAGGGTCTGCGCAGTGGGTTTGGGCAGCCAGCAGCACGGGGTTGTATGACGAACAGTCTGTGCACCGTGCGAAACAACAACTCCCAACCACGACATCTGCCCTACAACCCACGTTTCTCCCCTCACCTTGCTACAGACGCGTCGCCGTCCAATTCACTTTGTCCACGGCAGAAAAGAGCTGGGCATGTCAATCCTCCACTGCCCTTGAACTCTTGCGCTTCCCTGTCTCCGCCGGCTGGCTCTGCGACGATAAGAGCTTGTCGCGCCGGCCCATCTCAACACCGCGCAGCACCCCTCACCTGGCGCGCACTCAACACACACTCCTTTCAAAGCAAGACGGTGCTGGCATCGCGCCTTCCTCCGCCTTTCAGCCTCGGTTGCCCTCGTAGTATTCAGTCGGCCTGCGACCCACGGCATGGGATCGATAGTAGTGAGCGACTTCGGTGGAAACCACTTTCACAACCCTATGTTTGGTGGCAGCGGTGGACACCAGCAGGCACAAGAGCCCCCCTCTGCACATTCTGGACGGTCCTCGTCAGCGAACGCGCCGCCTCGAGTCGTGGCTGACGTTCCAATGGCCGATGCGGGAGCCCCGCCATCCAGCTCAACACCAGCTCAACGATCGCAGCAGCACGATTCCTTAGCAGCCAGCCCACACCCAGCTGTCCAGCAGCAGGCGCCTCCCTCGAGCCCCCGCTTTCGCCCACAATCGCAGCAACACACACCCTCTGCTGCGCAGACTCGGATCGTACCCTCGTCTGGGTCGACGCCTGCCCAGGCCTCACCAGCACAATCGCTGCGCTCACCCGTCGAATCAAATGCAGCCTCGCCGCGAAAGGTCAAGGTTACTAGCTTGGCCCACATCCAAAGCTTTGCCATCGACGAGTCCAGTCCGTTCTCTCAGACGCGCTCATTGTCGCGGCGTCAGCGGCGGGACCCGGCAGACGTCGGGCCCCAATATGAGATCAGCGATATGCCCGTCTCAGATATCATCGAGATGGTTGCCGGGCTGTTAACCAAGATTACCACAACTAACGATCGACAACACGATCATCTGCATCGCCAGATACCACCCGTCGATGGAACATCTGGGCTGAGCCAGCAGACCACCAGTGTACTAGCCTTTCATGGCAAGAACGTACCCAGCATTTCGATTCTGAGCTATCTCAGCCGCATACATAAATACTGCCCTACGACTTACGAGGTGTTTCTGAGTCTGCTCGTGTACTTCGACAGGATGACCGAGAGGGTAAACGCTGGGCCTATGCTGAGCCTCCGCCAGGCCAATCAGCAGTCGTTGGAGCGCTCTGAAGCGGCTGCGAGCACAGCCTCAGCGGTCTCAGCTGCCGGCCAGACTTCCTCGAATGCTGCCCACGGGCAAGCCGCAACACCACCTCCATCCGGATCATTGGGCAGGCCACAGGACTCCTCGGTCCGGACCTCACAGCCGCCATCACCGCCTCAGCAGGATCTGGACTCTAACGGCTATAATCTTTCCCATTTTTTCGTCGTTGATAGCTTCAACATCCACCGGCTGGTAATTGCAGGCGTTACGTGCGCAAGCAAATTCTTCTCTGACGTATTCTACACCAATTCTAGATACGCGAAGGTATGTCGATCACACAAACATTCCTAGACCCGTCTCACATGCATCAGGTTGGCGGTCTCCCATTGGTGGAGCTTAACCATTTGGAATTGCAATTCCTGTTGCTCAACGACTTCCGCTTAGCTGTGTCTCTGGAAGAGATGGAGGCTTACGGGACTATGCTGGTGGAGTTCTATGCACGAGAGGTAGTCGAACAACATGAAAGGCAGAGTGCAGGCAGGCAGTAATTTGGTGGTCCTGCATTCAAGAACGGAAGCCAGACTCGGCTCCTTCATCTCATGCAAGCTTGGAATGAGCAGACTCCCTGCCGAAACGACCCTGGCTGCACATGCATGACGAGACGGACGAACGGTGCTCCCCACACTGAGCAACAAACCACATGAGTTGCGGTCACGAACTCAGCCATTTGGAGTATGGCGTCCCGTCCTCTCGAAGACCTCTTTCTCTTTTGACCTTTGTTTTTGAAGCGAGACCGTCCGATATCCTAGACCGGACACTTGCACGATTGAATCACTGCCTTAGCAGTAAGGGCGGATGTGAGACCTGATGAGTTATGAAGGCTCTTGTTAATTTTACAATTGGCCTCGATCGTTCCGTTGCGTTTGCGAAGAACATTAGGGCGGCGTTCATAGAGGTGTTTGGGCGAGCCTACTATGGTAACCATGGGTAATTTACTTTGAAATCATTCTTCTCGACGTGCGGTGACCTTGTTCTGCGATGAGTGACGACAGTCTTGGTAGACTCCCTTTCCAGTGAGGTTTGTTGAGCGCAACCGCAGGCACATTCTATGCTGACTGGTGCTTTTTGTCGACAGATGTGCTCTATACCAAGCATCGAAGGTAAGCAAACACACGTGGCATTGACGAATCAGGTGTTTGCGGATACGTCACCTTGGCTAGGGGAACCTGGCAGCAAACAACCCAAATGGATCGACGACATTTGATGTAATACCGGTAATGCGACCTTGCCACGGTCACTCACAAACCTCCTTCCTGTTGCATCACTGAAACGAACGCCATGTGACTCGCAGGAGTCTCTAGGATCAAGGACACCAAGACTGTGGCTAGAACAGCCCAGGTGACGTCACTGCCTAATAGTGAATGACCAAACAATGGCATTTCAACCTTTCGCATCCTGTACCTGCGCCGTAACACACTTTCTGCATCCACGATGAACACCTGAAGCACGTTGCGCACTCTTGTTACGAAACCCCCCGCCATTTCTCCGCAGCACTGCAACCATGCCGTCAAATCCAACAGAGGTACCGAAACGGCGAGCTGCTCGTACGCAACCGGCCGCCAAGCGGGAAACAGGCGTCTCGCGGAGTCTGCACCTCGCGTTCCTCGCAGCCACGTCGCTCGCGGTGCTCGTCTTCCGCTGGCCGCGCCGCTGGCTCGTCTCGGGCGCGCCGCAGCTCATCTACGCCCTCTTACTGGGCGAGTCGCGCGGCAACCGGGTGCTGCCCTTCGTCCCGCTATGGACCATCTTCGCGAGCGTCAACTCGGTGTACGCCGTGTGCTCGACGTCGTGGCTGCTGTTCTGGGTGTTCTGGGCGGCGTGCTGGCCGACGTTTGTCGTGGCGTGCTTGTTCCAGTTCGATGCGCCGGCGGAGCTGGCGAGGCGGCTGTCGCGCAGAACGTTTCTGCGCGACTTGCATTTTATTAATGACCAGGTGGCGTTTTTTGACCTGCCGGCGCTGGAGATTGATACCGAGGTCAAGGGGTTGTTTGTGATTCGGGGCGTGACATTGTCGCTCTCGACTATGACGCTGGTTGCGCATGGGATTGAGGCGGGTATCAAGCTCTCCGATGAGGTTGAGCTTGGTATTCAGGTCGACAAGGTGACGGTTCCTCTCTTCAGGGAGATTCGCGTGGATGATGTGTATGCCAATATCAAGGGGGGCGAGTGGGAGGTTACGTTTGGAGATGTCCCCTACGGCAAGCCCGATCCCGCCGAGGAGGACAGCGACGACTCGATGATCGTGGCGGATACCGCCATCTTGAAAGCGGCAGCCAAAGCCCGTCCAGCGGAAGTCATCCGGAGCCTGACAGCAGATGTGGTGCCCACGGACTCGGAAGACACCAAGTCGGCCTTTTCTTCGGTGAAGCAGCTGTCCCCAGACGACGAGAAAGCCAACCAGAAATACCGGCAGTACATCAAGAACATCCACGATGAGAGCGCCATCCAGATTGCCAAGAAGCAGCTGGTCGAGATGTCACTGAAGGACGAGAACTGCCTGGACCCCGACAAGGCGGACGATCTTCGAGCAGCCATTTGCGCGCAAATCCACAGCGGCCCTTCGATCCCCCATCCTCCGTCAAGATCTATCAGGGTCTCGACACTCCGGAAGACGTCATATCCCAACGTCAAGAGATGGCTACACCGCTTCCCATTCCTATACCGACTCATGCTGTTCCCCATCTGCTACTTCCACACGGTCAAGTTCAAGTCGGTCTCGGCAGCAGGTTCGGGCAAGTGGTTCGTAGCGCTGATGCGGAAGTATTTGTTCAAGCACTACTCGTCGCAGGACAGCGAGATCCGCAGGCTGGAAGCCCGCATCTCGGCCTTCTTCTCAGAAGCCAACTTTTGCGTCGAGCTGACGAAGATCATGACCAGCGCCTCGTTCCCGCTCAACACAAACTACGACATCAAATGCAACTTCGACATGTCCTCTGTCATGGCATACCGCTCGCTCCCCGATGCGGTGGAGCTCAAGCGGGTGGTTGAGCTGGGGGGCCTGGACGCGATCCTCAACGTCCCGATCTTCCTGTTCCCGCACCACGAGCACATCTTCCCCGTGAAGCCGACGGACCTCGAGAAGATGGAGCTGGAGACGGAGATCTCCGAGGCGGAGAACACGTCCAAGATGATGCAGAAGCAGAAGACGCTCAAGCGGCTGACCAAGGACGAGGCCAACATGCACGTCAGCGCGCACGCCCACCTCCCGATGGTGGTCAGCCAGGAGATGCTCAACTTCATTGCGGCGATTGTCAAGGCGACCAAGGTTATCGAGAGCGACAAGGACTTTGAAGAGGCCAAGGTGCTGCGCGAGCTCAAGCGCGTCAGCAGTAACACTTCGGACGCGGAGTCGGTGTCCAGCCTGAACAGCGTGGCGTCGGATGCCACGGTCAGCGAGGACAAGAGCTTCAAGTCGTTCCTGCGCAAGGTGGACTCGGGGTTCAAGGACGCGTCGCAGAAGACGGCGGCGGGGATGCGCAAGGCCGGGGTCAACACCATGTCGGCCATGGCAAACGACCGCTGGATTGCGCGGCTGGTGGGCAAGGTCACGCGCAAGCTGGAGAAGGCGCAGGGCGAGGTGGGATACTCGGGCGATGTGCCGATTGCGCTGGCGCCGTACCGCGAGAGGCACGAGGAGGATGTCAAGATTCTGCCGTGAGGAGTGAGCATGATACCCTGGGTTGTTTGCAGCATAGCGGCATACCGATATGATGAATATGATACAGTCATAGTGAGACGTGTTGTAATACAGTCTATAGTATACGCTGCCCATGCAAATGCGATTGTTGTACATGCGAGTGTTGTACATGCGAGTTTGTACATGCACGCAGCTACGCCTTCAACCGGCTCCCATCCAGATCCTCCAGCCGCGCGCCCACCATCCCCGGACTGTCCCTCAACAACCCCCTCACCCGCTCCTCAAACGCCCTCACCATGGCCTCGGCCACCTTCGGCGCCGCGCCCGCACTCAGCGCCGCATACACGGGATTCGCAAACGCCACCTCCAACTCCAACTCGATCCGCGTCTCGCCCGGCCGCACCTCCTCCACCGTCCACGTATTCCGCAGATGCGTCAACAGCCCCCCGCCCTCACCCCCCCGCTCCCCCCCGTCCGCGTCCACGAGATGGTGCTGAATCGCATCAGCCGGCAGCGCCGTGACCGCGTCGCCGCCGACGCTCTCGACCACGCGGCCGGGCACGCAGTACACGCGCGACGCAAACGTCTCGCTCAGCCCCCCGAAGCCCGAGGTCAGGGTGCCCGCGCTGGGCCAGCGGCGGCCGGTGAGCGCGTCGGGCGCGGACCAGCGCGTGATGGTGCTGCGGGTGCAGTAGGGCACGAACGAGGCGTAGGCGGGCACGTCGGCGATGATGGAGTAGATTGGGGCGCTGGGGTAGGGCAGCGTGCGCGCGGCGCGGAGGGTCTGGATGGCGGGTTGCGCGGGGGCGGAGAAGAGGCTCGGGAGCGGCGGGAGGAAGGCGCGGGTTTGTGTGGGGTACGGGCGGGGCAGGCGCGGGCGCAGGAGTGGTTTGAGGGCGGGCATGGCGGCGGTGGGTGTGCGGTGTCAGCGGCGCATGGTATGCGAGGTGAAAGTCGCGGTTGAAGATGGCGGCGAGGCGTCATGGATGGCCGGTCATGCATCCCTGCTGCAGGGCGCTGCTAGCGCGCCGGGCTTATCGATTTACTTTTTTGTCCCCCGCGATTCCTCCACACGCGCAAGTCACCGCAGCGATTGAGCAGGAACCATGGCGGACCGCGCAGAGCACCCGGCGGACCGCGCCCACACGGACAGCGCCCTCACGGACAACAGCGTCTCGGCCAAGCAGCAGCCCAAGCAGCAGCTCTCGCGCGCCATGGAGCACATGCGCTTCGCCGTCACCGTCGACCCGGCCGCGCCCACAGCAACCACCTCAGCAGCCCCCGCGGCCGCGCCCTCCCCCGAGCCCGAAAACGATGCCTACGGCGTGCCCGCCGCAATCCAGCCGCTCCGCAACCCCGCCTCGCGCTCCCACGACCCCGCCAACAACCAGAAGCGCACCGACCCGTTCAGCTTCGGCTCGCGCACGCTGGAGGACGGCGACAACATCTTCGAGTTCAACGCGTGGGACAACGTGGCCGTCGACGCCTCGTACCTGGCCTTCAGCGAGGAGCAATTCGAACGCCAGCGCGCCGACCCCGTGTCGCCCTTCGACCGCGGCCGCTTCAACGCCGCGCCCGAGAAGTGGTGGAACGTCTTCTACAAGAACAACAAGACCAACTTCTTCAAGAACCGCAAGTGGCTAGCCCAGGAGTTCCCCGTGCTGAGCCAGCTGGGCGCGGCCGACGCCCCGGCCGCCACGGTCCTCGAAGTCGGCGCCGGCGCAGGCAATTCGGCGTTCCCCATCCTGCAGAACAGCCACAACCCGCGCCTCAAGATCCACGCCTGCGACTTCAGCAAGCAGGCCGTCGACCTGATCCGCGCACACGAGCTCTACGCGTCGCCCCAGATCCAGGCCGACGTGTGGGACGTCGCGTCGGCCCCTTCGAGCGCCAACGGCGGCCTGCCCCCCGGCCTGAGCGAGGGCAGCGTCGACGTCGTGCTCATGATTTTCATCTTCTCGGCGCTGCATCCCTCGCAGTGGGACCAGGCCGTGCGCAATGTGTGGCGCGTGCTGAAGCCGGGCGGGCAGGTGCTGTTCCGCGACTACGGGCGCGGGGATCTGGCGCAGGTGCGGTTTAAGAAGGGGCGGTGGATGGAGGAGAATTTCTATGTCAGGGGGGATGGCACGCGGGTTTACTTTTTCGAGCAGGACGAGTTGAGGGGGATTTGGGGCGGGGAGGCGGCGGTGGCGGGTGGAGAGGGGGGTGCTGGAGATACAGGTGCTGGAGATACAGGTGCTGCAGAGACACCTGCAAAGACACCTGCAGAGACACCTGCAGAGACACCCGCGGAAAACACGCCCGCTGAAGAGTCATCCACTCCAGAGACATCCACTGCAGACCCACCCGCCCCCCGCCCCGCCTTCGACGTCGCCCACTTCGGCGTCGACAGACGCATGCTCGTCAACCGCCAGCGCCGCCTGAAAATGTACCGCTGCTGGATGCAGGCCGTGTTCCGCAAGCCCGCGTCCGACGAGGGGCTGCAGAGCCAGGTGCCGACCAGCACGCTGCGGGTTGAGAAGCAGGGAGAGGGGGAGGGCGAGGGGGAGGAGGCGTAAATAGGATGGTGGATAGTGGATGGTGGATAGACGATAGACAGGCTGGGATGGGATGGGACGGGATGTTTGTATATACCCTGAATTTACTTCATGACTGATACATCAACGGCCGTGTCCTCGCTGCTATCGACTATCAACTACTCCACGCCAGTCCATCGCGCTCCGCAATCAGCGACTGCGAACCCTCGTATCACGACTAGCTCGCGATAGCGGACGGCGCGGCTATGCGTCCTTGATCCAGCTGCAAAGGAAAGGAGCTCGCAACAGGGACCCGCCACGCGTATCCGGCACCTCGCGCTCGCCGGCATAGCAGCTGAATACCATGCTGTCTTTGGTTCCCATGGAGTCGGTGTGGCAGAGACGCGACGGCGGCTCTGGGCTGGAGGTGTGTGGTCCCGGGTCTGGCGGCGGGCGTCTGTGGAGCTGCGAATGCATCGCCGACGTCAAGAGAAGGTAAAATGGCCTGTCTGCATCCACAGGGACCTCAGGTTTCGAACATGGCACTGGCGCCTGAGTCCCAGGACCCCGACTCCCGCGACCCCGACTCGCAAGACCTCGACTCCCGCGACTCACCCCGCTGCTTCTCCTTCAGGCTGTCCGCCAGCACAACAGCCTGCCGCGTGCCAATACGCAGCGCCACGAAATACAGCATGTCAATCGCGTGCTGCCGTGTCTCCGCGCTCGCCAGATCCGACGACCCGACCGCGAACAGCGGCCAGATCAGGTGGTGCATGCCCGTCGGCCGCGCGGGGTCGAGAAACGTGCCGGGCGGATGTACCTGCGCGGCGTCGGGCAGCGCGGTCTCGGCCTGCGACGCGGCAAACGAGCCGCGCGACTGCGGCGACGCAATCATGCCCGTCAGCTGCGGGACGGAGGCGCACACGGCCGCGATGGTGGTGCGCAGGACCTGCTCGGCGGCGGCGATCTGCGGGCGCGTCTCGGCGGGGGAGAACAGCGGCGGGTTGCAAGCGTGTCCGCGCTGCAGGTGCGTGCGCACCGTGCGGTACAGGTGCATGCGGCAGATGCGCAGGTTGTTCCACATCTGCGCGATCCACGGGTCCATGTAGACGTGGTAGAAGGTGCCGTGGGCGTTGTCCGAGGGCTGCGACAGGCGGACTGTCTCGTACTGCCAGATCTTCGGGATGAGGGCTTTGATGCTGTCGAGCTCGCGGTCGAGGTTGGTGGCGCGGTTGACCATCTCGATGGGATCGCCGTCCTTGTGCCGGTTCAGGTCAATCGCGTCGTGCATGAAGTGGACCAGTCGCGTTGTCCATTGCCGGCCTTGGATGGTGTAGTCTGATGTTGGATTGCAAAAGTCGTACAACTCACGCATGCCGTCAGGAATCGGCTGTCCAGACTCAAGACTGACCAGCATGATGATACCGTAGAACTGGTGAAAGATGCGCCTGGCGGTATTGGACTTGAACTGCTCCTTGCCGCGGAGGTTCAAGAGGGCGCTCGCTCCTTGGACGTGCTTGGACCAGGCCTGGATCGATCGCTTGTCCTGGAAGACAAAGTTCTCGTACAGACCCAGCATGATGACGGATATCAGCGTGCTGTCTGTCACCGCCGTCTCTTTGACCCGCAGCGCGCTGTTGGTCATGTGCAGGGCGGAGCCGTAGGCGGCATGTGCTTTGGCCGCAATCACGGGGTTCTTGGTGGAGTTTGCGAGCGCAGCCAGACTGGCAGCGTTTACACTGCTTCGAAGGACCTCCTCGCAATCAGAATGGCTCAACGCTTCGAGCACCCACTCGTACTGTCCTCTGGGTACAATAGCTGGCTTCGACACATGGCTCGCGATAAAGAACCCCCTGGCTTGGTCTTCGATTGACGGCAAAATCTCTCTGACCAGGCTATCGGGTGTCGGGTATCTCGATATCGCTGAACGAACGGGCTTTAGGTTTCGAGAGTCCACGTCCGTGTACAGGATGGATAAAGCCTTCGAACTGCCTGTCTCTGGAAGCTGCCCTGCTGTCGAGTCTTGAGGGGGGCTTTGTAACGCTAAAGCTTGATACCGTTTCCTCGCCTTCTTCGCAACAACTGCAGTCTCGTCCTTGAACATCATCGACAAGGCATCGCGATAGCCATGGCAGTCATTGCCGGAGCGGATGCACTGCGAGCACGAAGGCCGCTTTTGATCGCACTACCTCGATTTCAGCGTGTCGACTCGTCTTCGACTCAGCAAACGCACCTTGACCTTCCTGTCCCTGCAGTGCTTACATCCTTTCGAAGGTCTTCCAACATTGGGCATGGTTCGACCGAAACAACATTGACGACGGAGCTCGATAGAGGGGCGGGTGCCTAGCTTGATTCAACAACTGCCCCGGGCAAGTCTCGTGTCAGGCCGATGTTGAAGCTCAGAGCACCTGTACATCCAAACGTACGGTTTCACATGCAAATGTCCGGTGATGCATGCAACCTAAGTAGTTTGACGGAGGATCGATCCGAAGCCGGGGTCTGTTCTGATTGCTGCCTTGCGCGACCAGGCTGACTAACTCGCGAAGCGAGCATGCCAATGCGGGGCATGCACCTGTACGAAGTACTTGGTGCGAATCATGGATGTTGATCACAGCGAATTATGAGATGTTGATCAACAGCGATCTTGTTCGCAGCATTAGAAACTCGATTACTTGCTAGGGTATATGAAACGACAAGCCAGTGAGACAATCTGGTAACGAGCCAACAACCATTGCTACAGGTAACGACCATTGCTACAGCCAACTAGAACCCCTTCTGCATCGCCACGCAAATCATTCCGCATTCGACCAGTGTATCTACCGCGCAATACCATTAGTAGTGAGCCCATTCACTGCATCTCCATTCACGTAGCCGTTGGAGTACCCATTTGTGGCACGCCTAGTCGGGTGTCCGTTCGCCACGGTCTCATCATCGTAATGTAGTGTGAGACTTGTGGGTATCGGGCTCTCGTTTGAGCTCGCATCCAAGTAGTGCCTCATGGTGATACCAGCAAGCTTGTGCTCTGTTGTGGTGAATCGGCCCTGCTTTCCAGGCGCGCGACGCACATTCTTCAGCTTGAAGACTTCACGCAGAGTTGCCGCTATCGAGGGTCCTACCAATCGAGCACCAAAGCAGAAGTGGAGGCCGTGGCCAAGCAAGGTGTACTCCTTGAACGAGCGGTGCGGGTTGATGATCTCAGGATTGGGAAATGCGATAGGATCGTTGGCCGCCTTGGACGTGGCAATGAGGACCGTGTGGCCCTTCTTCACAGTCACAGGCCCGCGGGCGCCGTCCATGACCGTGACATCGCGTGTCGCTACGCGGGGCAAGCCCGGTACGACCCCTGAATGGCGCATGCCTTCATAGACGAAGCCCTGCAGCTCGCGATCCGACGCTTCGAAGTCCATATGGGCGAGCTGAATAATACGCTCCTTGTATTTCTCATAGCCAGGGCTGAGATACAAGTCAATCAAGAGGGATGCTTGCTGTGTAATGTTGCCGGCGACAGGCGCCCCCATGCCAATACAGTCGCCGACCTGGTCTCCAATCGGCAGCTTTGTATTGGCAAGTGCCTTGTAGATGCGATCAGCGTGGGGTCCAACCTCGAAGGCGCTCCCCTTGGCCATCCAGTCTACGATACCCTCGAACTTGCCAGTCTGGGTCTTGAGATGAGTCTCGAAGATTTGTCGCAATGGCGCAGCCGCTTTCATCGCGCCTTCTCGTAGCTTCCATTCGTTGGCCGGCATGATGTTAAAACTCTGGTACATGAAGAGCACAAGAAAGGCGGTAAAGGCTTCGTGCAGAGACAGCAAACCCCTTGGCTGCTCTTGTGTTTTGAGAGGCAGGGCAAAGCGATCTGCAAGCCACAAGATAGGCACAATGTTGGTCACATCGCGAACAACATCGATGGATCGCCTTCCTTTGGGCCCCTTCACCGAGCTCTTCAATATCTGCTTACGAACATTTATGGTGAAGAACTCTGTGATATTCTTCTCGAAGCCGTCCTCGAAGAAGATCTTGTGGAGCACGTTCGAGCGTTCGTCGTGCTTCTTAGCCTCATCCCAGCCAATCATGAAGTCATGACCAGCAGTACAGTGGCGAATTGCAGCCTGGTACATAACCACAAAGCTGTCACGATCCTCAAAGACCTTTTTGCAGCCTTCCTGGGTTTGAACGCTGACAATGTCGTAGTCATTCGGGGGGCGCTTGAGATCGTACTTCTCCAGGACCTTGTTGCCTTTCACAATCCCCTTTGCTGCCTCTGGCGTGTAGAAAGGTAACAGCACATACGGCGAAGTACCGGTGAATCCGCCAGGGAGACCTTGGAAGAGCAGTCGTGGGAAGACCCCACCGTATGCACCAGGTGTAGCTTGCTGCAACAGAGCAGCGCCCCAATTCGTCAAGGTATTGGCATTGAAGTCGTAGCTGAGGAAGCGGTCGCCGCGCACAAGCGCAACAGCATCATCCAGAATGCCTCGTCCAGTAGTCTGTCCTGGGCACACGCCGCTGCCTGGCATAGGAGGCTTGGTGCATTCAGCCATCAATCCAGGGTACAGCTCCATATTCTCGATGTGGCCGTAGAGCAGCTCTGCAGCGCGAGCCGTTTCCTTATCAGAAGTCCAGTCTTCGAAGGTCTCGTAAGGCTTCAGGTTCAAGTACCTGCGGAACTCGTTGAGCGTGCAGACGTTGAACAAATCACGCGCTTGTAGCTGTCCCATGATGTCCACAACCTTCAGGCTTGCTGGGGTGCCGTGTGCGCCAAATGCATGTGCAGGCTCCTCGATGCACTGTTTTATCAACTCGGACAACTCAGCATCGTTGAAGCGCCCATCTGGACCTCTCTGCAGATTGCCGAAAGTCCAATCCTTGGCTTCCACGCCAGGGGCAAAGAGCTTGTGGCCGTAGACCTTCATGACTTCGTGGAACATCTCAACAGTTACATCGTCGATGCTGCCTAGATCTGGATGCACAGAACGTACGATATCCTCCATCCACTTATCATCGGCAGCGCTTAGTGCAGCGTGCCAGTGGTAGAGTACGGCAAACTCGACGGACACCACACTACCAGTGCCGCGCTCAACACGGTTTCCACCTTGCTTGATCTCCTTACCAAGGTTGAGGGACCACTCTGAATTTGCTCGAGGGGTGTTCAAGATTGCGGCAACATAATCTTTGAGAACTACCGACGCAAAGAAGCCAACGTTGATGTTACGCGTAATCTGGAAGATGTCCTCGTCTTGCCTGTGGTTAAGATTAGTGATGAGTCGATCTTGGTGGGCAAGAAAACCAACCATTTCTTTTGCTTCTCATTCAACTGGTCCCACGGCTTGTATTTTCCATCTTCATTGACAGAGTGAAGCGACTCCGCGATATGGTTGTGGTTCCTCGAGAACATCAAGAGCACAGCGACAACGCCCGGGGGCATCATCATGATTCGTTCCGAGGCGATCGAGTCAGGCCAGATCAGGCCGTTCTCATACGTTCGTACTCGCGCCTGCTGCTTTTCTGTATTTCCGTACAAGGTGCTAAGATCGACATAGCTCGACGTCTCGTTTATCCAAGGGTTCTCTCTCGAGGTCTGGAAGCATTCGTGAATGACTACTGTCGCGAACGAAAAGAAGAGTCGGTTTAGGCCGGATGGATGTGGTCGGAACGGGCCATCACGTTTTAGCAAAGCTTCGTACACGTCTTCGACATCGGGAAGATTAGGCCCTTTGCGCCGTGTTAGCCGTTTTGTCATATGAAGAGATAGTTCGTGTACCTTTAGGCTTGGACGGTGGTACATTGCGCGCATAAGGCGAACCAGCCTTGCCCATCTCTGGGTTCCAAGGGTTGTTTCCGCTGCCATCGTGTCGACGATAACGTGTCGTAGGCCCAACCATAGTGGGCGTAGGGTGAGGAAGATCGTGCCAAAGCATGGAGATGAAACCGTCCGAGACCTTTGCGCTCAAACCACTATTGAGCGGTAGTCCCTGAAGCATTTCGACACCATGCTCCAGCAAAAGCTCCTTGTCATCCATAGGCTCGCCAGAAGCCAGTGTTGTGATTGCCTCAACCGCGAACTTGGCGTTTTTAAGCCCAAGGTTTCTTATGTCATCTTTGATGGCGGTTTTCTCAGCACTCTTCATACCACTCGCAGCCTCTTCCGATCGACCATCGCTGGCCTTGGTGGGCTTTTTCCTAATTGTCCCCAGTAATGATCGCAGTTGACTGGGCATTGTGAAAGTGAGCACGTGTTGCCACGTGCAGGTGCAAGATATATGTTTAAAAACAGGGGAGTGATAACGTGTAGGTAGAGTAAAAGACGCAAGAGAAAGATCTGGGGTCAAGAGCAGCTTTGAGGCACAGACACGGGGCAGGCCAAGAGGCGTCTTCCCACAGCAGGAGCAGCGTTTTGACTCGTATGATCGACCGCTGGCAAGAACGACGCTGTACTCTGGTCGGCGAACCCTTGCAGGCACCACCCACTCAACATGCCTAGCATGGTGCCCGTATTGGCAGTCCTGATAGTGGTCGTGGGATGCTCAGTGTCTGAGCTTCAACAGCTGCAATGGAGCCACTCTCATTGGTGGCTGGCTGAGTGGAGCAAAGCTTCATCCAATAGCACCCGCTGGCGGAAGCTACATTGGGATATCAAGACCGATCTGTGAATTAATACTCCTTACAGGTGGAAGCCCCACTCTGTTGGCGATGACGGGCACACCGATCGTCTCTAGATGGTTGCAGCGCTCAGCACAGCATGTCAGTGCGTAGAGCCAATAAGCGCACATGATGCCATCATTGGCTGCTGGATGCAGTAGGGGCAGATGGCCCATTAACCAGAACAGTCCCGTCGACACCAGACAGGCTGACGATTGAAACCAAGGGCTTAATGGTAAGCAGCGCGCAGGCATCTCACTATGAAGGTCACGGACGGCAGCCCGAAAGCATCTAGAGGTAGCGATTCCGGGCCGTGTTGAAAGCGATCGACATGGCGGGTCAGATGCTAGCCGATATATTGGCGACTAGGGGATTACAAAAAAACCGAACGTATCGTCATACCAGTGTGTGTGGGGAATGTATGCATGTTCAATATATGGCCATAGTGCTGAGTTGCACTGCATCCGCAGCCGTAACGCTCAAGCCGGGATGCCCGTCCAGCCGGCGGATACCGCGCACAAGAATCGCATAAACCCAGGGTCTGGAGGACGAGAGCTGGCCGGGTTGGCATGAACCGAAACGCGGTCTGGGGTCGCAGGAATTCCTGGAACAGATTCCCTTCCGGGACGCTGATCGACGCGCCGGGCGGGCCGCTTCCTCTAGCGTTGCCCGATTGGGGACCAGCTTCTTCTTTCTCGCACGTCGCCGAATTCCCACGATCTACTTAGGACCGACCCGATCGATCAGCAACGCTGCAGATGCGACTCTAAGATTTGGGCCAATCACTAGCCAGGGGATAATGGTGATGCACCGCTTGCCCCTTCCGCTCACGTCGTGAGCCCCGCATGCAGCGCTTCTCCACTTTCAAAGTCCATGCCATTCGTCTACCAGAGACGCCAATTGGCACAATCGAGCAATGTTGAATGCGCTTGGACGTCTGCTCTCGAATCAATGTAGCGCAGGAGGGTGCACCAGCTGCTGTGTAGCACGCTAAGAGATGTCAACCAGGGCCGCGCACCCGGCATGTGAATTCTATGAGGTTGGGAGCGTGAGTGCGTTCATGAGAGCGATCGACCAGCACATGCATGGTGGCTGATCAACCATGGCGTAGTGTCGTACTGCACCAGTTCTAAATGGTGCCTGTAACAAGTGGGATCGTCGAGCACAGCTACGGATTTCATTTTGAGGCATCTTTGCTACTAAGTTTATTAGTGACCAGTTGCGAGGGTTGTCATTGCCTGCTATTCATTAAAACATTTGCCTCTCTTCTCGTGCTTGCCAGTCTTGCAAGATGGCGCGACAGGAAGCCGAACAACAAACTTCCCACGGCCCTTCATCGCGTGGCGTGTCACCTTTACAACACGACAGAATGGAATCCGCTGCCCCTATACAACGTCGAACCCACGTTCGCAAGCAGTTTGTCCTGTGCTTCGATGGTACCGGCAACAAGTTCAGTGGCACTGATGCGGACTCGAACATTCTTAAGATTTATCGCATGCTCGATCGAAACAACGACGACTCTTTCCATTATTACCAGCCCGGCATCGGGACGTATGTTGCGCAGACTGGCAGCTCTACGGCGAGGCCAGGACGTATCGAACGGTTCAAGCACTGGTATGCGAAGGCGAAAGACAGTGCGGTCGGCACTTCTTTTGACCTACACGTCATGGCTGGCTATCGAGTAAGTCCACATCATCTCTTTGAGCACGAAGTATGCTTTGTGATACCAGTTTTGGGTCCAGATCTTGGAATCACCACCAGCACAGACATAGACTTGAGCCATACTGATTGATTATACAGTTTCTGATGAGATATTATACCCCAGGGGATGATATATTCTTTTTTGGCTTCTCTAGAGGTGCATATACCGCCCGTTTCCTGGCAGAAATGCTCGACCATGTTGGTCTGCTCTCGGTAAGACCCTGACACATGCGACACGTTCGCCAAGTTGATACTCTTAGGCTGGAAATGAGGAGATGTGTCATTTTGCGTGGAAGTGAGTGGTTTTTATCCTCTTTCAAGCCCTGGAGCTGATAATCATGCAGGACGTTTCAGAAGTGGCAATGTCGGCTGGAAAGCAATGACGAAGAGAAGAAGGAGAAGAAGGAGCTCCTCGAATTCATGTGCGCGTTCAGAGAGACCTTCAGTCGCCCAGTACGCGCCATCCGATTCCTTGGTCTCTTTGATACCGTCAACAGCGTACCACACTTTGAAAGTGCATGGATGCAGCGCAGCAAATTTCCTTACACCGCACGAAGTTCGTCCCGCGTCATACGGCACGCCGTCTCCATCGACGAGCGACGCGCAAAGTTCCGCCAGGATCTTATATCTCAAGCAAAGCCGGATCATGCCATGCTCTATAAACGTCATCATCGCAAGCACCACAAAAAGGAATTCCTCGGTAGTGATGAGACACATGATCACAGCAATCATAACGGGAGGGATATTCAACAGCCTAGGGGTCGCCGCGACACTCTTGCTCCGCCAGAAGACTTCAGAAATCCACACGAAACATCAGGGGTGCGTAGTTTGAGCCCTGACTATTCGTGTAGTAACGTGTCGGTGCAATCGACTGATCCGATCCACACGCGAGACTCCTGGGACGAAGACGAGGGAGAGCAGGATATCCAGGAGGTCTGGTTTCCGGGTTGTCATGCAGTAAGTATTCTACAACAAGCACATAACGGCGCTGACTAACTGTTCCTAGGATATTGGAGGTGGCTGGCCTCTCGACTCCGGCCATGAAGCCGCTTTGAGCCATGTACCCCTTGTATGGATGGTTCGCGAAGCACAAAAGGCGGGTCTAGAGTTTGACGAGGAGAAATTGGAAGCTCTTCACTGCTGCCACGAAGATCGGACATTCGGTGGCCTAAAGCACCCAGTCGTCCCTGCCATCGCTGTCAATCCAGCTTCACCACTCCTCGCGGATGGTCAGTCGAACGGAGCGGCTAGCACTAATCACACGGTCAGCGATGTTGTCGACGAGAAAAACACCTTAGATCACCATCACACCCATCCAGACACGAGCTTTCACAGCAAGCTTCACTACGCTGCGACTCGAGGTCGTATACATGACGTGCTCCAGTTCAACAACGGTGCTGCACCGATGGGCGTCGTGTCTTGGAACGTCATGGAATATCTGCCCTTCCGGCGCATGGATCTCTGCGAAGATGGGTCTTGGAAAGCGATCAGATGGCCACTACCCAAGGGCGAGACACGCGACATTCCTGCCAACGCTCATATCCACTCCAGCGTCATCAAGCGTATGTTAGCAGATCCAAAGTATAGACCCGGCAACTTGATTGTTGGCGGTGGTGGAAGAGGCGTCAGAAGAGCGCCGGAAGAGATGGGCATTGGCAGATGGGTTTGTTGCTGTGATGAGGGTCATCCTGTCGGCGAGTGTTTTGTCAGGAAGGAAAAGCCGGTCAGAAAAGCAACCGAGCAAAGCTCACATTCTAATGTGATGCCGAGTGGACCACAAGGAAATTACTTCTCTGGGAGGAATGTGTAGGCGCAGATGACTGTCTGAACGGCGTTTAGGCATCGAAGAACCTTTTCACTTCTACATTGAAGACTCGCAGACATTGAGCTAGACTCCTTATTGCATTTTGTTTGTTGGTATCTTCGTTCTGATGGCGTGTCGTAACTTGAGTACGTAGTATTCGCCATAGCATTCCTCATACGTAGTTCTGATTCGAGCAAAATAGAACCAAACAGTCTCCAATATCCCAGCAGAATGTACTCTTAGAGCTGGCACGCCTGAAGTATCAAGCATGATCGCAAGGACTTGCCTCAGTCTTGAGAAACGTCTTCGATCGCCAGCCTCGTCATGCTAGCCTGCATCTCTGTCTCAATCTGGTGATCGATCTGGCCACTCTCCGCGTTGTAACGGTCTTCGTCGGAGCCCTGATCTCTGCCCTGACCGTTGTCGTTGGGAACGAACCGGTGGACGAAAGCCGATGGATGCAACATGTTCTGCTCGGTGCCGGTTAGGACGCCTTGAACAGCCTGAATAGCCTGGACGTCCCGAGTTTGAGCTGTGAATCTACGCGCCATCGCGAGGTCAGCTGCCGCTTTAGCCATGTTGATGCTGCCGAAGACCTTGGCGTTGAGGGCCCTGGCGTCTTTGGATTTCTGTGCTCTGGTCTTGGCCTTGTTGACCTTTCTTTCCTGCGCGATTTCAGCCAACTGTGCCTTCATGGCCTGGGCCTTGGAACGCCTCATGTCCATGGGACTTGAGACGTCCATGGTGTCCAAGAACTGCGAGTTTTCTTCCTCAATGGCGCTGTATACCATCCTGAATGCGGCGTACTTCGGCTGGGTGAAGTGCGTGACGAGGGCATCGGTGTCGGAGCTGTTCCAGTCTCTGGTCGTGTAGAACAGTATAGCTGCGACAATCAGTTGCTGAAGCATGCCGTCCTCATCCCAGCACACAGGCACTGTAGTATCAGTCGGGACGCAGGCTTCCACACATTCCTGGAGCAATCCCACCGACGTCTGTAAGTCGGGTTCATGCATGATTATGTCAAGAGAACCCCACAGCCTGGCTCGGGCAACTGTCATAAGCGCTTCGTACTGGAGTCTCTCGCCCAGAGCATACATCTGAATATGGAACATGTGGCGTGCCTCACCGAAATGGGGCATGCTTGTCGGTGTCTGGTTCGGAACGAACGATGCATTGGTGAGGTCGTAAGGACCATCGCATAACTGCGAGGCCTTAGCGGCGATCTTGATATCGTAGTCTTTGGTGTAGAGGAAGCTGATGAGTCGATCCACCAAGAGAGCGTCACACTCTGGTGGCATCTTGATCCACGTCGGCGTGCTCGGCTGTGTCGCCTGCTTCAGTTTCGAATTTCCTTTTGACAGCGGCTTGAGGCCTGTGGCCTCACTTACATGTTGCGGAAAGCATCGTTTCTCGAGATACTTAGGACCTCCGGCGACGATGACTGAATGGATCATAAACTGAACACCATTTTCGGTGACAAGAGTGACATCGCGGCCGTGCGGAAATTTGAGCAGATGCAACGCATGCCTGCAAGGTACACATGAGTTCAGATGCATCTCTCTGGATAATAAACGCGAAAGGCTTACTCTGCTTGCAGCTGGGTTACTAGCGGCTGCACTTTTCTTGGATTCTTGTTGGCCGCTCCCAGCAGCAACGCATTAGCAGTTTTGTAATACACTTGTTTCGGAGGAGGCATTGGCGGGAACTCCATGGCTGCGGTGGGAGCGGGATGCTGTGTCAGTGTCTGATGCAAGCTTGAGACGCGTTTATCGATTCGTGGAAACTAGTCGGGCAAGGGACAGGTCGAGGTGAGAAAGAAAAATACTGGGGCGATCGGTCAGGCAGCACTCAGTGTGGCGTCGTGGCGTCGTAACTCTCCTTCACTCTCGAACGGGTTTCGCGTTATGCATGCCGCTTCACCAGCATGTGCCTGAAAGTATCTGTCTTGATTGATCAAACACTCCTTTCTAGCCTAGAATGTAGGCCGAGTCCTCTCCCCTTTCCACAACCCCATCACCTCTCCAGTCTCACCCACCCAGTCCTTGACGCCGCCAAACACCTGCTTCGCCATACCCTGGTTTGTTCCACTCCTCGCCCTTCTCCTGCTAGCACTGCCGGCCGCAGCCGCGGACCCATTACCAAATCCTCCTGGTGTCGCACCAGGAGTTATGTAACTGCTTCCATCGCCCGTGGCATACTCAGAGCCCATTGATGGAAGTACGTTCTCGCCTGCGGAGAGCGACACGAAGAGCGCGAAAGGCACGAGCCACACGCACAGGCCAAAGTAGGAAGCGATCTCAGTAAAGGTAGGAATATCGGGACGGTCGTAGGGATAGTTGGAATATGTGTTCGCAGAGGGCGAGGGCGCACTAAAGTGACGGAACCAGAAATAATGGTTCGCTAGTACCAGAACTGAATCGACATCAGTATACTTGTTTCCACATCGCGTTGATCTGGTATGTGCGCATAGAGTAACGTGCGCAGGTCACTTACCACAAGAAAGCAAGAAGAGCGGATCTGTGAGCTTGACGATTGGGAAACGTCGCAGGTTCTGCGCGTAAACGCCATGGCTAACTATGCTGAGTGCGCTGAGACCGATTGGAAAGCCATCGACGAGGAGAAGGAGGGCTTGAACACCGATAACGCCGTATATGAGGCGGGTAAGCAGCTTCTTTGCAAAGACAGTATGCTCTTCGACCAGTTCGGAGAGGTAATATAATCCGGATGCTGTCGATCTACTTAGCATCTCCCATGGTACGTCATGAATGTTGCACGGCATTTACCTATTGCTAATGTCAAGAAGGCAAAGCCTAGAATGACACCAATATACCCGAGTGCTGGTAATATCCACATGTTCGTTGTGAAGTGTGAGTTTTAGCGATTTGACAGCTGCCAGGTACCTGGATACGATGAGGTCAAAGGTGGCATTAAGCTCGGGATAAGCGGGGCGACAATGAGTGTGATTGGTACGGGATCAACGTGGGGTTTCGACCTAGCCCACCAAAAAGTTGTGCTCGATCGCGAAGTCGACACTAAAACCACAGAACGTGCAGCACGACGCCTTACGACTCTCAGATCTAAATAATTTCGCCGTCGAAACCTAGGCCCTACGAAAATACATCGCAATCATGTCGCGTCCCGAAGACATTCTGTCCGTCCTCCCGCACATCCCAGCGCTTCCTGACTAACATTTACAGACCGCCTGACCTCCACTACAATGATACAGAATCTCGCAAATACACAACGTCCTCGCGAATCCAGCGCATTCAGGCTGACATGACGCATCGCGCACTCGATCTTATCGGCTTAACACAACCCTCCATGATCCTCGACGTCGGCTGCGGCTCATGCCTGTCTGGCGAAATCCTCTCACAGACGGTTGAGGAAGGCACACCCGCAGGCCCGCACGTGTGGATAGGCTTCGACATCAGTGCGTCTATGCTGGGCGTTGCGCTAGAGAAGGAGGTTGAAGGCGACCTGCTGCTGGCGGATGCAGGCCAAGGCGTGCCGTTTCGCCCAGGAACGTTCGATGCTGCAATCAGTATTAGTGCGATTCAGTGGTTGTGTCAGGCCGAGACAAGTGAGGATAGCCCAACGGCGAGACTGTTCAGATTCTTCAACCAGCTTTACGCAAGTCTAAAGAGAGGTGGAAGGGCGTGCCTTCAGTTCTATCCCAAGAATGATGAGCAGAAGAAGATGGTCGCTCAGGCAGCAATCAAGGCTGGTTTTGGTGCCGGTCTGCTTGAAGACGACCCAGGGACAAAGAGCGCAAAGACGTACCTCGTACTCACAGTTGGAGGTGGTAACCTGGACGGCGACATCACTGGTGTGGTGCGCGGCATGGAGGGTGTGGATGTCATGGAGACGCGAAGGAAGGCCGGCACGATGAAGAGAGGCGAAGATAAGAAGGGCACCAAGGGCTGGATTTTGAAAAAGAAGGAGCAGCAGAAGGCGCAAGGCAAAGTTGTCAAGGCCTCCTCCAAGTACACTGGCAGAAAGAGAAGGATCCAGTTCTAGAAGAAAAGTGT
Source organism: Boeremia exigua (assembly GCF_020726555.1). Classification (NCBI taxonomy): domain Eukaryota; kingdom Fungi; phylum Ascomycota; class Dothideomycetes; order Pleosporales; family Didymellaceae; genus Boeremia; species Boeremia exigua. The sequence goes on from NW_025763532.1 coordinate 822,276, forward strand.
TTACGATACCATGCATAGCGAGGCGTTTAGGTTGCGGCATATCCAGGAGGGTATAAGAATGTCAATTCAATCATGCAGCATGCTATATACCAACTAGAAGTACAGCCCTATCCACGCTCCGCTGAACTAGTTGTACAAGTCTAGAACATCCAAACATCGAGCAAGTTGTGATAGATCAGTGTTACCTAGATCTATGCCTTCTCCATCTGGCCAAGGATGGCACGGGTGAACTCGTTGGTGGTGGAGTCGCCACCCATGTCGCGAGTGCGGAACTTGCTGGTAATTGTTAGCGTGTGACTGCATCGTTAGAGCGTTTTTGACATACCCGTCAGCGATGACCTTGTAAACGGACTGCGAGATGCGGTTGGCGTGGTCGTCGAGACCAATGTGACGCAGCATCATGGCGGCGGACAGGATCAGAGCAGTGGGGTTGGCCTGGTCCTTGCCCTTGATGTCAAGACCGACGTGACGGCAGCCGGGCTCGAAAACGGCGACATTGCGACCCATGTTGCATCCGGGAACAATACCGGGGCCACCAACAAGACCAGCTCCAATGTTGGAGAGGATACCTCCGTACAAGTTGGGCATGACCATAACGTCAAACTGCTGAGGGCGCGAGACACACTGCATGGAGGCGTTGTCGACAATCATGTCGTCGGTCTGGAGAGTGGGGTAGTCCTCACCGACCCTCTTGACAGTGTTGCGGAAGAGACCGTCAGCCAACTTCATGATGTTGGCCTTGTGGATGCAGGTGACCTTCTTGCGGTTGTTGGCGAGCGCAAAGGCGAAAGCAAACTTGGCAATGCGCTCAGACTTCTCGCGGGTGATAATCTTGAGCGACTCGACGACGCCGTTGACTGACTGGTGCTCCAGACCAGAGTACTCGCCCTCGGTGTTCTCACGGATGATGCAGAAGTCGATGTCCTTGTGGCGGGTCGCGTAGCCGGGGATGTTCTTGAGGAGGACGATCGAGGCGTAGATGTCGAGCTCCTGGCGAAGAGCGACGTTGAAAGAGCGGTGGCCGGAGCGCTCGACGGGGGTGTGCAGGATACCCTTGAGACCGAGCTTGTTGCGCTTCAGCGAGGCAATGGACTCGCGGAGGAGCTCCTCGGAGTGGACGTTTCCGGAGTCGACACCAGAGACATCGACCTGTTCCCACTCAATGGGAACGTTGTCCGCCTTGAAGATCTCCTTGACGGACTCGGAGACCTCAGCACCGATACCGTCACCGGGGATCAAGGTGACGGTGTACTTGCCGCCAAACTTGGTGGGCTTGAAGATGTCCTGGCCGACGGTAGCGAAGGCTGCGTGATGTCAGACAATGTTCCAGTCTTCGAGGTGCACGTGACGGCGGTTCTGTGCTATTTTGGCCGTAACGTACATCGAGCAGCCATCGAAGGGCCAGCTGCGCGCTGTGCGCCCCGCAGGAGCGTCTGCCTGTCGCGTTAGCCTTGCCCTCGTCTTACAGCTTCAATTGCTTCCAGAAGCGCGTTTCCATACCTGCGCAGTTCGTTGGGAAGTCCTGGACAACATGTTGTGCGGCGTTCAGCGGATTGGTGCTGGTGAGGGATATGAGGTCGTCGAGAAACCAGCTGCAGCTGCCGGCCGCGAAAAAAGCCCGTGCCCTTTGCTCGGCGCACGCATCCATTCCGTATCCGTCCTTCCGCCGCATAATCTAATCAATCCATCTCCGGCCCATTCTCGTGCCCTCCACTCGTCTTCGCTCTTGATGCGCTTTTGTGTGTTACACCTACGTAGTAGTGTTACTGATGCTCCCACGATGGTGTTGTTTTCGTGTTGTCAAAGCAGGCACAGTCTGTGAACCCAGCACTTCAGCAGTAAACTCCGACAGTTGACATGTGACAAGGCGTCTGAGCGTCATGCTCGAGCGTGCGAAGAACTGGGATATAAGTAGCCGTCGCAGGGACTGTGGGCAATACCTCGCCCGCCACATCTTGATGAAAGATGTAGATTCCGTACAAGTGTCTCGACCGAGATAAAAGTCATTTGTGTTCGATTTCAGGTATGTATGTGTACAGCAGGCACCCACACGTTCGACCAGCCACTTGGCAAACCGTAGCATCAGACAAGAAAGGCAGTAAGTATTCGCTGCTTAAATGGAGTTATTCAGTTGTAGTTCTACGGTTTGTTGGCTGCGATCAGAACAGTTTGATACCTACAAATCTGGTCGGGCGTGACTGGATGCAGCACAGTCCTGCTGAGGCAGGTACGATTCGCCCACGATTCCCACGAGCCTTGTTGCTGTGCATCCTCTGTCTCGTCTCCTGTCGCAGGATCGCCGTATTTCACTCTGCAATTCCTGGGTGCTAGTGAATGCTTTGACCGCCTCACCGTTCTTTCCATGATTTAGCTCTTCTCTCACCTGTGTCTATAAGTTTGGCGTCGTCCATCAGTACGCTACCCAGTCTCTTCTTCCCTTCTTCATCACGACTCGCACCGTCGCCTATTACTGTATGCCACATATCAGTTGCACGCTGCAGCTGCTGACCATATCACAGTAACATCTTCGTTGTTTGACCGCACTGCCGCACCTTTCCCGTGAGGGCTTACATCACAACTGCGCATCCTTGAAGCGTATCTTTCACACCACGCTTGCCTGGCATCGCCAACTTCAGTGCTGCCAGCATGAAAGTTATTGAGAAAGGAGCTGACCGGACGGCCGACGCGCATCTCTATCTTGAAGGTCGTGTGACTCCACTCGAAGAGTACGGACAGTACATTGATGCCTCGGACAAAGCTATCTGTTGCTACGTCGCAACTGAGGAAGGGCACAAGTTCAGGATCGATTGCCGTTTCTCAGGCATGGTATGTCACATGTCGTTTGGTTTTTCTCGTGCTGACGTAGACTGAATAAGACTCTTGTCGTCGCCTCTGATGTCTTAATCGATGGGGTCTGTCGCAAGGCACACTCTTATGCTGGTAAGTCTGTGCAGATACAGAAGAAGAAATTCGAGTTCGAAAAGTTCCTGTATCAGACGCCAGATGGAGTCATCGACACTGGCATATCAGTTGCTCCATATTCCGGACCATTAAGTCTCGACAAACAGGCTGCAGAGACTATCGGTACCATCGAGCTACGCCTTTACATTACACGTCAGTTTGATGTTGAGCATGATGTTGACGTCACATGCAAGTACGATGAAGTACATGAGCATGCCAACGCCAGCGCAACTTACAAGGATGTACCGCCTCATTTTCACGTAACGTCCGAGAAGAACTGCTCCACGTTGGATGCTTCCAAGGGCAACCGCGAGAAGAAGAGGGTATACGCCAAGCGTCCAGGCACAGAGCCCTGGGCCATCTTTCGGTTCCACTACCGCACCAAACGTAAGTTCTGTTACTCTGGTTTTCAAACGTTACTAACCAAGAACAGAGTCAATCGTTGATCAGAAAATGGAGTTGACATTTGACCCAACTGATAAGACATATGCTAAGAAGGAGGCTCATGCTCTTGATCTTGAGCTAGTGCCCATGTTGTTGCTGGGATCCAAGCCAGCGGCCAAGAACGATGGAGAGATCTCGGTGCGCACATCGTCACCTCCTCTTCCTGATACACCCTCGACACCAAATAAGGCTTCGAAGAAATCGAAGTCTACCCAGGTAAGAGAGCGTCTTACTTCTGCGCGTAGCTTATTTATGACGTATTGGAAGTGAAAAACCATTGGAGACTGTCGCTAACTTACATGAAGCCTAAGGTCGTCATCAAGAAGCAAGGCAACAAGCCCACTCCTCTCAAACCGAGCTTGACGGCAGACAAGATCCCCGCCAGCGACACACAGACTGCGACAATCACCGAGCCCACGACTGCAGCGATCACCGCTAAGTCATCCTCAAATGACTTCCTGCCAGACTCCACGGACACCATAGACGAATGCTCTGCTATTCCAGCTGCCAAAACAGCCGTGAACAACAAGAAGAAGATCAGTGACAGCGTTAAAGCGGCTCCGAAGCAAGGTGGTGGTGATCAGTCTGCTGAGATCTCCAAGAGATCAGCTAAAACTGTCACCAAGAAGGCCACTGAGCTGCTTGGTCAAGATGCAGATGCAGACGTAGCTGCGAAGAGTAACGAAATTTTCGCCAATATCATGAACAAAGTCGCTGGCAAGAAGGATCCTGCGCCGGCAGATCTGATTCCTCCAACCCTACCAGTGGAAGTGTCCAGCGTGCCCACGGTACCGCATCCAGCAGATATGCCCAGTATTCTCGATCCAAGCACTGTCTCAAGCCCTATGGCCATCATCCAGCCGACTGGCGTATCTAACACCAAAGACCTGTTCAAGTCTGGCACCAAGACCTTCACGTCGCCCTTAAAGAAGATGAGTGCTAAGCCTGCTTCTATTGATACAACTCTATCTCTGGATCTGCAGAAGCCGGGCATTCCTCCTACACCCCCGACGCCCACAAAGCGCCCTCCAGAGGGTACCCTCACGCCTCCTCCGGACGTAAAGCGCATCAAGACCGATACGGTACCACTTCTCAGCCCTGCACATCTTCCCCGCTCATTATCTGCGTCTCCAGTCCCTCGTACACTTTCCATCGAGGCACAGGTCACCGAGCAGCGCAAACTTCTTGAGGCCACGCGTAAGAAGCGTGCTGAAATGTCCAAGAAGAAGGCTATGCTGGACGAGCGTATGGCACCTTACAAGCAACGGATTGCCGAAGAGCTAGAGCGTCTGAGGCAGGAGATGGCTGAGGAAGAGGCAATCATGGCTGAGGAAGAAGAAGACTACAAGGCTAGCGAGATCATGCTGGCAGAATTCGAGCGTGATCATGGTCAAGTTTAGGCACCCATACGAGATCTCTGGTCACCACAACGGTGGGCTAACTGGAGCTCTGGCTTCTGGCTATAGACTGGAGGCAGGGAATGATTTTACGGCCTCACAAGTGGTTCAACGGTCGACCAAGAAGAGAAAGCACGTGGCTTCACACAACAGCTTCAGATTCTCAATAACTGCAATCTTGGTTTTGGGACTGGGCCGACGTGCGTCGTATGTGTTCCGAGCAAGTTTATGCGTAGCACTGGCGCAACGAGGTGAAATGGGAATTTAGCTACAACTGTGAACGTAGAGTCAAATCAAAATTCATATTGAACGCTCTTTGCACAGATCTTGAGAGTTTGACATGTACCATACGACGATTTACAATCTGAACGATCAGTAGGTTGGTGTGCACTGAATAGGGTATCCGGAATCAGGGTGACAGGTAATCAAAACTTTACGCCAATAGCAATATGTGACAGTGAAACTTGCTTCGTCCCTCGGGGTTCACAAGGCACCTTAGGCAGTTATCGGCTTCCAGTGGTGCCGTAGTTGCCTTCCCGGGCGACCCTCATATTGGCCTTGATGCGCTCCAGAAGCTCACCAGTGGTTGCGAGCGGAGAAGGGTGAAGGTTGCGCTAATGTTTCGTCAACAGAGAGTCCAAAACACGTGCGCGGAAGATGTAAGTCCAAGCCGACAACAGCCAAACCGTGAATACTTACGTGATTGAGCCATGCGACGCATTGATCGCGAGTCCACGTTTCCGGGTCTAGTAGCAGAACATCAGCAGATACTCTGAAGTAAGTAGTATGGCCCAAAGGGCACAAGGAAGAGGACACATACCTCCAGTAGGGTCGGCACTAGGAAACAAGTCCTGACCCCATATGCTCCACGCAGCAACGCCCGTGATGAGCGCCGCAAAGGCGAAGAAGGGAGCCTAAGTCAGTCAGCACTTGGGTGTCCATCTGACCAATATACACACAACGTATATCAGGTTCCAGGACCAGAAGTCACCTACACGTTGGCTCGTAGCACGATCGAGGGGAGTCGGCATGTCAGGGATAGTGGCTACGTGAACAGTGGAAATTCGCACTCTTTACAGGCAAGCAAGAAGAAAAGGAACAATCGAAGAGTTTAAAAAGCTGATGTTCGCAAGCTGCACCGCTTCGAGTGCTGCGTCGCGTTCAACTTCCAGGCACCTGTAACGTCTCGCCTCCGCCACAATACGCCCCACTTTCCCCTTCTCATCCTAAGCCGGCACCGCCCCTTCGCAGCCCGTGCGCTAATAAGCGAGACCACAACGATTTGGCTGCTGGAGCACCCTTCGCGAACTTCCAGCGAACCTTGAGATTTTCACGACTCGACCATCCACCGCCGCCAAAATGCCTTCCGAAGTCTCCGACATCAAGCAGTTCATCGAGATCTGCCGCCGCAAGGACGCCCAGTGTACGTCTTAATACCCGCACATGCGCAATGCCGGAAAAGGAGGAATTATAGAGGCCCCGAGAGGCAGTGCAAGTGGCACGACGAGGCCTGGGAAGAGACCGCATTGCGCTGGCAAGATTTTTTAGTATCTGGATGGCGACTGACAAGAGACAGCCGCGCGCGTCAAGAAGAACAAGAAGGTCAACAACATCAAGTTCAAGGTCCGATGCTCGAAAAACGTCTACACCCTCGTCCTTAAGGACACCGACAAGGCCGAGAAGCTCAGGCAGTCGCTTCCCCCGGGTATGCTTCCCTTGCACCCACGCCGCGAACTCTCCGTCTAATGACTTGACCAGGTCTTACCATCTCCGACGTCGGCAAGAAGAACCCCAAGGGCAGGCACGCGGCCGCATAAATGCACTCATGAATTCGTGAGAGGCATCGAGCCGTGTTAAGAAGAGGATGACGGCGTGATATGGCATGGCATTGGCGGAGGGCGTCTAAGGGATGATTACTCTTACAATGGCATACGAAATCGAGGCAGGGACCCGCTCATACAGGGGACCACTGGAATGATAAACGTCAAACCACCCACCCACTATCGTGTGTAGACTTGCAGCGTGACAAAAGAGTTCGTGGTGTGCTTTTTGCTGTGGAGAGCGCGCCCGCTGCCACACGGCCCCCTGTGCGAATGGATCTCACAACGTAAAGCACGAGGTGATAATCACATACAATCTGCATACGGCATGTTTGAACGAAGCAAATGATTCCAATTCTGGCTAATCTGTCTCAACTCGCTGTGGGTAGATCCTTAATTCCCTTCTTCTCCCCCTCCTGCTTGACCAGGAACTTATACTGGTCCTTTCGATCCAAGTACACCACTTTACCACTCAGCCCCGCCTGCTCCACTTTCTTCTTGAAATCATCCAGCGGGCTTAAGAAGACATCATAATCATCATAATGGATCGGAATCGTCACATCAGGGTCGATCAAGTGCATTAGCTCCACGCCCTGCTTTGCATCCATCGTAACCATGAGCAGCGGCATGCTCGGCCCTGGGATCGTAGTACCGCCAAGATGTATTAGCATCAGGTCGATGTTGAGGTCCTTGTAGCGCTCGGGAATTTCCTTCAGTTCATCGACCATTAGCGTGTCGCCGGTGATATACACTCTGTATCCGCTAGCGAATTCATCAGCGTTTGCTGATTCTGGAGACGCATAGCCAAGCTCGATCATCCATCCGTTTGTTGGCGGGACGGCTTTGAGGATCTCGTTGGCGACGTTAAGAGGCCCAGGCGGGACGTGTTTCCCCGGCATTCCTGTGACCTTGAGACTCGGTATTTTTCCTGTTGTGACGGTCTTGGGTTTCACGTCCACGATCAGACTCTCCCAGAAATCAAGCGCATGTACGTTAGTGAAGGAGTCTGCACCCTTGGAAGTGAGACAACTATGTGCATGCGGCGTGGTGATGATGGGTATTGAGCGGGACAGTTTGTCTTCAACAAGCCTGTCAAAGTGGTCTTCGTGGTAGTGCGACAGCAGGATCGCATCAATATGTGGAAGATCTTCCAAGTCAACTGCTGGGTTGGTGCGGCGTGTTGCGCTTACGCCAGGCCCGAGATGTACATGGTCGCCTGCGTGGAGGAAGTTGGGGTCGGTGAGGATGCGCAAGCCTTCCCACTCTATGATCGTGGTTGCTGTTCCAACGAAGAATAGAGATGCGTTTGTTGCTGCGTCTGGCGCGTTTGCCGGGTGAAGTTTGGTTTCTTTGGCTTCAGGAAGAGCGGCAGGGACGGATATGCCATCTTTCAGTGGTTTGACGCCCTCGCCTGGGGTGAGCTGGAGGTGCTTCATGATTCCAGACTGAGACTAGAAGAGTATTGCGTTGTCCATGGAATTAAGTTTGCGAAATTGGAGTTGACGAGCCAGTGGCTGTGTCTCCAGACCTGGAGTAGTAGACGTTATACAGAGGAAGGAATGGACAGAAGACGAAGAAGAGAAAGCGCAGCTGCTGTACAAATAGAGGCATGTTGGCGATCAATGACGACAGTACGACGTGGTAATGATGATGAGGTGAGAGATGATAGATGGAGTACTTTGAAAGTCTACATGCGTAATTGCAGATACAACCATGCCTTTGATATACTATCGTTTATCATTCATTGCTATAGTTAGACGGTGCTTCAGAGGCTGTGCGGGCTCCGCGCGTACTACCGCCACCATCCCCGGTCGGTCGGTGTTGGAGAAACGAGGCTGAGGTCTCCCCCGAACGCTCCGCACGTCACGCCGCACGCGCCGACGCGGCACTTGACCCCTGTCTGCTGTCGTCCCGTTTGGGAAGGAAGCTATGTGACACCTGGCTTCGAAGCACAGGAGCGCAATTGATTTCTGGCCTCGCGCAAGCAAATGAATGCTGAGGTTGAGTCTAGGATGACTTGACTGTACCTGGGTGACTGGACCCTGAGACGCTACCAGTACGCGTCGCCAACGGCCGCCAATGTACACGAATCGCGACCCGTTCAACCTCCGCAGCAAAGCATCGAGAACAGCCCCATCCGCCTTCTCGCTTCTCCAGAACGCCGCCACACGCACCACACAGGCCGTCGAATTGACCAAGCAGTCCACCAAGCAGGCCGTTGAGGCTACCAAGCAGGCGCTAAAGGACTCCGATATGTCCTTCGCTGTCCCGCGCAACATCGAGTCTGCTTCACGTCGCTTCGAAGAGAATGTCTGGAACAAAGTCACAGGGAACGAGAAGGGCTTGCCAATGTATAAGGACAAGCCAGCTGGATACGGGTATGGCGGTGCGAAGGGGAAGAGAGGATTTGTGAGGAGCAAGAGGGGGTTGGTGACAATAGCGCTGCTGGTGCTGGGGTTCGTATACTGGATGTTGGTGCCGGGCTCGAACCAGACGCCAGCCGCCAAACTGGGATCCGGGGGAGGCTGGTTCGGTGGAGGCGCAGCCAGAAAGAAAGCTCTGTTGTGGGAGAAGCGGAGAGAGGCCGTAAAAGATGCCTTCTTGCTGAGTTGGAACGCTTACGAGGAGCATGGATGGGGCTACGACGAGTACCACCCGGTTGCGAAGACCGGCCGCTATATGGCACAACCGAACGGCATGGGCTGGATCATTGTTGATGCACTGGACACCATGATGATCATGAACCTGACCAAGGAGCTAAAGCACGCGCGTGAATGGGTCTCCACCACCCTTGATTACGACAAGGACCAAGACGTCAACACCTTCGAAACCACTATTCGCATGCTCGGAGGTCTGCTATCGGCACACTATTTACAGGAAACCCTTCCTGGACTGAAACCAGCCAACGCAAATGAACAAGACGTTTTCCTCGAGAAGGCCACGGACCTTGCAGATCGTCTCATGGGCGCCTACGATTCACCCTCTGGTATTCCCTGGGCCAGTGTTCGCCTAAAGGATAGCAAGGGCGAAGCTTCGCATGCTGACGGTGGTGCATCCTCAACCGCCGAAGCGACTTCCCTGCAGCTCGAAATGAAGTATCTTGCCTATCTTACAGGAGAAGAGCATTACTGGGAGAAGGCTGAAAAGGTCATGCAAGTTGTGGATGACAACGGCTCCAAAGACGGTCTGGTACCTATCTTCATCTATGCCGACCGCGGCACCTTCCGAGGCAGTGAGGTCCGTCTGGGCTCCCGTGGAGACAGCTACTATGAATACCTGATCAAGCAGTATCTGCAAACACAGAAGCAAGAAACTGTCTATCTGGATATGTGGAAGGAGACCCTTCGAGGTGTGAAGAAGCATCTTCTCACTTACTCCAAAGACGCTCATCTGACAGTGCTCGCGGAGCGGCCTGGTGGCTTAGACGGAGATCTACACCCAAAGATGGATCATTTGGTCTGTTTCTATCCCGGTACCATTGCGCTTGCCCAAACCGGCGGTCTTCCCATCTCTGTGGCGCAGAAATTGCCGTCCTGGGGCAAGGAGCAGGAAGAAAATATGCTGCTCGCAAAAGAGTTGACCAAGACATGCGTGGGCATGTATCACACCACGGCCACAGGGCTTTCCCCCGAGATTGCACACTTCGAACTCGACGAGGAGCCGAAAATGTATCACGACGAGATTCTCCCCTCATTGACGGAATTGGAACCCGATGTTCCAGAGGGCGAGGGATGGAAGAAAGATTTCATCGTCAAGCCTGCTGATGCGCATAACCTGCAAAGACCCGAGACGGTTGAGAGTCTGTTGTACATGTGGCGCATCACAGGAGACGAAATCTACAGAGAGTGGGGATGGCAGATGTTCAATGCGTTCGTGAACCACACTGCTATCGAGGGGGGAGGTGGATACACTTCTGTGAACGATGTCACCAAGATTCCGCCGCCGAGTAGGGATAACATGGAGAGTTTCTGGCTGGTCAGTATAGTTCTCTCCTTTCCAAGATTGTGGTTGCTAACGATATTCAGGCCGAGACCCTCAAGTACTTCTATCTGCTGTTTGGCCCCAACGATCTCCTGCCCCTGGACCAGATCGTGCTGAACACGGAAGCTCATGCCTTCCCGCGATTTGACGCGAGTAAAAAGCGATTCAAGACTGGGTGGGCGCGGATACCGAGGAATGAGAAAGGCGAATTGATATTGAAAACAGAAGCAAACAAGGAGGAGAAGAAAGAGGATGTAAAGGAAGAGACGAAGGCAGAGAAGACGGAAGAGAAGACGGAAGAGAAGACGGAAGGGAAGAAGGACGACAAGAAGGACGATAAGAAGGAAGAGAAGAGAGAAGAGAGTTGAGAAGGTCGCATGGCAGACTGACTTCTGGTATTAAGCGAATCGCACGTTTGCATTCCTGGCGTTATCTGCAATTTTGTATCAACAAATACTGCTCTATATACAAGATCCTGAACGGATTGATAGTACAGCACTAGGCTCGAAGACATTTACGGACGAAATCTTATGCGGTGTTCTACCGAGCTTGATCGTTTTGATGAAGTACGAGATCTTCACGCCCTGTCACCTACATGTATAGGGCGTACATGCCACTGCAGGAAGCAAAACCTTGTATCTAACGCGCTATCTGCGGTATTTGCGGTATTTAGTACTCTCACACTATCATCAGGCAACAACACACGGAGGTTCACAACCAAATGAGGAAAGGTGGTGAATAAAACGTGGGAGGCCTGAACCTACAAGCTAAAACACAGTACAACATCACCTCTTCTATAAAAGCCGCCGGACTATGATTATCTATGAGGAAACACATATAAAACCAAGAAGATCGAGAATCTGTGTTCTAAAGTACTCAGGACGCGAGTCATTCTACAGAAATGGAGCACGTTTTAACCACATCCCGCCTCAAGCTCACGCTCATCACGCAAGCCGCACGAGGCAGCGATGAACTGAAATGGCTACACGAACTACGCAGTAACAAACAGTCCACACTTTGGAGGCACGTGCTCTCATTTACTGTTGTGCATCTTTTCTGGTTCCACAATGATACCACCGCACCAGCCAGTCCTCCGCGCAAGACGTTAACAGATCCAGCATGAGCGGACCCAGTAAAACCCTCGAAGAAACCGAAAACGTCATAGCAAACTACGTGCCCGATCCCATCTCCGATGCCCCACCCACCGCAGATGCCGTGCAGAAACTCTACAAGATAGCTTACGCTGTGCACGAGATTCTCTCGGTCCCCGACACCCCGAGCACGGCCGAGGAAACCAGATTCATCGGCCTAGTAAATCTCGTCTCGCTCGCAGGCAAGCATCTGCCTCTGCCGCCGCACCTCGTCATCCCGGCCGAAGACGAGAAAATGACTCTGGTTGTCGAGCTCGCGTACTCGTTTCTGCCCCCGGGGTGGGGCAAGGGTTACGCAACTGAGGCGCTGACGGCGGTCCTAGACGCGTGTCGTTCGCCGAAGAGCAGGGAGTTCTGGCAGCCCTGGGAGAAGGTGTGGATGCGTGCTATTGTGAATGGGCGGAACCTCGCAAGCCAGAAGGTTATGAGGAAGATGGGACCTTGTGGAGTGTCGGAGAGGGGTGTGTTTGAGTGGAAAGGTGAGCCGATCTTTATTGGTGGGGAGTGGATGACTGAGGATGATTTGCACATCTTTGGCGGTTATTTGAAGGAGTAAGTCGATGGGCAGCCGGTGGATTGCGAATAGTGCTTTCGTCAGAAGCCTTAATAGGAGTCCGAGTATGTCACCACAACGAAGGACAGCGCAATTTAGCTTCCAGATATTGTTATCATTGAATCGACAGTCTTGAGACACTAGCGTACAACATTTGCCATCGGTACTTCGTAAAGGGTCTAAAGGAACGAAATAGGTATTAGACAGCCTCCTAACGCCAATGCAACCAAAAAAAAGGCCGTGACAGTCGTAATATCGTAGACCGTAAAGTTGTGATCATACCACCGCCAGTGGTCAGAACATACGGGCTGGTCAAGACTGAAGCTCAAGGAGAAGTAACCGAGCGACCAGTCTGTCAAAGAAGAACCCCATGTCTTCGTCATCAGTCCTCTTCTGGTAAGCCTTCTTCACCAAGTAGCCCCCAGGACTCGTTTTACCGACAGCGTCGCGCATGCTCTTGATGAAAGTATGAGATGCAGATGCTCGCCCTGCAGCCTTGTCTAGTTCGCCCTCCCAGTCAGGTCGTAACCGAGTGTGACAAGCCGAGAAGCACGCGCCATAAAATTTGAGCAGTTTGTCGACAGCCTGATCATTCACCTCAGTATCACTGCTGCTAGTCACAGAGTCCAGTTGATCGTAAGCTTCGTGGTATGGCCGTTTCGCAGAGTGGTAATGGATCGACTCGACCGTCATGAGGACGACAATGAGAATTGCCAACGTCGTCGGCCAATCGTCTTCATTGCGTCCAAGTAGCAGTACTTCCAGTGACGAGAGGACATCTCTCATAAGATCGTTCGCGAGATCGGGCATCATAGCACCAAACTGGGAACGAATAAAGCAGGGTGTGGGCTGTAGGTCGCTGGCAACGTTCATAGTGTCGTGTATCAGACGAGCCAGAAAACGATTCTCCGTTCGTGGTGGCAAGGTGATGTCGCCGCCAATATGGACCAGCACCAAAAGCTTGAGTGCCTGCAGAAGGGTGTGTGTTTGCTTCGAATCTGCTCGCAGTGATCGGAAGAAGATGTAAACGCTCCGTAGAGTTCGCAATTGCGAGCAATACAATGGAAATGCGGAGAATTCTGTCATGACAAGTTGTGTGAGGTGCGCATCGAGGTCTTTCTTTAGATTCACAACGGCATTCGCAGTCAGAATCGCAGGAAGGACAGCCTGTGTTTGAGTAGAAGCGGTGGAAGACTGAGGCGGCCAGCTGTAGACAAGGTGACTGTGCACCAGGGGGTGAGCACTATCAAGCTCGACTGGGTGGACACTGACACTCATCGGCTGCCCAAAACCAAAGTAAAGCGGGATCGTGTACGTGATCTCTGTCAAGATACTGTGGCCAGTCGGGGCGGTGCACGATTCGAGCGTACGAGCCGTCGGATGCCAACCATGGCGATCAGACAAGAAAGCCTTGGAAAGATCGGCAAGTAGATGGTTCCGGCAAGGATTGTTGATCAGATCACCTTTGTAGTGCTTGAGACAAGACTTGCAGGGTGTTCCAGGGTCGCACTTCTCCTTCCGTTTCTTGCAGTTGGAGCAAGAACCGATGATTCGCATCAGGGCTGCTTCAGTTCGTTGCCTCGGGTCTAGCCCTCTCTTGCGTCCCTTGGACATCCGTCCCTGTGCGCTATCCGAGGATGCAGCGGCTGCCATACGGCCCGATTGGTTATCCATCTGCATGGGGACCCAGCCTAAGGAGTGTGCAGACGTAGGGGAAGGAGTGGTTCTGCCTTTGTGTTGTTCGGCACGAGAGCTGCTTCTCGATAGAGTGCTGCTTCGAGGACGGCGTTGAGGAATTGGAGATGTTGACAACACAGGAGGCGCGTTAGAAGTCCATCGAGATTGATATGATTTCGCGCTATGGCGTGGTCTACCATGTGGTTGTGGAATGGTAATCGCTCTAGTCCTGTTGTCTTGAACGCTCATGTACTGCTCGTAAGAGTTATATGAGCTACTCGAGCTCTGGGCTTGGGTCCGTATGATTGGGATGGGCACTGTCGATGGCGATGTATCGTATTCATCACCTTCGGCGATCGAATCTTCTGCGGAGAAAGGTTCGAATTGTGTACCAGTGCTGGCAAGAATCTGTGATGCAACGACGTCACGACTGCTGAACGTCTGCAATGAACCAGCTACATGCGGATTGAGGAAGTTGCCAGCTGTTGTTGCCAAAGAACTAGTTGAATCCATGATAACCTCACGGGTGGTATCCAACAAAGGCGACTCCGGGACCCCTCCCAGAGGAGGAAAGAAGTTGTCGCAAGCATCAAAGGATCCAAAGTATCGAAGCTCGTCTCGCGCTACCAGTGGTGATGTCGCAGTGGAGGAGAAGCTGGGCGAGGTGCCGTAGAATTGATTGTACGAAGACGAATCTCCGGTGAGAGACGGCGGTGCTGAGATGTTACAGTCGAACGATGAGGGTCCGCCGTAATTTGAGGGAGGTGCCGATGTCACGTATGGGGACTGGAAACCAGAAGCTTCTGGAGCCAGATAACTGTGACTACCGCTCCCTCGTGTTGTGGAAGGACTATCGGTAAAGCAATCCTCGTCCCAATTCATGAGATTGTGCCACTCTTCGATGGGTGTGCCGACATGGCCCTGGAAAGACATCGTTTCTACGTCGAATGCGTTGCGTTGAATAGGCGGGTGGAAGGTTGTTAACTCCGGTGAGTCGTGCTTGCAGGCCTACCCTCACGAAGAGGGGTCATACAGATACAACAGTAGTGTGAATGGAAAGAACTTGGAGGTCAAAGGGGAGTGTGAGACGTTCTCAGGCAGCAACAGCAGAAATGTGTGTGCCAGGCTGTACTGTTATAGACATATGCTGTATAGCCTCATGCACGTTGTGAGCGGAGCGGCTGACAAGGACTTGTCTGCCTCACAACTATGACCGCAGGGCAACGAACGAGTAGGCTCTCGCAGCGTTATCACGTTGCTAGTTTTCATTCGTCAATTAGTGTACTCTCCATGTCAGAAACGTTCGGCTGGGAAACTTTTCTGTCGGCACCATGAGTGCAAGGGCGTCACCGTGATCACGCAGCACCGTGCTGCGCCCGGTCAGCCAAAACGGACAGACTAGCGTTTACCTGGCTGCGGGACCAGTTCCCCGCCACATCAAAAGCCTATCGAATCAACAACAGAGATCAAGTGCCAGCGCTGCCGGGGCACCGATTTGATGGATTTGCGGGATAATAGCGTGAGTGAATAAGGAAGGCTTCTGGAAGAACTGCGCCTTGTGGCAACGTGCATACAGCGCCCACATGTGACAACCCCTGCAGACATGTCGTACAAACTCATGTTGTCGAGGTTATGTCGATCTGTGACTACGAACTTTGGAATGGGGTGGGATGCTGTCAACTGATGTCATGATGGTTGAGAAGGCGAACGACAACCAGCGATGCCTCAGGGTCTGTCGTTAAGCCTTTGCTTTCCGACGGCCGTTCAGACGCGATGACTCTCAAAACGGAATACACGCCCAAGATACGTTGCATTCGTCCTCCAGATGGTGCGCGAGATTGTGCTGCCTTGTCTTAGTGGGTGGAAGCACATTGCCTCGGCCGCTGACACGCCCAACCCACGCAATTGTGCCCGCGGCCACTTCGATCTCAACTCAAACCCACGTCGAGTGCCCTTGCCCTTCCCCACAGTGAAGCCGTCTAACCACAAGCGAAGGACCGCATTAAGGGCCCCGGAGACCTTTGCAGCCTGCACGTGCAAACATGTGAATGGTCAATCTCATTGCCGCAAACTATAGCAGTGCAACTATTCCCGACGCCTGAAGCTTATTACAGGGCTGAGCGCATCACACTAACCGACCTTGACAACCTTCGCGAAGCAGCCTTGGGAGGTGCCTCGCAGCGGAACAAAGATGCCGGTACCGAGAAGTACCTCACTGTATCTACGTCAACTCGTCGCTAAGCCCTGCATCTTGCATACCATGTATCTGCACCTAGTGAGCCTCACTGTCCGAGGCGGCTTGTACCTTTAAACAAACGCGATTTTGCACTCTTTGAGACAGCTACACGAGTCGGTATTGCGCGAATTTCTGTCATAACAGGGCCAACGCGAGGATGGAATCCTCCGGACTCCGAAGCCTGCTCGAAGCTGCATTGCACACAACGAAATGGCGATCAAAGTGAAACAACCGAAACGCTTCCAATAAACAGGAACGACCAGCAAAGCATTCTGGCCACCGCAAGATCAATATTGAGCTCTAACCTCAACCGTGGACACCCTTAACCCGATATAGCAACACCTGGAACACTCGACCAACGCTCCAAGCACAATGCAATGCCCATTCTTCTTCTCCTCTCCCTCCTTCTGACCCAGCCCCCATTCCGTAGTCTTGAACACTACATGAACTAGCCAATCTATCAACCCGCCGTACCTCACATGGTGGCTATGCGTACTGACCCAATACTACGGCTCGCACTCCTTCTACAATGAGAGTGCACTCGCCACACTAAACGTCATCCGAATATTGAGTGCCCAGCCATTCTTGATCCTACGCGGCAACGCAAAAGTAGGGAAGGCGGGACTCGAGGTTTGCGTAAGTGGCAATGGTGTCTAAGTGGCCCAGCTTCGTGAGGAGAGACACACCCTCTGGTGTTGTGAAGACGGGGATGGAGGGGCGGAAGATCAAGAGCGTGGGCACGTAGAGATGGTCTTCGTGGTTGAGGTTTATGGGTATCATATCGATGGACTATCCCCCCTCGTGGTGTCGACCAGGCCAGGGGTGATGACTCCTGCATCAACTGCAGCGGACTGGATCTCTCGTACGACTTGTTCAACACCCGCCTCGTCACGGACAGCAACGGAGACGACAGGATGATGTAGACGAGCCACAATGACAACACAACGCCAGCAACAGTGAGCCACGGGTCTTGGACAATGTGGAGGTAGGCTTTGTACATCCTCACAGCGGAACCTCTACAGCATTGCAGATCTTGACTTAAAAATTGAATTGGTAAGAAGACACGTATATCATCGGCATTCGATATCGTACGGACGCGGGCCCAGCCCGAGGAGCATTAGGGCAAGAAGACTGGCCATAAGAAACCAACCTTCCAAACGCAAGATGTCGCAGGACGTTGACATAATGGTATGACATGCGATCGTGACAGGAAACAAGCAGACATACATGAGCGGAGGAGAGATGGTATGCAACGCCAAGAGAGATGTACATATGCACCAAGCCACCCTGACCAGTGTTGACGAGCGTCGGGTATCTTTCAGAGAGAGAAAAAGAAATTGGCAGAAGAGCGGTGATCAAATCAGACACTTCCCACCATGATATATCCATCGGTTTCGTGTGACTCTTGAGTCGGCGAAGGCTCGGAGCAGCTGCAATCTTGCATCTGCTGCACAAAGTCAAAGTCCAGATCTAGTCAGGACGACTCGGAAGCAAAGAAGAGGACGATTTCGCCTCTGTCATTGCGTTTGAGGCGCATGTCTTTCCAGAGCTCTTTCTCCTCGTCTACTTTGTGCAGCTGGTCTTCTCGACGCTCGTGACGCTCGCGATGATACTTCTTCAAAGCCTTGTTGACGCTAACGCCTCGCTCGGAATCAGGGCCTTTACTGATGAAAGACATGAACAACTCAGCGCGCGTGCTGACGGGAAGAGCAAGCTCACCGGCTTCAGCGCGTACCACAAGCTGACCGTTTCCATCAGGGGTCGGTGAGCCTGAGCTGTACTCGATAGCCTTGGGCTTCCGGTCTCTCGGCGCAGGCGACACTGACGAAGAATACTGACGGCGACGTCTGACCTGAGGCGACGCATCTTTATTCTTCTTTGGCCTGATCTTGACCAGTGCCGTGCTTACTTTGCGTTCCTTGCGTTCCTTCTCACGTCCCCTGTCTTTGTCTTTCTTTTCCTTTTTCTCGCTCTTTTGACGTTCCTTCTCTGCCTTAGCATCCGCCTTCTTGCCCCTTTGCTCCTGGTTCTCCCACTCTCGCTGAGCACGCTCCAGCGCTTTCGACGTGCCCTGTTTGGCGCGCTTCATGGGGCTCAATGGTGAGTTTGCAAAGTCCCCAGAGTCATCGGGTGAGGGTGGGAACTCTGGTCGCGCAAGCAGCCTGTTGAGTCCGCCAGTAAGACCAGAGTGAAGCACGGGAGGCGCATCCTCCATCATGGTATCCCTGTCCCGAGCTCGTGCAGCTGACAGGTCAAGTTCCGCTGGGGAGCGTTTTCGCTTGCGTTCACTCTTCTTGGTGGTGGTCTCACCATCCTTGTCTTTCTTCGACTTCTTTGACTTGGGCGCGGGCGTAGTGTATGAATCGAATCGCTCACTTGACGGACGAACCGGCTCTTTGCCATACGCATCGCCAGTCTGAATGAATGATGCATCGTCTGGGATCTGAAAAGACATGACGTCTGCAGTCGCAGACTTGGGTGTCTCTGCGTATGCTGGCGGTGCGCTATCTTCGATCATGCGAGACTCTGTCCGGGGGGCACTTGGGGTCGCTGAGTTGTCGAGGAAGTCGAAAACGTTCACCGGCGGCAGGGCAGCTTGCTGATGATAGCCAAGCGAGTGGGCAGCAGGCGGCGGGGTGGGCGCGCGAGGGGGCGCATCGACGAGCGCAACAGCGTTGTCCTCTTCAGCAGCATCTTGGACGTAGGCGTTGTGAGGGGTCAGAGCCTGCGAGTTGTTCTTTTGCTGCTGGCCCTTGGGTTTCTTCTCTTTGTACAGCTTGCCCTGGTACTTTTGGTCTTCCGTTATGCAGGCCTGCAGGGCATCGGTTAGTTATCGTTGTGGTAGGACAAACGCACGCCGAACGCAAATTTTCCGGAGCGCATAACATGCGCACACAGCGCGACGAGAATTGCGCATTTGCCAGACAAGCAGAATGGAGCTGTGAAAAATGAGGCGTACCGTATGGGTTCTGTAGCTGGTGCCCGGGAAATGGACCATGCAGTCGAGGCAGGTGTAGGATGCGCCATAGCACTGGTTTCTGTGCGGATCCAGCTTCTTCTTGGTGAGCACGTCACCGCAGTTCTGGCACGTCGCGGTCAGCCGGGATGCATGGCGAAAGGGTGAGGGGTGCGGCGCGCAATGCGCGGTGAAGTTTGAGGGGCACAAATAAGTAAACACTCACTTCGCATGAGAAGGAAACCATGATGAGCGAATCAGGCAGGGACCGGGAGACGTTGCTTGGAGCGGTGAACAGCTGGCAGGACGAGAATAGAGGCGCAGAGGTCGGTGAGCGCGAGCGCCAGCATATACACCCCTCCTGTGCCAGAGGGTTTCAGATGGAGCGATGCGCACCTGTATCAACAAGAATCATTATGCGCGCTAGCTGCAAGTGGGGGCGCTGCTCGATTCCCCGAAGCCGCCCCTGCAGCTGCAGACCAGGGCCCAAAATATCACGCGGCCGCCCGTGTTAGTACCGTCAGACGCCTGCCACTGGCCTTCCGACGCAAGCCACTGCCCGGGGACGTCACAGAACCAGTGGGTTGGTGGAGGGGCGTCTGCACATCTGCTGCCAGAGCGTGTTTCGCGGACTGCTTGCGACATGCTGCTCTCGTACTACCACACACTCCGGCTTTCAGTCTTCATGGCGTGTGGAGCAGTCCGCGTCATGTTTTCGCATCAAACAAACATCCATGGTTCCATAAACAGACTTTGATTGCCTTTATCATGGTGTCGCGCTTGCACGCGTGGCTGCTCTTCCAGGCTATTCCCAGGCTGAAGGCGCGCGCGTGAGCTCCTATTTGCTGCGTCTACCACACGTACAATCTCGAGTCCGGTACCTTAGTCGGCACCTCCCTACCAGAGGATAGTGCCGCCGGGCCTTTTCGAGACCACCTTTGCGCCTACTCGAGACATACGCCTGCGGAGTCCGGCTGACCTGGGCGAATTGCGATCAGCGGATGGGTACATCCTCGTTGCCCGGGATCCTTGACTTGGTCTTGCCTGTTGCATCACATGCTTCGTATACAGTGAGACATGTACGGCCGGCCTTCATGTTGCAGCACTCGGAATCTCCATATGGGGTCACTGCTCCACGACGTTTGACTTATGCGCAGCGCCTCGAAGACCTCTAGGGTCGTTCACGATTGAGCACGTAGTGCAAGACGGTCGTCGCCAGCGCGGGGCAGTCATGAGGATTGCCCCCAGACATTCCTGCAGCTGATGCTTGCTTTTCGCATAGCGCGATATGTCAACTTGATCATGCAGTCTTCGGCTCCTTCTCCTCATCCGCGCAGCCACAGTCGTAGTGACTTGCTATCTCGTCGCAGTCGAACTCGGCCTTCTTCAGCCGCTTGTTGACGACATTGTGTACAAAACAGCCCCACTGTGCTGCCGCTTTCTGCGAAGAAACCTGCGGGGGGTATTTCTTGAGGACCTGGCCAAAGTGCTCGGCGCACTCTCCGCAAGGGTAGAGTCGCTGGAACAGGTGGACATATTGCCGCAGCGCCTCTTTCTCTTCGTCTGTAGGCTTCTCTGGGAATCGAGCGAAGGTTGTGTGCATGACTTTCCATGCCGCGCGGCCGAGTTCTGCCCTGTTAATGGATTGTTAGCCAGACTGTTCTCGTGACCACATCCATAGACCTGCACGTACTTGGCTGTCGCATTCCCTAGCTTTGGCGCGATCGCGTGCCCTGTGAGCAGCGATTGACTGTCCCCGGCAGAGTGACTTTGCCGCTGCCCATCAGGTAATATGGAGCCTGCAGTTGGCAGCTGTGCTTTATAAGGTCCTAGAAAGAAGAACGAAAGGGCGGCGAAAACGACTAGAGCGAGGAGGGCGAAGCGACTCGAACGTATCATGGTGCTGTGTACTGTGTGTGTTTGTTGGATGCAAGAAAGAATGGAATTATCAGGAGGTAGTAGCTACTGAAACGAAGCGTATTGTGTAGGGATACTGTTGTAGATTACGGTGTTACGGTGTCTGGTGCGTGTCGAGCAACTCTCAGGCCACGCGCGCCAAGAATCTCCGAGAACAGCCCATGTCCGAACCACCAGAGGCAGAGGGGAGTGTCGCGTTTCCAGGATTCACGCCGTAGTGTTGCCTGACGACCTTGTAGCTGTCAGCATGTGTAAGAGCTGCTTCGGGCTGACTTATTTCCGAAGATGGCAGCGGGAGGATCGCTTTTGGTAAACTGCTGCGGCTGACTCAGGACATTGCCGGATATGGCGTCACCGATATCGCAGCTGCGGAAGTGCTCACGGAACGTGAACAGCGTCAAATATTCGAATTGACCGCGAGTTGTCTGGCCAAACATTCACCCCACACCACAACACACCAAAGCACACCCACCTCCAACATGTCTGACTTCCCTCCCAAGCCTGTTGATACAATTGGTACGTCCATCGACTGTATCTTCGTGGTGAGTACTCATCTAACATATCTACAGATTGGAGCAATGTAGGCTTCAAGATCCGCGAAGGTGAGCCAGACTTTCTGTACAGCTTACGTCGATGAAGGCGTAGAGAAGATGTAATTGTACGCTTTCTGAAAGAGAAAAACTTTCAAAAGCGGGGAGCCAACATGACACACTTTTACTATGTCGCGAGATACACAACACATGGATCTGATATGGTACAGTTGCCGGACATGTCGAGTCACACTACTCAGTCGAAACTGGGGAGTGGTCGGAGCCGACGTTTGTGGAGGATCCCTTCCTGCGAATCCACGGCATGGCGCCTGCACTGAACTACGGCATGCAATGCTACGAAGGCATGAAGGCTTTCCGTTCGCCGAACGACACTATCAACATCTTCAGGCCCAACATGAACGCCGAGCGCATGCAGCACTCAGCGTCTTACATTTCGGTCCCCGAAGTACCTAGTGATCACTACCTCAAGTGCTGTAGCTTGGCGGTAGGAATGAACGCAGCATATGTGCCTCCGCATGAGACAGGCGCTGCCATGTACATCCGCCCTCTGCTGTTCGGTAGCTCGGCACAGCTTGGTCTCAATCCACCGCAGGAGTACACTTTCGTGGTGTACTGTATTCCTACCGGAGTGTATCACGGAACTAACCCCGTTGATGCTCTCATCCTCGAGGACTTCGATCGTGCGGCACCTGAGGGGACTGGCTCGGCAAAGATTGGTGGCAATTACGCCCCGGTCCTGAGACACAGCGAGAAAGCGTACAAGGCTGGCTTCGGCATCACGTTGCACTTGGACAGCAAAACTCGCAGCGTGGTTGACGAGTTCTCTACTTCAGCCTTTATCGGCGTCAAGAAAGATGGCGACAAGGTCAAGCTCATTGCGTCTGGTAGCAAGAACGTTATCAAGAGTGTCACCGGAGACAGTGTGCTCAGAATTGCCGAGTCATTCGGCTGGGAGACTGAATCACGAGAAGTACGATTTTGTGTATTCAAGGCGGCCAATATCGGACTAACACATAACAGATTCCGTACGATGAGATCAAAGAGTTTGACGAGGTTTTGGCAGCAGGAACTGCTGCAGCTTTGGTGCCTATCAAGTCGATCACTTTGAGCTCGAAGAATGACAAGATTACATTCTCTGCAGCAGAGAAAGAGCCAGGTCCAATCTGTGTCAAGTTGCTCACCACACTGCGAGGTCTCCAGCAGGGCAAGATTGAAGACAAGCAGGGCTGGTTGTTCAAGGTTGACAGGCCAGCACAGTTTGGCAAGACAGATGTCAACGGCGGAGCTAAAACCGTTGACCAGCTGCCTTGATTGGTGCTAATGTCGAAGTGCATGATCGAAGTCTGGGAGGAACAACACAAAAAGTTGCATGATGATTACAACGACAACAAGATGAAAGATCTCAGTAGTAGTAGTATAAATAGTACTTGATCTTCATGTCAACACCAGCGCGCTCTCGTGCATTGTCTAAATAGGTAACCCTCGTCGTACGTCATTGCCTGAGCCACATTGATTCTCGCCCCGCGCCCCACGCGCCTGTCGGCTGTCGAGAGGCTTCGCAAGGCAGACATTACTTGCATAATCCCAACGAAACCTAGAAAGCACCCTGTCTCGCGCCCTTCAAACTTGTGTACTGCGCTCTGTGATCACCAAGTCGCACCATCTTCACCTAGGTCCCCTGAGCTCTCCACGCCGCAGCGCGCCTGACAGCAACATGCCCGGCGGTCTTAGCCGGCTAATGGATAAGGGAAAGCACCACTTCAGACAGACGCTGAGCCCGACCGACGACGCATACCTCTCCTGTAAGCCGATATATTGGGTGTAGCAATCACAATGCTGATGTCAAGTAGACCATGACATAAGGTGTGAGTACACGGCGTTCGCCAACCAAGCCTTGTGCACGCATAGGGACCCGACTGATACGGCATAGTAATGCGAACGGACGTTGAAAGCATCAAGGATGACTGGCTCACAGACAACGTACGTGAGCGTTCGAAATGACGTGCAGCACCAGCTAATCTGAGTACAGGCTATCGCATTCTGGCAAGAGTGTGTATCTTCATGCGCGACGTCTGATCAGGCCTAATCGTGCCTAGATACCTCGAACGCGAAGACCTCACAGCCTTCCCAAAGGCCTCAATCGTGCTCCTCCGCCCTTCGATGAGCTTTATGCTCATGCAAACGCCCGATCCTCTTTCCCTCAAAGAAGCCCTTCCCAACTTCAGCACGACCACTCACGTTTTCCTCCCCATAAACGATTGCGCCGATGTCACAGCCGCAGAAGGCGGGTCGCATTGGTCGTTACTGCTCGTCTCTGTCATTGATGGCGTAGCTTTCCATTACGACTCGATGTCCGCTAGCAACGACCGAGAAGCACGAAGCACAAGCATGAAGATGGAACAGCTGCTTGGGAAGAGGCTGCGCTACATCCCGATGCACGACTCACCGCAACAGGAAAACGGCAGCGATTGCGGCGTTTTCGTTTGTGTGCTGATGAAGCATTTGTTGCTGAAGCGATTGTTGAAAGCAGATGCGAGCAGGAAAATCAGCATGAGCATGAAGGATGCACACATCAACGCGCGAGATGGGCGTAAGCAGATGCTGAAGGTCATTGAAGACAGGAAGAAGGAAGGCGAGAGGCGGCGATCGTAAGCCACCTCCATGACAGTAATCCTGGGTCTACTTCTCGACTAACGACACTACAGACGCAGCCACTCGCCATACCGACCGTTGTCGTCGCACTCGAAGAGCCCACCGCGTATCGGCGCGGAGCAGGAAGAAGAGAAGAAACATTAATTGCTCGCATGACACACACTTGTTACATTAGCAGACATCAGGACAGCACTGGGGTGCACAGCTCACGATTACATCTGTAGACTCTATGTCTCTACTGCTACATCATTCAGACGACCATGACACGACTTATTCCACTGTCTCATCCTAAGAGAATGCATGAGGCATGACGACCAACAAACATCATAAAACGAATATGCGAGCAATGCGCTCAAAACATACGATATCATGTACGACATTTACAGAGAGCTCACGAGCATCAGCGGGGAACAGTAGGGCAAACGCTTAGACTTCAATTCATCAGTAGTGAATGGTCACCCTCGTGAGGGCTATTCAGGCAGCATGCCATCTGCATTTTGTGAACAGGCGGATGGACACGGTTGTCTACGTGCGTTGAAACCTGCCAATGTGCTATGAGAGCTCCGCGGTATAGTTTGCTATTCTCTGCCCGAGCCAGGCTTCTGCTCGAGACAGCGGCTGCAAACATCAGGGTCCTGCGTCCGTGCCGTCGCTCGATCGGCGAAGGCGTGCTTCCAGCGCTGCCGATCATTTGCTCTCCAGCACCTGTTCCTGCTGCATGTGGCTGTGTACCCCACCCCAGTACTACCCCTCCATCCACCCACCATGTCCCTCCGAGCTCTCTCATCCTTCACACGCACATCTGCAACTCACCTCCGCAGCCCCATCACCACCACTCCCATCAAACACTTCACTACCACCGCACGCAACATGGGTGTCACCAAGACCGTTCTTGTCGAGGGCGACGGCCCGTCCCCCCAGAAGGGCGACACTGTCACCATGCTGTACACTGGCTGGCTCAAGGAGGCCGGCAAGAAGGACGGCAAGGGCAAGCAGTTCGACACCACCGAGAAGCCCGGCCGCGGGCCCTTCAAGACACCCATTGGCGTTGGCCGCGTCATCCAGGGTGCGTCCGCCACATGCTCGCTTGCGTGGACTCAATGCTGACACACCGCAGGCTGGGACGAGGGCGTCGTCCAGATGAAGCTCGGCGAGAAGGCCAGGCTGGACATCAGCTCTGACTTTGCCTACGGCAGCCAGTAAGTCGCGGTTCCCTGCTGTTGCGTGAGGGTTGTGCTGATTTTGACAGGGACGTCGGCGGCGGTCTGATCCCGGCCAACTCGGAGCTCATCTTCGAGGTCGAGCTTAAGAAGATCAACTAAAAAGTAGACGATGGATGAACAGGATATCGTTGGTAGATTGGCAGCTTTGGAATGGGGTCGCAAGGACGGCTGAGAAGCTGTTCTGGGGCCCCGCCGACAGCGTAAGAACTGTCTTGCTGAATGCTACGGCTGCTTGCATGACTCCAAAGCAGAATTTGCCTCCCCAATGAACGCCCGACTGTCTCAAACTTTGCGTCCCATGATCATCCCCGTGCAGTCTTCGTTTCCAAAAGTGTGACTAATTGCACGTCGTTTTGTCCTTCATAACTCAAAGCTTCGCCATGACCTTGGAACAGTCACTTGTGCAGTTGATGTGACAGTTGGGGAGACTGCGACTGGTCACGCCTGTCAGTAATGAAAGTCAATGTTGCATGTTCAACGTCTAATTTAGATTGACAGCTCTGCACGTCCAATGCAAGCTGTCGGCGCTCTGTGATGCTGGCTGTTTATACATTTATGCTACATTCAATGCCATGGCCGCTCACATGGACTCGTCCTGGTACCACTTGTTCGTGTTCGCGCCCTGGCTCTGGGCGATGGAGGCATTCTGCCTCACCAAGTCCCAGTCAATCTTCTCCCACCACGCCCTCAAATAGTCCGACTTGCCCCGGACACCATAGTCGTGCAGCCACGCATGCTCCCATGTGTTGACGCACAGCAGCGGTATGATGTCGGTGCCGCCCAGCGGCTTCTTCGGGCGGTTGTCCTGCCTCGAGGAGGCGCCAAAGGCGCCGACGCTGTTCAGCTGCTGGTACGAGTCCGGGTTGTGATTGTTCAGGTCGTATGACTGCCGCCTGTAGTGCGCGCCCGACAGCGGCGAGCCGGCGAGGTATGTGGGGAGGATGCGCAGGCCGCCGGCGACGGCAGCGTCGTTGGTCTGCACGAGCCAAACGAAACCGGGGCCGAACATGGCGTCGGCGGTGGCAATGAAGGTCTCGCGCAGCGTGTCCATGGAGCTGAAGTCGTTCCTGATCTCCTGGGCCAGATCGGCGGGCGGCGTCGACACGACGTCGGGGTTTGTGTTGATGCCGCGGAAGAAGAAGTGGTTGTTGAAGGCCATGCTGGCCAGGTTGAAGGGGTAGGCCTTGAGCGGGTCGCGGGCGAGCTCGATGACCAGCGACTTGACGTCCTGGCCCTCATACGGCCCGCCGGCGGTCTCGTTGTTCAGCTCATCGACCGTGTGCTGCTGGTACTCGGAGAAGGCCACCTGGAAGCCCGTCGGCGAGAACAGGCCGGGGATGCCATTGGCGACGAGCTGGTCGTGGCGGTCGAGCGACGGCACCGTGTACAGACTGCGGGCGCACGTGGGCGCCTGTCTTCTCTATGGGTCGCTGTTAGCCGCGCTGCAGACGTGCATCGCATCGCATCGCATCGGGAGGGCTCGCATACGTTCGCAGCCGAGGCCGCCGTCCGGAAGGCAGCGACAGCAGGCCGCCTTGCTAAGCACCGCAGAACCGTCATGTCGTGTGGTGATGGAACGAGACCGCCGTCGACATGGCCATGCTAATAATTCTCGCCGGGGCGCAACTCGCACTAGCCGCCATTGCCCAATCACGACGCGCCCTCGTCTGCCAGCGCATGCTTCACCAAACACCAGCCGCCTGTGCGCGTTTCACCCGCCTGGCTGCTCGCAACCGCAGAGCCACACAAGCAAGCGGCCGCTATGGCCCTGCCACGCTGCTAGCCCGAGTCTGCAGACGCCCTGCGAGCCTGTCGTCCACTCAACGCCTCACCGCTCTATTCCGGGCACCGTGGGCCGCAGAATGGCTGGCCACAGCGAGCCCAATCGTGCCGTGGCGTCTGCATCGTGCGGCTCTCGTGCGCAGCGCGGTGGGCGAACCTGTGCAGGAGGTAGATATACTCGGATCGTTTCCTTCGCATCTCTAGTCTGTTTGTTTCTCTGTTTCTCTTTCGTCTTGCCATCGTCTTCGTTGTCCTGCGGTCGAGTCTGGTACCGGCCTTGTTCATTTCACACCAGCCGGTCTGTCTTTGCGTGCGCACATTTCAACCATGATTCCCTCGACAACCTTCTCCCGGATTTCTGTGCTGTTCCTCCTCACGTCAGCAATCACATCGACCCAAGCATCGAGCCTGTTCCTCCGGCAAGCACCGACATGTGGAGGCAAACAAGGTCTGCAGCAGTGCGGCGGCAGCTTTCCATCCGACTTCTGCTGTCCCAAAGACTCCACATGCATGTCCCTCAATAGCCCAGACATTCAGTCGGTCATCTGCTGTCCCGCAGGCGCGGACTGTGCCTTCATTCAGCCCATCACCTGCGATGTCACCCAGCTCAACGCCACGCTCCATCCTGACAACCAGATGCATCTTTCTGATACCACTGGCGTGGAGCTTCCCACATGTGGCACCAAGTGCTGTCCGCTAGGCTACTCATGCAAGAGCGGCATGTGCTCCAAAGACGAGACCACGCCATCCCCCACCTCGTCTGCCTCTTCGACACCATCCCCCACTGGACCTGCATCTTCGTCTCAGACGTCGGAATGCCCAGCGCCTGTAGCTGAGAAGTCGAGCTTCGATGGCAAATCCTTCGCAGCTGGTTTTGTGCCAGGTATTGTCATCGGAGCGCTGGGTGCTGTGGGATTGATCTGGTTGATCAACAAGCGCCACAACAGCCAGAACAAGAAGAAGTACTCTGGCGACTTTGGTCATGTCGCACGTAAAATTAGCGATCCTATCTACGATCCTGAACTTGCAGCACGGGTAGACTTTATGCGTCGCCCATCGCACTCTACACATCGTTCGCCCGCCTCGAACCACTCCGGCATAGCCTCCAACGGCATGCCTTCCAAGCCCACTGTAGGCACTGGTCTTACACCGCGGATAAGGAGCATGTGGGATCGCACACCGAAGTTGAACTTCGGCTTCGCTCACACCACCAACAACAACGGGCCAGGCCTGCCCGCAAACCCCAATCCCAACCGACCAGCCCCCGTCGTCCGTGCCGGCAGCAGTGATCGCGATCCCTACAAGACGCCCACCTTCACCCCCAAGCCCGTCCCTTCGCAGCGCCGCACAAGCAGGTCAAGCCGCTCCCAGCGCCGCCGTGAGCCGGAGATGGAGCAACGCCAACACACGCGCCCCACGCCACCTGAGCGCGTCGAAAGCACCGAAACCATCGACGTGCTGATGCCGGCGCCCAACCTGTCCTTTCTCGCGCCTCCCAAGGCGCACGGGATGCGGGATAACCGGGCCACGTGCGACTCCAACACGACAACGTTCACGAAGCTGATGGAGCGCGCGGGGTTTGACGACGACACAAACCGCGACGTGAAGAACTTCAGCGGACCGGGGAGATTCTAATGATTTGAAATGCACGACGTAATGTTTTTCTGTTCCTTATGACGGGCTGCCGTGCCGCTTGCCACGGCCGACGTACACACTAGATACCAGGCATGAGACCACTCCTTTCGATTCTTTGATCATTTAGCTTTGATAGCATATTTAACTTATTTTTTGTATTCGTACTTCTCACGTGAACCTTGAATGTCTAAGTGCTGCATCATATCCAACCTCCCGTCCAGTACTCCCCAGTAAAACCTCCAAGTAAACATGCATGCCTTCCTGACGTCGCAGACACCTCCGCTCTACCAACCGATGATCTAGGCTTGCACTACCGCAGAAGAAACAGTGATATATGCTCTAGTCTGAAGGTACATTACGGTATTCTGTGAGTGACTCTGCTTCGGGACCTGGAGACGGTTGGGCATGGCTGTGAGGTATTGTTCGTCTGAGAGCAGTTTCAACGCAATGTATGTATACGTGGCGACGAGTGGCTTGATCAATTACGACCTTTCAAAGCCGCCATCCAGACTTGAAACTCTCTGGGATAGCTAATGTAGCTCCACGAACGCAGCTCATCCACAAATCAGGTGTATGAAACATTGTACTTTTATTTGCTTACTTGTCTCTGACGTGCAGGTAAGATCGCCCTTCCGGCCTTGGGCTAACCGATGAAATGAATGCCCGACACATGTGCCCAACCCTCGTAGCGCAGTTATCCGCAACTACCAGCCAGTGCTTGCGAACCCCAGGTGATGCTGCCACACATAGTAGTCTTCGTTCCACGCCCTGTCGAACTGACGCATCGCGTTCCTCTCCTTCCACCCATATATGTACTTGCCGATACCGTGAGCGAACAGCCGATGCAGGTGCTTGCAAGCCGCCGCAAGGGGCACATTCGAGTCGAAGCTGTGCGCATAGAAGTGAGTGTAGACTATGACCTGGACCTCAACAAGGGTACGTGGTTCCCGCAGAGCCTTGCCGGCTGTTGAAAGTTCTTCGTGGTCGGTGCAGCGCGGTCGCGGACGACGGAATTCTAGCAGCGGCTGCAGCCACTTCTGGCGCAGGTCGAACTTGGGGGCGCACTCGTTGATCCAGAGGTCGATGTGCAGCTCGCGCAGGGAGGTCAGACTCTTTGCCGCTGACTTGCACACACGGGTCCAAGACTCGAGGTGCTTCTCCTGCCACACGACGTCGCATGCGGCGCCAGGGCTGCCGTATGTGGCGTAGTGCAGATGCAGGTTCGTGACGAACAGGTGGTTTGGCTTCGGGACTTTGTGGAGGAAGCTGGCAATACGACGAGGCGCTTGGAAGACGAAGGTGGTCCGCTGATATAACAACGACAATGTCTCTTGGTGTACTTGTCTGCTCACGAGGATTATGGCACCGTGCGGATTGAGCCAGACGCGCGATTCAGTGCTGCAGCCTTCAGAGCCAGGGCGCGAAAAACGGACCATGATTGGCTTCTCATGCTCATCATCAACTGGACTCTCCCGACGGCTTTCCTCAGATACTTTGATATACGACACTAGCTTAAAGGTCATCGGTGCAGAGAAGTCGCAGCCTTCGCCAACCAGCTCGCAGCGGTAGGTGTCTTGAAAGTAGTGCTGGTAGATTTTGTTTCTGATTTCTCCCGAGAGAGTAAGGAAGTTGGCTCCCTTCTTTCTTTTTGGCACGCTGACTCTGGGTCGAGCGCGAGCGAAAAGCGAGGCCTTGGGATCCATGGTGCTACTAAAGTCTGCGTCAAGGTCAAGGTCAGTATTGGAGAAGTGTCAGGTAAAGTTGTAAAGATTTACGCCAGTCCATCGTCCGCCGAGATGAGTAATGAGGTACCTTGGAGCGATTCTCGAGCGAGTGCGAGCTATGGTTGAAATCAAGGTCAGTTCTGCGTTTAGGTATTGGTGACTCGGGGTAAGTGAAAACGGTAATTCGGTCGTTAGCAAGACATCAGGGCTCAGCCAAGAGCGGGACCATGTAGAATATCGCAGCGTTTGCGCTTTCTGCATTTTCGCGTTTGCGCTTTCATGTTCATGTTCACGTTCACGTTCACGTTCACGTTCACATTCACGAAGAGGTGTAGATAGGCGGTGGCGTCTCAACCGCCATTGGCCCTGCAGCACATGCCCCACGCTAAGAGCAAATAACGCCGCTGCACAACACAGGCATCCCGCATCGTCATACCGACTCCTACATCGGCCATGTCTTCAACACTCTCCACCTTCAAGACTCGTACTGCTCGCCTCGCCTTGCCCACTGCTGCCCGCCAGTTCAGCACTAGCACTCAGCGCTTCTACCGCCGTCAGCCTGGTGACCCCACAGGCCCCAACGAACCGCCGACCCACATCAGTGCTCCCAAGAGCAAGTCCCCCCTGAAAGTCTGGCCCATTATCGCCATCTTTGGCATCGGCACTTTTCTCTTTAAGAAGATTGTTGACCAGCGCGACGGTCAGTACACACCTGTAGGTCCTATCGCCGGCCACTCTCCTAGCAGCAAGCCAAACACACCTCGAGCCAACAACCCTGTACCCCACTAAACACCACTACCACCTTCACGATGCCTGCGATTGAGAACCTTGGCGCCACAACGCGCACCAGCCCCCTTTGGTCGCCAGACAATGTCACCGTAATCTTCGTCTTGGGCGGGCCTGGTGCGGGTAAGGGAACGCAGTGTGTGAAGCTTGTCTCGGACTACGGCTTCAAGCACCTGAGTGCGGGCGACTTGCTTCGCGAGGAGCAGGACCGTCCGGGGAGCGAGTTCGGCGAGATGATCAAGACATACATCAAGGAGGGTACAATTGTGCCCATGGAGGTTACGATTCAACTGCTGGAGAACGCTATGAAGACAGCTATGGAGACCGAGAACAAGAGCATGTTCCTGATCGATGGTATGTCAAAGCTGCGAAATGCATAGGAGCACCGAACACTGACTTAGCGACAGGCTTCCCCCGCAAACTCGACCAAGCCCACGCCTTTGAGCGCTCCGTCGTTCCTTCCAAGTTCACTCTCTTCTTCGATGCGTCCGAGGAGATCATGCTCAAGCGTCTCTTGCAACGCGGTGAGACATCAGGCCGCGCCGACGACAACATCGAGTCAATCAAGAAGCGCTTCAAGGTGTTCGTTGACACCAGCATGCCAGTCGTCGATGAGTTTGAGAGCCAGGGACGCGTCGTCAAGATTGACGCTGTTCAGGAGCCCGATAAGGTGTACAAGGATGTGCAGGAGAAGATCAAGGCTCGGGGCGTCGAGCCAATCAGCCTGAAGTTCGTACGGACTGCTTAGATCACACGGAATGAGCTGAAAGCTGGACCTACGCGGAAACATGCCTACAAATGAAATGAATCTTACCTTGCATACCCTTTGCCCAACCGTGGTTTGCCTTCCGTCGTCACTCCCTTCTTTACACCCGGGTAACATGTACCGACGAGGTCATATGATGAGTACAGGGTAAGCAATCCACATGTATCGAAGATTGCGAAAGAGAAAACAGAGCGGCAACGGGTGCTCCTTTGATATGTTATCTCGCTTCATACTGGTGGATATGTACTATCTCTTGACTAGATCCTGGTGGGCATTATTTTGTTGCCCACATCAAATGTAATGGTGTATATGTACCCATTTCTGAATTATCCACGAGATCTGCCACAGACCTCCTGACAGAACAGCGACCGGCCAACCCAAGCAGTGCCGCAATGCTATGAGATACTACGATAGACTGCGTTTGAAAAAGTCCAAATCGAGTTTCACATATATCCTGAACCGAGCATGCGGTGCATTTCGTCCTGTGTAAAGTGCGTCCTCATCGACCGATGTTCTTCTCAGCTTCTGCGTTGCGCTTCTCGATCACTTTGTTCAACCGCTCTCTCCGCTCCTCGCGCAAAGTGATGTAGATCCAGAACCACATAGACAGCTCAATGAACCCCCAGCTGAAGACGACACTGTTCTTGAGATAGCTACTTGGGCTCTTCGAGTACGCAATGCCCCTAGCTCCACCGAATATTCCGCCCTCCTTAAACAAGAATGTGTAGCCGGTGAGTGCGAATAGGAAGACGAGGCGGACGGGTGCCTGAGCGCCCCAGTATTCGTCGAAGACTTCTTCGGCGAGCGAGCCTGCAGTGAGGTCGTTGATGCCGATGAATGCGAACAGGACGGCGATGAAGGCTACAGCTGCAGACGGTGTTGCAAAATCTCGAGGAGTAGGCTATGAAACGTTAGAACGTGCCAGCATGTTTCTTCAAGCTACATACAAGCTGCATGGATCCACCCAAGACCATGATCACACTCTGGTTCGCAATGACCTTTGGGTTATTGATCAAGAGCGCAGCCAGCGTCAGGTGGAATAGCGCTAAGCTGCGGATCATCATATTTGCCGTTATGATAGCCATCTTTGTGCTTGTGGGAGTGAAATGCTCCAGGAGCTGTGAGAGGAAACGTGGTGTTGGTGTTTTCAAAAACACTACCCCCTAAACTCCGGGGAAGAGCGCCTAAACTCCACACGCTAAGCTGATGACGAATGGCACGTTATCATCCATCCATTGATAGTGTACTCGCATCTATCATACATCAACAGCTTGTTGATTGAAGAGAAGCTATGGAGAAAGATCAGAAGCTTCTTGGGGTTGATGAGCTGCCTCTCAGGCAACAAGATCAGACCCCTCCTCGTCAACCGAAACGGTCGAATCACGCAATCATTGCCGTGCTTCTCTTCTTCCTTGCTACATTCTGGTTTACTACCATTGGACCAGCCTTCACGTTTGGGAGACATGGCTGCAAACACAAGCTTACTGTTGAACAAAGAGCCACGAGGATCTTGAAGGAACATCCACTCATTGGTCAGCATTGTCGCAGAACGCTCTATCGCTCGGTGTACTGATACTAGAAGACGGCCACAATGACTTGATGATCTTCATCCGGGGAAAATACCAGAACCATATCTACGGCAACGAATTTCAAGAGAAGTTTGAGAACGGAGGTCTTGCACAGCACGTGGACGTCCCTCGCTTGGAAAAGGGCTTACAAGGCGGTGCTTTTTGGAGTGCCTTCTACGTTTGTCCTACCGGAGAGAATACGGCAGACTTCTCTGACGAGCGATATTCAAGCAGTACGCCAGCTCGTTTCTATCATCACGTGCAAGTTGCTGACCCCCACAGTCGTCAAAGCCACACTCGACCAGCTTGACCTGTACAAGCGCCTTGGAGACAGCTACCCAAAGTACTTCACCCCATCGTCGAATAGCCATGATGCCGTCAAAGCCTTCGAACATGGTCATCTCATCTCGCCTGCTGCCATCGAAGGCTTGCACCAGATTGGCAACTCTGTGTCCAACCTACGTCTGTTCCATCAACTTGGTGTCCGCTATGCAACCCTTACATGGAACTGCCACAACAAGTATGCAGATGCCGCATTGGAAACCAAATACAACTATGATGCCCGGGTTGCGACGCCATACTGGAAGGGCCTGAGTCCAGCAGGTCGGGATCTTGTCAAGGAAATGAATCGCCTTGGTATGCTTGTCGATCTCGCTCATGTCAGTACCGACACCATGAGGGATGTGCTTGTCGGTAAGGGCGACGGAGACTGGACCGGCAGTCTTGCTCCGCCTATCTTCAGTCACAGCTCAGCCCACGCCATCTGCCCTCACCCCCGTAATGTACCAGACGACATCCTGCACCTTGTGAAGAAGCGCAACTCGGTCGTTATGGTGAACTTCAACCCCGACTTCATCTCTTGCAAGGAAGGGAACTCGACTTCAGGTCTCCCTGAGACTGTCCCTGCCAATGTGACGCTGAATCAGGTTGTTCGTCACATCAAGCACATCGGCGAGCTCATTGGGTACGACCACGTTGGAATCGGTACTGATTACGATGGCATCGAAGGGACACCTGCTGGCTTGGAGGACGTTTCTAAGTTCCCAAATCTGATCGCAGAACTTTTGCGTCAAGGTGTCAGTGACAAGGACGCAGCTAAGATTGCGGGAGGCAATGTTCTGCGGGTGTGGAAAGAGGCAGACGCTGTTGCGAAGAAACTGCAGAAGCACACGAAGCCGCTGGAAGATGACATCCAGAATCCGTGGTAATGCGGCTCGCACGAGTTCTGCCACGGCAAATGCTGTGCGGTATCGCAATCTTCAGTTGTGGCTGAGTGGGCGAGGCTGCAGGTGGGCTCCACATCACACCACCTCCGCCGTACGCCCAGGCCTGGGCGTGTCGTGCCTTGCTACAACATACACATGCTCGTTATGTAATTGCACCAGAACATAGAATATATATATCGAGTTCCCAATGATTTGAAGATCTGTCCAATTGCATCATCTCCGCTCGCCAATGCCTTGCTGACCATCGCGACTTCCGCAACCAGAGTATTTCACGTGCAAGAGAGCTGTCATCCCCAACACCACTCAAACCCACGACAAACGATCGCTCGTTCACACAACAACCAACCATGCCAGGCCCGAAACTTCAAACTAGCATTGCCATTGTTGGCTGCGGCGATGTCGGCGCAACACTGGCCTACACACTCATCCTGCAGCCTATCTGCAGCGAAGTGATTCTTGTCGACCCGAAGAAAGAGCTGTTAGAGGCACAAGTACGTGACCTGGGCGACGCGACATATCGCGGCGGCAGTGGAGTCAAAGTGCGCGCCGGCACGCACAAAGATGCCGGACAAGCCGATATCGTAGTCATCACGGCTGGAGCAAAGCAGAAGCCAGGTACGTGGATGCTCATAAAGCGAAGAGATGGGCTTGATAGCTGACAGTGTACAGGCGAAACGCGCCTCTCGCTCCTATCTCGTAATCTGCATATTCTCTCGTCCATCTTCAGCGCCATGTCACCCATCAGCCCACACACCATCCTTCTGCTGGTCGCCAACCCCGTGGACATCCTGACCTACTTCGCGCGCAAGCTCTCCGGACTCCCGGAATCGCAGGTCCTAGGTACGGGGACGTCGCTCGATTCTGCACGCTTGCGTGGCATTCTGGCGCAGAAGACCGAGGTCGCGCCTAACAGCATCGATGCGTATGTTTTGGGTGAGCACGGCGATAGCCAGTTCATTGCGTGGAGCAGTGCGAGTGTGGGGACTTCGTCGCTCAAGCTGGTTTTGGGCGAGAAGTTGAATGATGATTTCAAGGCCGAGATTGCGAGCCACACGAAGGGCGCTGCTGGGAGTATCATCGCAGCAAAGGTAAGGTTCATGTTTCTGACCCCTGAGATAACATGGCGCTGACGGTGTGCAGGGCTGTACTGCGTATGGTATCGGCAACATAGCCGCGTCAATCTGCAAGTACATTCTCTTCGATTCGCGCTCTGTGCGCCCTCTTTCTTTCTACCAGCCCGAGTTGGGCTGTTGCTTGTCGATGCCTGCTATCGTGGGTCGAAGGGGGATTGTCAAGCCAATGCCAATCGAGCTCGATGAGCATGAGCAGGCCGAACTCGAGAAGTGTGCGCATGGGCTGCGGGGTGTCATTGAGGGCGCAGAGAAAGAGATCGCTGCTGATGAACAGCTCAAGAAAGCTTTGGAAGCAGACATGGGTGTCTGAGCGAATCTAGGTTCCATGCATCACGTGTGATTTTGTAGGAGAGTTCAATACACATTGAAGGACAACTCAGATATCATTGAGTAGATGCTTTATGAAATGCACAAGCGAGACTAGTTTCGATCGCTACCCCAAACGCCGATGATGATGATGATGAAGGAAGAGTATACCGCGTGAATCAAGCCCTCACGGCCAAACTCCCGACCTCGATACCCTCAATGACAGGCATATCCGGCATACCCAGCTCACTCGGCACCGTGGGCGCAGTCTTAGGACTCGCTTCGGCACTCGTGTACGCCGAGTCTCTCCTCTGGAGCTCCAGCTCCTCATCAACAGTCTGCTGATACTCCTGCCTCCAGTCGCACAGCATGCCACTGGTCACATTGCTGCCGCCGCACAGCACAATGACAACCTTCTCGTCCTTCCGCACCGGGCGGCCCAGCGCCTTCTCGAGCCGCCCATCGTAGCACAGCGCCACGTTGACGCCGCACGCCAGCTCGACCATCACGCGCTCGTCGTCGGCGAGCCGCCAGCAACCCATCGCGGCGACGCCGTCGGGCAGCACGACAGAGCGCACGTTGGCGCGCTGGGAGTACTCAAACGTCCTGTCTGTGACGCGGGCGCAGCCGAGGCTGGTCGCCTTGGAGGTGATCTTGGGAAGGGTGATGAGCTCGTTTGCGGCGAGGCTTGCGGCGAGGGAGTCAGCGCCAGCCGTCTCGACGGCGAGGATAGTGGGCGTGTGCATGTTGATTGCGTCCATGGCCTGGCAGACGCCGTTGATGAGGCCGCCGCCGCCGACGCTGCAGATGAGGACGTCGGGGGCGGCGCCGTCGGGCATCTGTGTGGCGATCTCGTGCATGACGGTGCTGTTGCCGGTCCAGATGTCGGGGTGATCGAAAGGGGGGCAGTAGATGGTTGCTCCTTCGTACTGGAGGCATGGTCAGCGAGGGGAAAGGAGCAGTCGGATGGGAGAAGACATACGTAGGGCATGACGTGTTCACGGAGGTGAGTGTCGGCGTCTCGCCATGCGGCGCCGTGGGAGATGACGTCGAAAGCGCCAGCTGCGCGAAGCTTGGTGACCATCAAGGGAGATGTTGCTGTTGGCACGACGACAGTGCAGTTTAGGTTGAGTGCTCGTGCGGAATGAACAGCAGCGAGTCCAGCATTGCCGCCACTAGAAGCGAAGATGTGTGGTTGGGACCCAGCGGGAAGCTCTGCAAGGCGTCGTAGGATATAGTTGCCGATTCCTCTATCAGGTCATTAGATTGGGTGTCGGTAGTGTGATCAATGAAGATGAAGCTTACCGTGACTTGAACGATCCGGAAGGCTGTAGGTTCTCCAGCTTGAGGAAGATTCTGCTTCTACGATTTAGAACTCTCTTTTCACAACAAGAAGACGAGCATCACTGCGATAACATGGCAAGATGAGGATAGAAGAAGTATGACCGTACCATCCCGCTGCTTCAGAGAGCGCATAAGACTCCCTCAAGGGTGTCTCTACCCATGGGTTCGACTGCTTCTGGGAAGAGGTGTTGGTCTTGACGGCCATGTGATTGAGTTGAAGAAAAGACATATTGGGGTATGAACTGGCAAAAACAATGTGGATGAGGAAGACTTGATGAGACACGACACTTATGAGCCAGATGATAGCAAATTTGGGCCCTGTAAATATACACTCAGGTCCAACCACTTCAAAGCGAAATGCTTATCAGCTCCGCACAATCCCGCGGTACTATAGTTTCCCGTCGGGGATAGTTGGGTTGAATACCGCCATGGTTTTGTCGATTACCCTATAACTTCGAAAAATTACCCTATAGATTCTCGATAAGGATTGACCCACTAAGGTGCGACCGACAATGACACAGGAAGGGACCCCATGATGCGGCAACACTACCGGTGGATTGTGTTCCCTAAAGCGGCTATCAACGGCGGAGCTAAATCGGTCTTTCTGCCAGGGGACAGGACCACATGGTGCCCTATCATTGCACTGCATTTGCATCAGCGCTTGAGTGGAAGGAGAAGGTTGGTCCAGTTGTTCGAGAAAAAGTCGGAGTGGTCAAGATAATCTGGGGTATCGCGATAACTTGCGGGGCTTAGCGTCATGAGGACCATAATGGCGAGCTTCGGTCGTAGTAGCACGTCCGCTTTCCCATCGTGATCCAGAAGGCTGGGCGGGGAAAACTGCAGTCATTACAGGCAGGAGGTCCTTGAAAACGTGACATGCGTCCTCGCTGCAGATCATGCGGAGCCGCACGTGTTGGTGTCCATCTGCACACTTCTCTGGATCCGGGACCCCAACCGGACGACTAGGTGCAACATCTTATCGCATGACGACCCGCGGTATCTCAACCCTTCCCGCGGCAAGATCAGCATGCAACAGCCTCGCTCTGACTCGCTAACGCAAAGCTCAAGCTGCGACCTCTGGCTGGTTCAGCAGACTCTTCCTGTAATTCCAGTAGTTCGCCCTGATGGGGTCGTATCTGGTCGCCAGCAGATCCAATGCCTTCACAGCTGACTCCTTGTTGTTTTCTTCCTCGGCGTAGATGTCAGCCAGCAAGTCAAGCGCATGACTGGAATAGACCTCATCGGGTGACTCGATATCCGCGAACTCGGCTGCGAAGCTTTTGACGGCCGACTTTGGCTGCTGGCCGGCACGGAGGATACCCGTCAGATAGTTCCATGGAGCCTGGTTCTGCGGTGCTTTGCGAATGGCCTGCTTGGTATATCTGGTTGTGTCAGTACGCGCTGCTGCAAGGGTGCTGACAACATACTCGATCTCACGCTGGACAATTTCTTGACTCGGTGCATGTCCCTC
The DNA here is from genome assembly GCF_020726555.1 of Boeremia exigua. Classification (NCBI taxonomy): domain Eukaryota; kingdom Fungi; phylum Ascomycota; class Dothideomycetes; order Pleosporales; family Didymellaceae; genus Boeremia; species Boeremia exigua. Next base: position 861,536 of record NW_025763532.1, read on the forward strand.
GCGACTGCCGATAACCAGGTAGTAGCGATGGTTCCACGCTGAATTGTTCCTGACGTCCGCCTCGATCATACTCTCAGTCCACTTGAGCTCCTCCGGCTTGTCGAACAGATTGAAGCGCTTGACTAGCCACTGCCTGTAGCTCCACACGTGGTAGTTCTTCTCGTCCTTCTCGAGCATTTGAGCGACAAAGTCCCCTTCTCCCTCTGGCGAGCCAAGCGCATCGATGATGGTCTGGCGGTGGTGCCAAATCTGGTAGTTCTTCAGGTGCTTAAGCGCGGTCGGATTGAGCCACTTGATCTCGTCCTCGAGAGGCTTTTTGAGCTCTGATATTGTCTTTGCGCGGTACAGCCTGCGCATTGTCAGTATATGTCCGCTGGCTCCACCGAGGCGGCGGCGGCAGGCGGCGCGGCTTACCAGACAGTGTAGTGCGCCGGGTTCATGTTGATGATGTGCTCTGTGAGCCCAAGGCCTCTCTCGCTGAATTCGTTGTTCGCCATGACCGCGCGCAAGTAGCCCATTGCCTCACTGTACTCCTGGGTGTATGCGATTGCTGCGAGCGGGTGCATGCCGCCGTCGTCTTGCGGCAGCGGCTCGACGTCTGCCCAGGCCTCATCGTCGTGGTAGAATTTTGGCGGCGGCATTGTGTAATCTGATGTGTTCGTGAGTCCTTTGCGCAGTCGGACGAGTATGACGCGCAGAAACTGGAATGGCGACCAGAAGATGAGGGCGATGTAGCTGCGAATCAACTGCAGGGACATGGTGGGGTCGCGTGGGAGGAGCCACTGGTGTCACATCTGCGGCCCGGGCACCATTCCCTTTTCAAGTACATTCACAGAACAATGCTAAGCTCTTTGTGCAAAGCTACCTCTCAGGCTGCTGCGCGGTTGTGTCATGTTGTTCATTCTGATTTCTGGTTGCAGTAGGGCAGCCCTTCATCATGCAGTCTTCGAGACAATGGCCTGGGATTGCTGCACCAACATTCAGCTGGCAGTTGCAGCCAAATTGACATTGAGGCTCATCAATTATAGCTTCATCAAGCGATGCAGAGAGTATAGACTGATCAAGCTAGCTAGTCAAAGACGTTCAAACCTAATACCTGCCGCAGTAGAAAAGGTAGAAAAGGCATCCAATTCCAGGCTAAGTCTCGAACTCATTCTTCTACACATAAACGTGCATTCCCCATAATCGATGACTTGCCAATGGTGATCCCTTACCCCAAGCTCCAAATCACCTAGCAACAACATGCCCTTCAGCAGGGAGGGCAATCCCTTTGTCTACCCCACAACCAGTCAGGCCAGCCTTAGCATTGTTCCCCAGCACACCTCACCCACCACAATGCCATCGAGCAGCTTGGCTCTAGGCGCACCAGCAAGCAACCCAACGCCATGCTCCGAACCCATGCTCTAGTCCACGCCGTTGCCAACGTCTATGCAATGCCGCCTCCTATATCAAGCCCCTGCTGCCTTCACACCATGCAACACCACCCATCACAACCATGAGCTTCTTCGACGCCGCAGACCTGCCCCGGGCCAGTTTCTTCCGCGACTCGAGCCGCCAATACCGCGGCCTGAGCTACAACTGCAGCTACACGCCCCAAGAACCCAAATCTCGAAGTATGCCGCCGAGACGCGACTCCGCCGTTGCAACAAGCATGCGTTCGGCCAGAGCTGCTGGACTGAGCAAACCTACCTCGAACACAACTATCTCTGTCGAGCCCGAGGTCCCGTCCGATGCATCCTTCGCCGTCGATGTGGAGACTGCGTCTCTGGCATCCGACAAAGTCGAGCGGGCCCCTACTTCGGGCCTCTCATCTGAGTCGGGGCAGGAGTCTCGCTCCGGCAGTGTATCTCTGTGCAGATTATCAAAGCCGGTTCAGGACAGGAAGAGGATCGTAGCATCATCGATAGCAGGGACGGGGAAGGGAGATGAGAATCCAGGGCGCCTGGTGACGAGACCGGCAAAGATGTGAGGTTACTCCAGGAAACCGGTTTATGAATCAATGGCTTGGTAGCTCCGCCATTTTCGCACGCGACTCCGAACATAGTAGCCTTGCATGATCTATAGCACGGCTCAAATAAATAAGAAATGGGGTGCCGCAAGCTCCTCGTTCCCTGCTGGCATGCGTGCAACCCTGATACAGTTCTCCACAGCCTCAAATTATTCATCAGTGTACAGCAAGGCAGTGTGAACGAGGTCATTGTAGTTCAGGTGGAAAAGCATTCAATTATGACATACATAGGTATAAAGGTCGACGCGATCAGCCATGCAAAACCAAGCCCGCACAATACTTCAGTGCTCTTGACGACTACATCGCCACTCAACAACCGCCCATTAAATCCAGCAATGGTCGTGCCTACGAAGACTCCTTGAGCTCATACTCCCGTGCATCCTGGAACAAATCGATAATGCAACTAGCTGACCACGATTGTGTGGGACACGAGTCGCCGCAGAACTCTCCATTCTTTTGGGTCAGCTCTGTCAGGCCAGCCCAAGGACTCTCCTGAATGGCCTTCATGCAGCCAGCCAGGCGACGTGTGACCTGCTGGTAGCTCTCGACGCGCTCTTCGGCTGTCTTGCGCCGCTTGAGGTCGAACTTGAGCAATGCGCGAAGGAAGAAACCAGTGGGCCAAACCCATTCGGGGCCCTGGTGGTAGTTGCGGCCTTTCGAGGTATGGAAGTCGGTAGAGTCCTCGCTGTTGATGTAGTAGCCACGATAGTTCAAATCACTAGGGTCGAGTGTCTTCATGCCTTGTGGACCCAGCAGAATGCGATCGGCCATCTGCAGAGCGTACAAAGCATGCTCTGGATCAAAGAGATCAGGCGCCACAGACATTGCAACAGGGAAGTTAGGGCGTAGCTGATAATCCTCGTACTCTTTTCCGGACCGGTAGAGATCTTTGTAGATACCGCGGCGGTTGATGATGCTAGGGTTGACATCATAGTCGCCGTCCTCATCCGGTGTACGTGGGACGTAGAAGGTGCGCTCGAAGTTGGCCTTGATCTTGTCTGCCCACTTCTCGTAGGTAATAGTCTCCTTGCCATCGGGCAACGTGACACCCTCGTACTTGAACTTGCCTTGCTTGTACAGATCCGCGCACCAGCGGACAGTGCTGTAGAGCATACCGATCATTTCAACCGGTGCTCCATCACGGGGAGTACCGGGTACGCCCTTGCTGCCAGCCTTTTCGCTCTCGCCCATTTTGTCCATCCACGTGCCGCAGTTGGATTGGTTACCGCCGAAGATCAGGCCAGTCTCGAAGTCAGTCCAGATCTTGATGTTGAACCCTTCAGACTTCATCTGGCTGTCAATGTTGGGCCCGGCGTCGTATTCGCGGAACTCTATTCCAGAGGCATGACGTTGCAACGCTTCTTGGATGACGTCCTCGATGGTGGACGAAGTGGAGTAAGCCCGCTTGTCGTTATGAGGGAACCATGTATCGTCGTAAGGCAAGAAGCGCCTCTTGGCTTTTGCTTGAAGCAGGTCAAGCCCACCGGGGACAATCTTCGTGTAGTCCTGAATGTTCTGGAGGAACCACCATACTGAATCTCGAGAATTGTATCGAGGTAGCTTCCCGCCACTCAGAAGATTGGGAACCATGCCATGTTTGAGCACACTGGCAAAAGCCAGAATGTGCTCCTTGGCATCATTGTATCGTCCAGTGCCCATGTATAGGCCTCGGGCAGATATCGTAATGTCCCGGCCCCAGCAACGAGCCCAATCGTTCGCAAAATGAGGAAGACCAGCCGCCATGCTGGGAACGGTCTTCTCTGGCCAAAGAGATGCACTGTTCATGTAGCCAGTGACTTGAATGCTGACAAGAGCCAGACTCTTCAGGAACTGCTGCCCGTTGCGAACGTTGTCTCCCATAAGCTCGATAGCTCGATCGACCGCAGCATTGTAAGCAGTCTGTATGACCAGAGCAAAATATCGAGGAAGCAAGAAACTAGGCAGCTTGCGAATAGCGTCGCATCTTTCCTTCAACCACTTGGAGGGGCCCCGGACTCCCCGGTACGTTCTCTTCTCCGAAATCCGTTCGAGTCGGTTAACACAGTAGTCGAGTGCCCACTGGCCCTCTCGAAGATGGTTACAAAGTGGGTGTCCCAAATTGTTGTCGTTCACAATGTCGCGGAGTACGCTCCACCAACCCTGTAGACCAGCATAAACCAGGTTGCCATGTCCTGGCACGTTGTATGTTCCATCTTTGTTTCCTGTTGCGTCCCGTTCTTCTGGGTCACAGCGGTACAGGATGTAGTTCAGGTCCGTCAGGCTGGCTTCACGGAAAGCTGCATGCGCGCCACCGGTGACATACTTGTCGAGGCCGTCGGCGTGTTCAGCACCCGGCACCCAGGTTTCGAAGAGTGCAATGCTGCCAGGTGGAAACTTGTCAGGAATGGTTATCGTTGTCGAGTCGCCGCTCGATTCCACTCGGACGCCCTTGAGCTCATGTGTTTGTGCAGGCAAACCACGAAGCGTAGTCTTATCACCGATGACCTTCGCCCTGGTCTCGGGACTGTTGTCGACTTCCAAGTTCCAACTGCCAATGAGCTTTGCCGCAGTTCCTGGGAGGTTGGTCTGGCCAAAGCCTCCATTACCGTTACCATATCCAGGGAATGCCGTATGAGCGATAAGAAAGTAGCCCTTCCGAGTGTGGGGGTTGACACGGTGGACAGTAATGTACTCCCCATCGTGGTGGATGTATGTCTCGTCATACTCCTCTTTGCCCATCTTGTAGTGGATACCGTTGATGATCTTCCGGATACCTCCTATACCGCCTTCGCCGGCCTGTGCCGCGATTGGTCCTCCAGTGGAGCTGCTCGATGAGTAGAGCCTCTTTTCGTGAACGAGCTCAATGAGTTCTGGATACACCTCATCGTAACCGAAAACACTGCCTGTAGCGCAGGAGCACATGGCAACCAAGGCAGCCTGAGGGAGGGTGTCGCGGGCATCCCGCTTTTGAGCAGGCGTCTCATTGTCGTGCGTGCAATCCATGAATAGCGCGTGGACAGGGCTGCGCTTGATCTTCTTGATGATTGCGCGAGGCTGAGATGCATCGGTTGCATTGGTGTTTTCAGCATTCAGAACCTCATCGGTGTCAAAGCTGCCAATGGGCACACCGCCATGTCGATGAACGAGCCTGCTTAGCTCCTGGGTGCTCCAAGCCTGCATTCCCTCGCGAATCAGGCAGGCGATTCCGAGACGCTCAACGAACTTGAAGTCCATCTCTTCTGAGCCAGAGAATAGCTCAGCAACCACGAAGCAGTTGGGGTTAACTTGTCGCGCTTGATCAAGCATGTACTCGGCCAAATGGATAGGTGTAGAGTGGCAATTGTCGATACGGAATCCTTGGAAGTACTTGGCCATAAGACGTGTGTATTTCGCCATGTGTTCCCAAAGGAATGGGTTGTCCTCGGGGCCTGTGCCGTATCGAAGCTTGACGCAGTCGCCCCAGACAATGACTTCTCTTCTCAGGTATGCTCGTGATTTGGGCCCGGCATTGTCCCTCATGGCATCAGCAGCCCATACCCATCCATTGTTGACGAGTGCAAGTGCATCGGGATTGTGCTTCTTTGTTGTCTCGTTCAACGGCAGACGAGTGAAGTAAGGCTCAATGAGTGGATTGGCTTCTGTAACTTCGCCCAGCTTTGGGCCGTGGTCATCCAACCGCACATACTTGATCCGGTTGAAGAGTTGTTCCATAATCTCGGCCTTGTCGCTGTCGAACTCACGGTAAAACGGTAAGTTGATCTCGTTGCAAATGCTGGTAATCGCATCACGAGCTGCTTTCTCATCAGGAGTGGTGCCGGTACGACTGTCGTAGCGTCCAAAAAGGGCGCAGAGGAGGCCAGCACCCACTGCGGGCTCGATGCGACGACGGAAACGCTCGCCCATCCTGTCACCACCTTGCAACGCATGCTCCACCAACCAGTCGGCTTTCTGCTTGAGGGACCAACTCTTGATGGCATCAAGACCACGAAGACCAGCCTCACTAAAGCTATCATCGATGAATGTGGCTTGGCCAGCAATCCACTTCTCGACAATGGCATTGGCACTCTTCTCTGCGTCGATGACATAATATTCCCACAGCTTGATGTCACTAATCACCTTTGTCTTGATAACCTCCATAACCTTCAGGAGGTCATCCACGGTTTTGAAGTGGGTGGGCAGGCCATGCGACTTGAGCTCCTTGCCAAAGTTGAGAAGTGCAGTGTCGAGCACTAGCGCAGATTGCAGCCACGGTGCAGTGTCGACGTTGTAACCAGCCTCAGGGTGCGCCTCGAGCCACTTGCTGTTGTTCGCTGTGTGGTTCCAGACAACGTCCGTCATGCTCAAGAGATTGTACTCTGACTGCATTTTTGTGACCATGCGAGCAATGTCCTTCTCGCCATTGGGAAAGATGGTCGAGTCGAAAGCGAGCTGGTCATAGATACTGTAGGGTGAATTCGAAACTCCGCGAATCATAAGAGGAGTAAAGTGCACCATGTTGTAGCCACGCTGGCTGATGCCCTGGAGGTGCTTGTCCCAGTCGCTAGGATACTTGCCCATGAACTTTGACAGGCAGGAGAACAGCGAAACGGCCTCGATCGGCAGCTGCTGACCCTGTAGGGTAAGTCTGGGGCAGACATCGATGTAGTATGTTTCCGTTCGCGTAGGTTCCGGTGTTGCGACATCTGTGAAGGTCCACTGAGGCAGCGGTGTGTAGGTAGTGTAGAAAGAGTACGCGTTGGCCTCGTGGATAGGCACGTCAATCTCAGTGATCCCGTTGAAATCAGGTTTCAGCCTGGGCGACGTTAGCAGTGTATAGTAATCGAGATTTTCCACTTGAAAGACTTACTTGTATTCGCGGTACTGACTGCGACTGAACTTCTCGCCTTTCGAGGGAATGTTCACCCAGAGACTGCCTTGACGACATATCGAGCTGGTACCTTGTATCTGGAAACGGACACAGTACGCCGGCTCGGTCGGCGGTGGAAGATAAATGTAGGTTCCGGGAACGTCTGGTGCTCCGCTGTCCGTCAAGGGCAGCAGATACACAGCTTGTTGCGAGGCTTGTGGTGCAGGCATGGCTGACGATACGTCCTGGAGGCAGTTGGTATAGCGTCAATTGGTAGGATTGCAACGGACGTACGCGCGAGGGCTAGTAAATAATACAGAGGTGTGAAAGATTTCTGCTGATAGCAATGGGACGGATCTGTAGAGGTCGAGGGTGCTTTGGAGGAGAAACGGTGCGGATGAGAGGAACAAACAACAATGGCAGCCTCCACGCGCAGGTGCTGAGGGACAATTGCCCTCTGTGTATGAAGAAAGGAAGTAGCAGACGCGAGCGCCAGTGATCGGCATCGCAGGAGGTCGCGACCAGGCCCAGAGCCGCATTTCCAGCCAGACGTCATTGGCGCGGGGCTCCCGCTCAACAACACCAGTTTCCTGGGCTAAGGCCCGTGGGGATGTGAGCAGCCAATAGACATCCCTGCAACTAGGCTGCAAATGAGCCTCCAATTCGTCAAAACTTGTTATCCTCGAAGGATTTGTTTCATTTCTGCTCACCGCTCGGTCTCTGCGTATCGTACAACACCCTCTATCCCCCCGATGCTAATCCGCCGCTGCCCAGAAAGAACGCCTCGATGCAGCAGTATGTCAAGCTAATAGAATGCAAAAGTCGCAGCTGGAAGAAACACGGTCCAACTCCACCGCTGATACGAAGATACAAACATACAACCAAGAATCAGCTGCCACGAGTCCAAAAAAATATTGGTGCATGGGTATCGCGAACCTCATGGCAGTTCACAAACGACAGAAAATGCGAAACTTGAAGACCAGATCCAACCACCCTTTTGTCGTCGTCTCATGCGCGTGCAGTGTCCGCCTTGCGTCCGTGCCTCCATTAAAACTTGATATTAAAAGGTGAGCTGGGCGGGTTGCTCAGGTCCAAACGAAATTGTGTATCCGAAGGTCCACGGCTATGCAATGCTTGTGTTGGTGTTGCGCCATCGTTCCCATCCACCGAACCTCGGGTACTGGCTGAAGGCGGTGGACGCACAGGAGCGCCTCGACCATGGTGTCCATCAGAAGTTGATATGGCTCTCTCTGCCATAGACTCGTACTCACGATGCTCGTTGCGCAGGCGGGGCGCCGATTGTGGCGGCTGCACGTCCGCCTGTCTGGGTGGAAGAGAGGGTGGCGTTTCGCGTCCATTCCGATCTGCCGACTGAGCACGCGCAGAGGATTTACTCTGATCACCCGAATTGCTTCTTGTCGAAGTAGACTTTCTTGATTGGGTAATGTTGGGGGATGCGTGTGAACTCTTGCTCCTGCCAGATGGTTGTGAGTGACCATTCTGACTGGCTGTCGCCGGTGGTCTCTCTGGGCTTTCCGTCTCTAACGCGCTTAGGTAATTGAGCTCATCGGTCAGATACTCTTTTTCCGTCCAGCATCCTTGCCAGCAGTTACGCCAATCGAGAATCAGGAACTGGAAGCAGAAGGCATCGATCTTGATGGCCGGCTGGAAGCAAATGCACAAGTTGTTGTAGTTCATCTTGTTGAACTCTGAGCAAGAGTGCAAGAGACTGATGTGGCAGGTGATGGCAAACAGTAGGTAATAGTTGAACGGCGGCAGCTTAGACAGCTCATCCTTCAGCATCTGAGGCGTGGTTTTTGCGCCCTGGCACTCTTGCTGAATACGGTGCTGAATCGCTTTTGGAAAAATCTCGTCAGGCAGTTGACGTAGCCAATTCTTGAAAAGCGAGCCGATAACGTTCGGGTCGTTCAGGTTGTCGTCAGAAATAAGGTCAATGTCGCGATCTGTTGGATGTAAGCGATTGGCACTGGCACTACAAAGATCAGACTCACCTTGGTCGAACTTCCGCTCGTAGTACCTGACCTGCTGTGCAGAACCAGGAACACGATATAGGCCTTCTTCCTCGCAACCTCGCATATTCAGATAGTCGATGCAGCGCCAAGGCAATGCTGGCATCCAGAATTCCGTCTTATCTCTGGATTGCTCTAGCCTCGTCGATATCCTGGTCAACCTCGTCTGTTCGACAAGGGGTGTGTGAATGACTTTGTAGACATACGGCTCGGTCGACACATGTGTAGGGCTTTCGTGGTTGCTGTGACTACGTCCCAGCTTGCCGAAAATGCCTTTGCGAGCCGAATCCATCTTGTCTCCCATCTTGCGAGCACCAGATCCGAGACTAGACATAAGTGAGGCACCTTTGTTGTCGTTGTAAGAGCTGGACTGCAACGAGCCCTGCTCACTCTTATCACGTCTGGGGCCAGCCGAACCATTGTCGTTCTCGCGATTCACCAGTTGACCTGCGTCGTGGCGATCGGCGGAATGTGTTCGGAGTTTTCCGAACGAGGACTTGTTACCCCATGTTTTCCCCTTTTCCATTGGTGCAGTCTTGAGCGGCGTGTTGTCTCCATTCGTGGTCCACGTCGCCCCTACATCTGGTGACAACTGGGCGGGAGGGGCTTTGTTGAGCTTGGTACGAGAGCCTCCAGTCTCGTCTCCCTTGATTGATTTCGAGCGAAACAACGTCCCTTGTTTCTTGCCCTTTGCTCCCTTCGCTTTCGCCGGGTCTACATGGGCGTCTGATTCAGTCGATTTGCCAGAGCCGGTCCGTTGATCGAGGCGGACTATCTCCGAACGATTGTCTGCGCAGTTAGCACGCAGGCCCTGTGTTTGCAAGGGAGTCTGCTCACCATCAGAGTTCGGCGTTCGGACCGGGCGACTGAGGTCTGGTGTCGATGAACCGCCCCGTCCGTTGGCGTACAGCGTTGGCGACGGTTGCTGTGTGGCATGTTGTCTGTTCAAACTCTCTTGTGTGTTCAGGCGCGACGACGACTTCGTGGCGTGGAAGTTTGCAAAGATGTTTTTCGAGTCTTTCCGTGGCTTCGGCGAGGCTGGCGACTCGGGCATGCTGTGGAATGGTGCGCTCGGCGACGCGAACTCGGGTATGCTCGGTGATCGCGGGCTCTGCGGGCTCATGGGCGCAGTGTTCTCCTTGCCACCTGACTTGGACCGCATGGCTAGCGATAGCGTGGACGACTTGGGCATCTTGCGAACCTGTCTGCGCGGGGTGCCCGGCTGCTACTGTGCGCTTAGCGTCGCTCCTGCAGAGTCCTGCACGGTCTCGCGGGCGCGGGGCGTGGGCGAAGTACCTCTGCGAAAGGGCGCTCCTCACGGGTGGCTGCAGTGCGCGGGCGGGCGGCGGCGGCGCGTTCGACAGAGCGTTCGACAGAGCGTGGTGGCGCAGGGGGGTGGGGTGCGGAGGGCGTTAGTGAAGGCGATGCATGGGTCGCGGCAGTCGCGGGAACACGGGGTCGGGGGGGTGCGCGGTCGACGCGTCTGGGTTTGCTGCCCATCTTGTCAGCGGGCGGTCATGGAGGCAGCGGCCAGGAGCGGCGGGATAAAGGGCGCGGGCGGTGGTACGAACCTCGAGAGCGCGGTCGGTGTTGTCGTGTCCCCTGGCCAGCGCGGTCTGCAGGCGTGCGCCGATGCGTCGGCAGCGAGGACTCGAGACTGGACGCGGGCGGAGGGTCTGCAGGACGCCGGGGGCTGGAGGGCGGGTGCGGCGCGCGTGCTCCCTGCGAGGCCGTCTGTCTACACGGCACGGCTGCAAGACGGTCGGGGCGAGGGCGAGGGCGAGGGCGAGGGCGGCTCGTTCAGCAGCAGCAGCCTGAGCGACACGGTCAGCGGTGGTTGCGGAACGCGAAAGGGGCCGGCAGCGCTACGGGCGACATGTTGTACAACATTGAGCCGGCCGCAGGAGTGGAACAAAGAGGCCCTGAGGGCAGCGGCGGTTCGCGCTGGGCCACGCATTACTTACCCACTTAGCTCCTGCAGGCGCAGCGGCAACACGGAATGGGCAACAAAGACGCAGCGGCTGGGTGGCCGCGAGGGTTGCGGACGACGGGGACGGGACTGGGGACGGTGGGCGGTGGGCGGTGGGCTGTAGACTGTGGACTGGGGACTGTGGACTGTGAAGGCGTGCGCACACCAGTTCGGTAGCGGGCGTGCTGGTATGAACGGTGCCTGGGTGGTTCGCTCGGAAAGTGGCTATTTTGGGGCACAGCAGACGTGCGGCCCTGACTACAGGCCTAGTCGCCCGTTACGAGCAGCACAGCGGACAGCGCAGGGTGCTGGGAGGGGTTCGAGAGGCTGCGTCACGAGGGAGAGACAGAGTGCCAGACGCGTCGCCCGGCGCCTGCGGGCGAGACGGTGTGTGCAGCACAGCGGACGGCGGGCACTGCGCTCGTCTCGTCTCGTCTCGCCAGGCCAGCCCGACCTGCGCCTGCAAGAGGCAGGAGAGGCGGCGGCAGCCATGTGCGGCCGTACCTGACGAGACCGCGCACGGGCCCCGCCGCGATGCCACAGGCCTGGCTGCGCAATGGCCATGGCCGGCGCTGCCAAATGCCCCGGGGCCTGCACTGCCCAGCGCGCAGGAGATGCTGCAGCCGGCCGCCGCTCCGGGGCGTGCAGGGCGCGTCACGGCTTCACGGCGACGGCGGCTCTGCACACCCTCCGGCCGTGGGCGGGCGCTATCGCGGGCTATTTCAAGACGATGCGTCCGCTGCTTGGGCTGTCGCAGTGGGAGCTTCATCGTGCCAACGCCCGTCGCCAAGCGAGCCCTGCGGCAGGGATGGCCGGCGCACCGCAAACGTGTCGAGCCTAGGCTCTCTCCACACCATCGACTTCAGTTTCTCCTCCTCTGCCCGTCATGTCGTTGGCAGCAGGCCCGGGTCGAGCAGGCGGCGGCACTATGCCCGCCGAATTGCAGCTTTTCGTGGATAAACACGTTCGCTACATCCAGAGCCTCGACACGGTGCGTGCCATGTCCATCCGTGCCATGTCCATCACTTGCACGCAACCACCGCGACCGCCGCGCTGACCCGCTGCAGCGCAAAGACGAGCTCGAGTACTGGCTCACCGAGCACTTGCGCCTCAATGGCCTGTATTGGGGGTTGACGGCCCTGCACCTGCTAGGACATCCGGACGCTCTCCCGCGCACTGGCATCCTGGACTTTGTGTACTCCTGCCTGCACGAGAATGGTGGTTTCGGCGCTGCTCCGGGGCATGATGCCCACATGCTCTATACGGTCAGTGCTGTGCAGATTCTCGCGACCCTCGATGCCTTCGAAGAATTTGAAGAGCGCGTGGAAGGCGGGCGGCAGAAGGTTGGCAAATGTGCGTCTATTCTGAAACCACCGTCTATATGTCCATGCTTATGATTTTCAGTCATCGCAGATCTCCAAGACTCCGAGACCGGCACTTTTGCAGGGGATGAGTGGGGAGAACGAGACACGCGCTTTTTATATGGCGCCTTGAACGCCTTGTCTCTGATGGGGTTACTTGATCTGGTTGATGTGGATAAGGCAGTCCAGCACGTACACTCCTGCGCCAATTTTGACGGCGGCTATGGCACGAGTCCTGGCGCCGAATCTCACTCAGGCCAGGTGTTTACGTGTGTTGGAGCATTGACCATTGCGGGGAGGCTCGATCTGGTCGATCAAGACAGATTGGGAGCTTGGCTCAGCGAACGACAGCTTAAGAACGGCGGGCTAAATGGGCGGCCGGAGAAGAAGGAGGATGTCTGCTACAGCTGGTGGGTAATGAGCAGCATGGCCATGCTGAACAAGCTCCACTGGATCGACGGCGAGAAATTGACGCAATTTATCTTGCAATGCCAGGTCAGATATGAGAGCATGATCGCGCGTACAAAACTGACGTGAACAGGATCCTGAGTTGGGTGGCTTGGCCGACCGACCTGGAGACATGGTGGACGTCTTCCACACAGTATTCGGCATTGCCGGACTCAGTCTGCTCAAACACCCTGGGTTGGAAGAAGTGGATCCAGTGTAGTGAGTGCCCTTGAGATGCTCTTTGGGGGGGGGGACTGACGCAACAGCAGCTGCATGCCCCGGTCTGTGACAAAACGATGCCTGGGGAAGTGAAGACTAATGTAACTCCATGAAGGGGTTATAAACGAGGTTCATCTCCCGTGATATTGGTTTGCTTGACCGTGTGGTTCAGATGGTATAAGGCTGGACTGCTTGCCTGAACACTCTTAGAGTGCGTATACAAGCATCTCAGATATCCCCTTCACCCATCCACAACATGCGCCCTCTCGTTATCCAAACTGACGCTTCTCGTTCGTGAAGCGTGAGGTAAAAATCTGGAGGAGAGCAGAGGTGCTGCCTATTTGGGTCATGGCCGGATGTTCCACGTGCTCTAGCTGCCAAACCTGCACATACAAATTTCCTTCAAGACGGCAACCTCTTTCCTCCAATGCCCACTCGAGGCATCTGATGCATCCCTCCTTCTCACCTCGCCTCAGCCGCAAGAGAAGGCCATGAGCGACTGGTAGCCGCGCGTGTGCACCAGCCCTCATATCCTCGGGCTGCCACCACCCCTCCTGCTTCACACATCCAACACGCTCCTTTCGTGTCGCTTCTTTGTACACCATTGCGTTGCAAGCATTGTGCTTTCGCCTTGAGTTTGCCTGCACCACTTACGCTCCTTACACAGACATCACCCCATTGCACGGCGCTGCAATGGCGTCCAACAACATACCACTTCTATGCAACATCTGCCCCAAAAAGCCAAGCTTCAGCGATGTTTCTCACTTGCTCACGCACATCTCCAGCAAAGGTCATTTGTCCCACTACTACAAGGTCAAGGTCCGCTCGACACACGAAGATGCCTCTCGCCATATCATTGATGCCTACGATCGATGGTATGCCGATTGGAATGTCGAAGAGCTCATGTCAGATCGGATGAGTCAAAAGGATAAGCGTCGCACGCGTGCCAGGCCTGCTGGTATAGTTCTCTCACTCTTCTTCCTGCACTGCAACCCGAACGCCGTTACTAACCCTGCACTCGCCGCAGCTCGTTCCGCTCCTGCTCCACGAATCGAGGCTCCCGTATCTCGTCCGAGTCGCCGTGCCCCAGTCGGTGGGCTCCTCGATCCACGTCTTTCAGAACAACAGGTCATCAAAGTGGAACCAGACTCTGGCACCCCAACACCCACATCCCAATCTGGTCCTGTTTTACGTCACAGAAACTTCACGTCTCGTCTGCAACACTGGCCCACAGAGTCTCGTGCAAGCTCACGCAGCCTCACAAACCCAGATTATGAAACTTCAAGCGAATACTCCGATCCCAGCGAGCGACCGCGCAGGCGTTATCAGTACCCGATAGACGACACATGTGCCATCGAGGACGAAACAGTCGGGGCTGCAGATGACACCATGGCTGTCAGTGAGAGTACCAAACTGAAGGGCGTATACTGGCCCGGTATGGACATCTTCGACTCTGCGACCCCAGAGATGCGGCGCAAGAGAAATCAGAAGAAAGACCATTCGGTTGTTGCTCAGCTGGAGCTCAACTCCCAGGATGTCGAGGCTACTGAGCTCATATTCACACCTCATGGATCGTTCAAGCGACAACGAAGAATCTCCAGCTCCGTGTTCGATGACGAGGAAGATATTGAGATCAAGACTGAGAGCCCCCGACCTACGTTGTCACGACCTGCCCTTGCCAGCATGGATCCTAACATCGCTTGTCGTGTTCGACCAGGCAGTCGCGCTCCCATGTATCCGTTCCAAGCTCGTGGGCAGTACGAAGACAGGCGTGGCCGCTCATGTTTTGATTCTGGCCTCGGCAACCGCGCTCCAAAGCGTAAACGGGCATTTGATGTTTTTCAGGATGATGAAACATCCTTCAACCAGCCAGCCAACTTCAATTACCTCACTTCAGGCTTCGGTGGACAGGCTTCGCCATCACCACTGCCAGCATTCGCTTCGTACAAGCCATTCAGCGACCCTTTTCAGTACGACAGTAAGGAAAACATCTTCCCCACGCTTCAACAGCCTGCATTTGGCAACTTGCACGGGCACCAGATGCCCGGCTTATATTACCAGGCCTACGCCTACGGTCTTAGTCAAGATCAGCAGGGCCTACAGCATGGCGCTCCACTCTTCAGTGCGAACAGTGCTTATCAGCAACAACTTCAAGATGACGATGATGATGATCAGCGAACGATTACAGCTCCACCGTCCCCAGCTACAAGCTAGACAGCCTTCAGCCGATTACCGCTTGCAGGGATGCTACAGCGTAATCTTGGTTTTTCGTTCGAATGGCCCTTCACCGCGCGCCACTTACTCAACCGACTCTCGCTTTCGCCTTTTGTTTTACACGTTCTTCTTCGAGCGAGAGTACCATCACTACCTCGTGACTGCTTATTCTCCATGTTGGTGCTGGTTTACTTACTCACATTATGCGATATGGATCATGACTAACGACATTCATCAATCAATCTTACATGGTTACTACCACCAGAAGCGCCGATGTTAGCTCCCAACGGAAGCACAAGGACTGTAACATACGCTTCTTTTATATAGTGTCCAATACATTTATTTTGATACGTCGTCTCTCATTGCAGTCTCTTTCTGAGAACTATAGTAGATTGCCCAGGTGGTGAGGCAGCACTGATCACGTGTGACGCGCTAGGCTGCGGCTCTCAAAAGTGGGCCTGCAGCTCCGCAAGCTACCAAACCTTGGTTCGTCGCGGTTCTTACCTGCTCACTCCAGCCACCTCCCACTTGCTCACGCAATCTGATTCATCGCACGCGATTCCATCAGACCCAAGTACTAGATTCGATCCCGTAGGTCGGCACTGTACGCGACGACATGTTGCCTACCGGGCGCGGCGCGATCGCGCATATCGAGTACACAGGTGAGGAGGCTGCACCTGAGATCAGGAAGCTGCTCAGCGCAGTGGTAAGACCGATGCATCCTACTTGATCACTCGAAGCTGACGATAATAAGGTCGAGAACGAGGACGAATTCGAACGATGGGAGGCAATTGTCACTCGCGCGACCGAGCTCGAGGGAGGCGTCA
The DNA here is from genome assembly GCF_020726555.1 of Boeremia exigua. Lineage (NCBI taxonomy): Eukaryota > Fungi > Ascomycota > Dothideomycetes > Pleosporales > Didymellaceae > Boeremia > Boeremia exigua. The sequence continues at coordinate 877,436 of NW_025763532.1, forward strand.
CGCGTAACTCGAGCCCATCAGCAATTGACCTTGTTCGCAACATATACGACTGCTTCCTGCAGAAATTTCCTTTGTTCTTCGGATACTGGAAGAAGTATGCCGATCTTGAGTTCGCGATAGGAGGCACAGAGACCGCCGAGATGGTGTACGAGCGCGGCGTCTGCGCCGTCTCTACATCTGTTGACTTGTGGGCCAACTACTGTACCTTCAAAATGGACACATGCCACGACAACGACATCATTCGAGAGTAAGTATAACCTTTTCCTCGGCCCTGAGACTCAAATCAGCCAATAGCCAGCGGCAAGCATCTTGCGGATTGGCGATGCACGTTCAGATTTGATCCAGTGCCATTACCTGCCGCTGTTTGTGCATCTTCGTCCCTCATTATACCTACTGCCTTGCGTGGACCTCATTTCGCATTTTCGAGACGTTTGGAAGACAACAGCCTGGTTCCTGCTGTGATTACAGTTTCCTCCCTGCAAGCACATCTCTCTCCCATCCCCTCTCACCATTCCTTCGTCCCATCAGACGATGCTAACCGCTCAGGCTTTTCGAGCGCGGAGCTCACTTTGTCGGTCTCGACTTCCAGAGTCACCCCTTCTGGGACAAATACATCGAGTTCGAGGAACGTGTGCAGGAGCCTGCAAATGCTACTAGAATCTACAGTCGCGTTCTACTCCTTCCTATCCACCAATTTGGGCGCTACTACGAGAAGTTCACCACCCTTATCGGTACTCGACCAGTCGAACACCTCGCTGATTCAGAAACACTGGAGGTCATCAAGACTGCGATGCAGCTAGAGAATCAAGGATTCCCTGAGAAAGCCCCTCTCGAGCTAGAGCGACAATTTCGAGAGAAAATTTATGCCTTCTACTATGAGTCCTACCAGCGGACTCAACAGGAAGTGCATAATCGATGGAATTACGAGCAAGCGATAAAGCGGGCTTATTTCCATGTCACAGAACTTGAAGATTCTGAGCTGGAGAACTGGCGGAACTATCTCGATTTTGAGGAGAAGCAGGGTCATTTTGAGCGCACGTCCTTCCTGTACGAGCGTTGCTTGGTCGCCTGTGCGCTCTACGATGAGTTCTGGCTTCGCTACGCACGTTGGATGTTTTCGCAGGGCAAGGAGGAGAACACACGCATTATCTACATGCGAGCAAGTTCAATCTTCGTCCCCATCGAGGCTCCTACTATACGCCTCAACTGGGCCCGTTTTGAAGAGAAGTTGGGCCGCATCTCAGTTGCCTGCGAGATACATACAGCCATGCTCGAGCAAGCGCCAGATCACGTTGAGACCATCATATCTCTTGCTGGCGTTGTGCGCAGGCACGAAGGCAACGACGAGGCTGTCAAGACTCTCGAGGAATATATCGAGCAACGCAGCAGTCAAGTTGGCGGCGTTTTGGTTGCGGAGCAAGCACGCATTCTGTGGCAATGCAAGGGCGTAGCCGAGGAGGCCCGCCGAGCTTTCCAGGACAAGCAGTCAAAGCTCTCGGATTCACAGGACTACTGGTACAAATACCTGCAGTTCGAGATCGACCAGCCTTCCTCCGACCAAGAAGAAGCTCACAACCGGGTGAAGGCGGTGCACGAATCTGTTCGCACTAAAGGTCGCCTCTCTTCTGGAGCATCCAAGAAGCTGTCTCACTTCTACATGGATTTCCTACTCAATCGCGGTGGCAAGGATGCGGCGGAGGAGTACATCAAGCTAGACAAGGATGTCAATGGGTATGTATCATCTGCTTCAAGCGAACCCTCCCAGTCCCATCCCTCCAAACGAAAAAAGCAGCCTCACAACGCAGCAACCAAGCGTCAACGGAAGTGATTGCTGGTCTCCGACACCATAGCCTGAGTAATTGCGTGTCTTTTGTCGAGTCAACACTCCCCCAGACACCTCGTCGCTTCATTTGTTCGTAATCTTCGCGTGTGCCCATCGCTAGCGGAATGTAATATGCCTCAAACCTCTTGTTCGCTTCGATAATGCTGACCTGGTGGCTTCTCTATAGAACCAAAGCACTTGAAGATCCTGCTGCTCGATACACCGCGTCCTCGAAGGTTGCCCACCGCACACGTTTCTAAGAGGTCATACACGTCACCTGCTGTGCGCTCTGACAGCATCCACGGACAGATCCACGAGGCTTCACCCTTTTGTGCAATACGGATCACCTTGTAACGATACACAATGCTCTTAACCAGATCACGTTCGCCAAATGTCGCGACCAGTTTCGCTGTAGAAAAAACCACGGCCGATCTTGAATAAGTGCACCGTTGTTGAAGAAACAACCTCCAGGTTTGAGCCATTAATCCCTTTCACCCCAACAAATGCTTCATCTTTGACAGTTCACTTCTGCACATACCCACCCTGGGAGGTATGCATTTCGGCACGGCTACGAGAAGTACATTGAGCTTCATTCTACGCTGCTGAGCCTAGATGAAAAGCAGATATGCTTCAATGATAGTTTTTGCACTCGGCCAAGGACCAATAGCACGTATAGAAGAAATTAATGAAATGCAAAAAACGTCTGTAGTCCGATATCGCAAGAGTGATGTCGGTCGGCCACTGTCACTGAAAAATCAGTAAAACCGATCATTTCAGAGTCGTGTGTCATATACTGTTGGATTATATCTCCTGAGTCGGAGACTCTCGCTCCCACCAAAGAAGATTAACTTATTGACAAGGCTGCAGCGTAACCGATCCATTATCCGTCTCTGGGTGTCTCGGGGGCATCACCCCGATACATCTCACCCTACAAACTCCTTCAATCACATTGCTGTCAGCTTTGAATCCAACACCAGTAGGCCAAACGTGCAACACCGAGGAGCAGACGCCTTATGATGAGGTCAGGCTCTATGGCATCGAGTGCCTATGTGGCACGACCACAGACTCGAACTCGCCATGCTTCCAGCTTGTCGACACCTGAGATTGATGAGAAGGGTACGAAGATGAAGCAGGTGACGATGGAGGCCACGAGGGAAGTAAGACCATCTGCTTCGCCCGAACTGCGGACCGAGGCCATAGTACATGTTTCATACATCTAAAGGGCGCCGAATACCCATATCGACTCTATGGTAGCCCGCCGAAGGGTTCCGTTCCTGGGCTTAGTATTGCCTTTGGTACGTTGATCTTGTGAGCATGTGGGTGTTACGCCTGTGGACTTGTCCAGAACATCTGGAGTCACTCGTGGCTTCCGTGTATCATATGGTTGCAAACTTGCAGGTGGAAAAGAAACTCCCTACTCGTCTCCTCGTAGTGAGATCTCGCGCAGTAACAGGCGGCAGCAATTGAGAATGTTCTTGCCACAATTGTACCATACTCCCGATCTAGTGAAGTCAAGCTGACATGCGAGTCATCACTCCGAAGCCCATGGATAATACGGGGTTACGCCAGCCGACTGACATCTAGAGCGTGTGTCGCAATCATGTCTCGAGTATCGTGACTGCTGATATTGGTTGTCATGTTCGGACATCACGTTGTGGTCACACCTGGCGGTTCGAACTCCGTTGCCGTGTGAGCGGAGTCATCAGCCGCCACTAACTTATTGTTCGTCGCGCTCGAACAGACATGGGGTCAACGCGAATACAACCTTCTGCATTCCGTGATGACAGACTTTGCCAGACAACTTTCGCATGATGTCGTGACAGATCTGAAACAGTGGATCAGATGTGCCTTGCATTCAGCCCTTTGACGGCTCAGGACCGCAGCAAGGTACTAGTACAAGGCATCTACAATTGCTAAACAGTATGGAACTAGTATCCTGCTCAGGCAATTACCCAAGAGCTGGCGGTGAGATAGTAGTCAACGGACAGGTTCAAGGGGTGGTGGCTGAGCCAACAGGCGCGCGCATCCTGTTTGCGCCTCAGCCTGCGCCTACCGGTTCCGGCCGCTCTCTCAAACAATAAAGAACATCACAATCGCACGCAAACAATAGCATCTATATTCGTAGCGTTTCCGTTCGTGCCTCATCGTTTGATCAATCCGCTTGCGGCAAATAAAGATACAAAGATCGTGGTTGTTTCGAATATTCACAATGGCGACTATTTCGACAAGGTAAATACTATAACTTAGGGCGCCTAGCGAAGCCTGTAGTAATCCGTACTCTCAGCTTCCTCCCCCAACCATCTCACACCAATTTCGCAAGGGCATCAACATTTCCAAGATCTGCTGTCAAAGTTCTTGTACGACCAAGCCTGGTTGAGCCTCACTTGTCGAGTCGCAGAATCCATATTTCACGCAAGCCTTGTAAACAGGACTTACCCAAGGTTGCAGTCCACCCAGGCAAGCCAAAAGCGGAAAACACCAGCCAGCCCGCTGCAATGGCTTCCAAAAGAGGAGTAGAAGGCAAAGAATGCCCAACGTGCAAGAGAAAGCTCGAGAATGAGCCGATAGAAGAGAAGCCTGCCAAAGTTGCAAAGACCAACACCGTGGACATCGATGCAAATGTTGACGACACACTGAACCAACTGCCTCCGTTACCTTCACCTGCTCTCAAGCCCCATGCTCTGTTTAAGCATTGCATGCCACCTGAGGCGCCAACGTACCGCGACTACTCGGTCTTCCTTGCAGGTAGCATTGAGATGGGCAAAGCCGTACAGTGGCAGAAGCTCATGGCGTCATTCCTTTCTGAGCTCCCCATCACAGTCAACAACCCGCGCAGAGGCCACTGGGATCCCAACGTCTCGAAAGAAGCCAAGGATGCAGACTTCAGACACCAGGTTGAGTGGGAGCTGTCCGCGCTGGAGAAGGCTGATGTCATCTGCTTCTTCTTCGACGCTACCACGATAAGCCCTGTCACGATGATGGAGCTTGGGCTCTGGGCCAAGTCTAAGAAGGTCGTCGTTTGCTGCGATAAGAGGTTCTGGCGCGCTGGTAACATTCACCTTGTTTGCGAGCGCTACGGTGTCCCGTTTGTGGAGACGTTCCAGGATTTGGTACCTGCTATCAAGAACATGCTCGAGGAAAAGGGCATGAAGCTTGATGAGAATGGTGACCTCATCAAGTAAGGGTCTCGCGTTCGCAATCCGCGTCAAGCGCTTGCGATCCAGGGTCTTGACTGAAGGCCTTGGAAGGAACGAGTGCGCTGAGCGTATCTTCGTGAGCTAAATGGGTGGTAATAGTGCAATTTGGGTTAGGCGTTATTGCGTTTCAATTGCGACTATCGCGGCGTTGGTAAGAAGATGGTCTACATAGCATGGGCGGCGCAATATCTGTAGTTCTGAATTGATTGGACGTAGTATTAATGCTACTCATAACGGTCCACCAAAGGCTCCAGTGCGTCTCTAGTGGTGATTGTGCTTGGTATTGTATGTGTTCTAGGAACCGACTCATTCTAGGGTCTCTACCAACGGTCTTTGATGTGGCGTCGTGTTACACTAACCATGCGTGCTAATAGTACGCTGACTTCTGACCCAGGAGTACCTGGTGACCAAAGTCTCTTGTTCGAGACAACCATACTTGCTCCAGCAATCATTCTTCGTATCACGATACTGGTCATAGACGTTGGCCTCGACCGCTTAGGGTGTTAGACCAATTACAGCCCTGTGAATATGCTCAGTAGAACGACAGATACTCTGTTCCAGAACATATGCTAGCCAAGGTTGATTTTGACAGGATGACGAGTCAGTCCTTGATGATAAGAATGAGTCGATGCATGACACCGAAGCTCGAATTAAACATCACTCACTCCGTCCGCTGATCTGAACTCTTCTACAATGACCAGAGTGCGTCATTGATAGGGCGAAACGTATCTATCGAACCGCTGATATTATCATGGCTGCGCTTGAAAACATATGGGGTATCTCATAGTACCATCTCCTTCTACTTCGTCAACAAAGCCCCGTTTCGCGATCCCCAGTATCAGCTCTCCTCAACATCAAACGCAACTCTAACCCACAAACTGCACCCGCCACAACCGACGAGAACCTCCTTCTCGCCCCTCCCCGCAGCATCTTCCAGATCGTCCTCCAAAATCCTAAACCCTTTCTCATCCCCACACCGACACGCTCTGGTCCACTCGCCCTCTGCAGCGTCCTCGTCCTGCTCTTCAAAGTCACTCAGATCCAGCAACTCGAGCCCGAGGATGAAGTCCTGGCTCAAGATCTGCCCTCCACCGCTCTTGTCGGCGCTTGTGCCTGTGCCGGTGGACAGGACGTGCGGATTCCTTAAGGCCCAGTTGTCGTAGTCTGCCCTCTGCTTCGGGTCGTCGAGCACCATATACGCTTCCTTGACATCGTCTACGCTGTACGTTCCGTCCCCCTTCGCGGTCGATGCGCCCTTCTTGTCCGGATGCGCAGCGAGCAGTGCGTTCCTGTATGCCCTTCTCAAGTCTGAGGTCTTCGATCTTGGGCCCGGAGACCCCGGGCTGGGCACACTAAGGCCGAGAACGTGGTAGTAATTTTTTGTGTATGCCATGATGGCTATAGAGTCGTCGACGAGATGAGTGGCGGGTGTTCGGTGTGTCTGACTGTGCTCAGGCGTTGATGGGTTGAATATGGGCGTGTTGGCCGTTCGTGGCACGTTGACCGTAGGAGCGTGAGATTCAAGGCATGATCGATGGTTCCACTTGCGCCTCTCGAAGACCTGCGGACTGCTCCAAGAAAGAGGATATTCAAGCTTTCGTGCGTTGTTCCTTGAAGCGGGGGACGATCATGGTGGGGATTCATTCACAAAATTTAGTGGGGCAGACCAAGCCCACGGGACAATCTTTGCAGGGTCAATGTGGATGCTTGTCAATATCCGATGCATGTGGCAAAGTCCTCGGTCTGGATTACATACTACGCCTACAAACCCCACGATAGTCACGCATGTGAGATGTACCGTCACTGCATCTTGGGTCCTTTACAGGGATGGTAAAACTGTTGGGCTTTATGGAATTTAGTGTCTGCTCATAGGCGCTTATGCGTAGTACCGCGTTGATAGATACTCGTCGAGTGGGTGTTGCTTCAAGCCGCCACAGTAACAGTTTCGTTCAAAGGGCGAAGTCGACGAACAGGGGAATAGGGGATTGCATTCGAGGAACCACGCCAAAACCTCCATCTCCACACGCAGCATTTAGTGCCCTGTACAAGGGAACCAAGTATGTAAACAGGCGCGCGATCAACGCAACCTCGGCAGACTGCATGCTTGATGAAAACACTGCGGGTGATACAGGAGAGTAAAGGGAAACACATCAGTCATGGGGAATTTGACCATCCGACCCGCTCGCTGCTAAAGCCAATTTTCGAAATGACAGGACACACACAACTCCGTAGGACGCTCGCTGCCGTGGCAGCCTCCTTCGTCTATCCGGGAATAGGGGACGGTGACTGGCGATGAACCAGGTCGAAAGAGGTAGGAACTGCTTAAGCGGCGGCAGGGGCGGCAGCAGGTGCCTCCTCGCTCTTCTGCTCGGTAGGTGCAGCGGCCTCAGCGTCAGCGACCTTCTCCTCCTTGGGGGCGGAAGAGTCAGCGGCCTCGGCCTCGTTGCCATCCGATGATGTCCAGAGGGTGAGGTTGTCACGGAGGAGCTGCATGATGAGGGTGCTGTCACGGTAGGACTCCTCAGACAGGGAATCGAGCTCAGCAATGGCGTCGTCAAAGGCCTGCTTGGCGAGGTGGCACGCACGGTCGGGCGAGTTCAGGATCTCATAGTAGAAGACCGAGAAGTTGAGCGCCAGACCCAGACGGATGGGGTGGGTGGGGGTAAGCTCGGTCTGGGCAACGTCGGTGGCCGTCTGTGGATACAATCAGTCGTCTGATCTGCGCTGTGAATTTCATGGTTGCGTCATACCTTGTATGCCTCGTGTGCAGCAGTCGCAGCGACCTTGCGCTTCTCGCCGGAAGCAAATTCGGCAAGGTAGCGGTGGTAGTCACCCTTCCTAAGAGGCTGTCAGTATTGCGATGTGCTTAGTGAGCCGTCTCAACGCACATCTTGTGGTAGAAAACCTTGGATTCACCGGACTCGGCCTTGGGAATGAGGGACTCGTCGAGGACGTTCAGGACATCCTGGCAGACCTGCTCGAGCTCGGTCTCGATCTTCTGGCGGTAGTCGCGGATGGTGCCAACGTGCTTCTCGGAGCCCTTGGACTCCTCCTTCTGCTCAATCGAGGAGATGATGCGCCACGAGGCACGTCGTGTGCCGACGACGTTCTTGTAGGCGACGGACAGGAGGTTGCGCTCGTCAACGGTGAGCTCACCGCCGATCTGTAATGTGTTAGGTCAAGTCATCGGCGCAGCAGCGTCGCTGCGGCCGCGACGAGGCGGCACAGCGCGTGGGCGGTGTAGGTGTACCTTAGCGACTTCCTGCGGAACCGTTAGCATGCAAGCAGGGACGTGAGTGCGAGCGCCGGTGGACTAACCTTCATGTACGTGACCATCTCTGTGGGCAGTAGTGTTAGCATGCGTGGCCGGCACGTTGGGCACGCCAGCACTTACCATCGTAGCGCTCAGCCTGTTCGCAAAGCCTGGCGAGGAAAGTCTTGCTGTGGCGACGTCAATAAGGCGGTCGTCCGGGGCGGCGGGCTGTGTTTCGTACCTCTCGCGCTGTTGGGGCGGCCATGTTAGCAACTGTTGACAATCATCGTGCCCCGGGGTTGAGCGCCCGAGGGGCATCCCGCCGGCCAGCAACGGCGGGGAGGCGCGCAGATAAAGGGTCACGTACCTCGTTCGCCATTGTAACGGTGTGTGGTGGGCGGGAGGGCTGGTGGGAGACTGGGCTGGGTGGAGATGTGTTTTGGAAGGATACAAGGCGGTGTGCTGTTGGGATTCACGGAAGAGTTTGTCGAGTTGTTTTGGGAAGATGGGAGGAAGCGAGCGGCTGTCTAGACAGGTGAAGACGGCGCCAAGGAGCGACTGCCCTGGACACCACCCCCCCACTGCGCCTTCTCCAGAGCCGTGTCGCTCACATGTCCCGCCTGCTTGACTGGCAACGAGGCTGCTTGCCTTGCAAACGCCGCTGCCTTCCACATTCACCGTGTTGCGTCTGCTCCCCAGGTACTCTTGGCAATGAGGGGTCCGCGGGCTAGCAGTCGTGGCTCATTGTGTGTACACAAACAGTCGGCGCAGCCAAACTCAATCGCGTGTCTCGTGAGAGTGCGCTGCTGGCCGCCCGGGCGCCCTTCGATCGAGTCTGTTGCTGCCCCCAGCACCGCCGACTCCGTGACTGCTGTTGCACCGGTCACGCGGCTGCCAGCGAGTGAGATGGACCATGCCACGTCGGGACCAATCAATGCCGCGTAGAACAGGCTAGAAACCCTGGCCCATTCACAGACGTGAAGCCTGAACCACTGCCCATGAGTCGTGTCACTTGAGATGAAGGTCACATTGGCAAACATCTCAGCATCGCATTTCTCGATCACAATGCGAGCGTCGATGCTTGGACGTGTTGAGACACTGCACGAAGCAGGTTGTTTGCCTGCAATTGCATCATATGAGGGGCAAGTCGCCTTCAGCGTCGCAACGAATGCCGTGCTTTCCTGATACCAGAGCAACGGTATTGCTGGTGTACCGACACGTTGCCGTGTCCAGTATCTGCACATCGTATCGGGGACCCGCCAACGGCTCCCCGTCCGCTGCAGCACGCATCCATCATGCAGCGCATACCTAGACACATGATTGTGGCTGCGCTTTACCGTAGCACGTGAAGCAGGGATGTGCCGGTGCGTCTTCTCGGTCGCCGCTGTCCTTCCGAAAACAACCCGATCGTCTGAGACAGCCCTACACAGTACGCACGTCTCCTGTAATCCGTCCATGCCTTCGTCTCGACGTGTTTCAAGGACCAGTTGCTTCACATCAGCAAACGCCAAACACCGAGCATAAGCGCTGCGGTACCCGTGCAAACACCCCTGCGAACTGGTTAGCAATGCCATGTGCAGCTAAAGTGCTTGTCGCGGTGACATACATTAGCCACTGCAATGTGGAGAACTTGACTGCCTCGAGTCTTTCGCGCAATTGCGCAGTCTCCTGCTCGATCCTGGTCTCGGTCTCCTTCAGCTTGAGCTCCTGCACATTTGCCTCCTCTCGGATGCGACCCTTCTCGAGGTTCAGATCTAACCGCACAGATGCCTGCGTCCTTTGAATCTCGTCTCGCAACCGTGAGTTGAGCTTAGCCAGCTCGTTTGTCAATCGTTCGTGCGATGCGCGCGTCAGTGAGGACTCCGTCGAGTCGGCCGTCATGAGCTCCGATCGTAGCTTTGCGAAGTCGACTTTCTGCGTATAGGTGGCTTTTTCTTGGTCCTCGCGAAGGACCATAGTGCGCGTGAGGTTTTGTATGCTGGAAGAGGTCAGTAGATGCTCTGCAGGTCGAGCCATGGTCCGCACCTCTCCTCTATAACATCTCCCAGTACTCTCATCATGCCTTCCGCTTGCTCGTCTGTAAATCCCTCCTCCTTCAGACGTTGAACGAACTTGAGTGTATCGAAGTGATGGTCCTTGAATCGAGGGCTACTGGCACTGAAATTGCGACGGGACACGAGCGCAGAGGCATAGCTGGAAGCAAATTGGGTAGCCTGCTTCTGCGACTGTAGCATACGTTGTCGCTGCAGAGCTGTGATCACAGATCGTGTGGCGCATCGTTCAGGAGCTGCTGAGGATCGGTGCCGCCGGGCTTCAAATACATTTTGTGTCGAAGGCCTGAAAACTGTCGTGCTCGTCCGTGAGCTTTGAGGTAGCAAGAATCGCGGTATCGCCGTCCTCGAGAGCATAGGTGCTGACATTGCGGTGTTGTGGTCGTGAGTGTATCTGCCCGCAAGAAAGCGTGTGAAGCCGACCTGCGCTAGGGAGCTGCGATGCCATGGCTGTCATGGCTAAAAACGGCAAACGTTCCCGGCATCGGCGCAGGTGAAGAGGGTTCATAAATTGGTCTTACTCAATAACATACGAGGATACAGTAGATGGTCGACCATGGCGCTGTAAGACAGTAGCATATACTTCCGTTAACGCATCAAGACAATCCGGCATGCAGTCCTACCACCTGGCGAATCAAAATCGACCTTCCTACATACAAATGCGCTGCCGTTCAATCAAGACGTTCAGGTGAATTACTTGTGATTTGAACCATTGACATAGAAGTCGGCACGTCCAATAGCTTCTCTTTCCGCGCAGTCGGACAACGTTGCGCACGTCTTTCTTGTTGTGACGCCCTGTGTCCATGAAAGTCCACGCACTATTTGTGCAACAGCATCCACATTCACGTCCTCACCTTGATTAAGCACTGCGAACATATCGAAATTTCCACTACCCACCATCAATTAACCTACACACGAGTAGAGGTAACCTGCCTCCAAATGTGCGATCCCAAAAACACCAAAACGTTCCAAAGGTACCAAAGCTGCGGCCACCGTCTGCCCAGAGAAGCTTGCGATTATTACAGCAACGAGCACTTGAAATGCTATGCTGCTCCTGATGTGGCAAAGGACGTACCTTGCTGCGACTGGAAGCAAGGGGAGATATATCCAGGCAAATGCCGTTTCTGTCAGGAAGGTAAAGACATCGATCACGAGTACAAATATGGTAAGGGCTGGGAGAACAGAAAGTACTTCATGTAGAGATGTGTGGATGTGTGGATAGGGACACTGCAAGAATTTCGAGACAGATACGTATGTGCGTAACAATGTATTGATATTGAGAAAAAGGTCAGCTGTCCCAACATCTTACAACACCGTTCGACCAGATGCCATCAAATGCCGAGAAACTGTCCTGCCCTGTATAGATCATGCCTGCGCTATACCGAGCCTAGTGAATACAAGGGCCTAATCTACAAGATGCTTATCTCTCATGTTGTCTAGTCCTTGAATATAAAGAAGTGAAAAGCGTTGATGCGTTCGTCCGCGTTATAGCCCGACGTCGTCGATGACAAGTTTACTTGCCAACAGGGGAACCCGAAGGACGGAATCCGGGGCTCCAGTTCCACTGGGGATCGGCCTTAGCCTCAGCCTCGGCCTCAGCCTCGCGCTTGCCAACGGGGGAACCCGGAGGACGGAATCCGGGGCTCCAGTTCCACTGAGGATCGGCCTCAGCCTCAGCTTCGGCCTCGCGCTTGCCTACAGGAGAGCCTGGAGGACGGAACTTGGGAGACCAGCGCCACTGAGGATCAGCCTCACGCTTGCCAACGGGAGAACCTGGAGGGCGGAACTTGGGGCTCCAGCTCCACTGTGGATCGGCCTCAGCGTCGGCCTCAGCCTCGCGCTTGCCTACAGGAGAACCTGGAGGACGGAACTTGGGAGACCAGCGCCACTGAGGATCAGCCTCACGCTTTCCCACGGGAGAGCCTGGGGGGCGGAACTTGGGAGACCAGCGCCACTGGGGGTCGGCCTCACGCTTTCCTACAGGCGAACCTGGAGGGCGGAACTTGGGAGACCAGCGCCATTGGGGGTCGGCCTCGCGTTTGCCAACGGGGGAACCCGGAGGGCGGAACTTGGGGGACCAGCGCCATTGGGGGTCGGCGTCAGCCTCGCGCTTGGTAAGATCCTCCTCCTCATCTTCGTCGTAGTAGTAGAAGTCCTCAGAAATGTCGATGGGGGCATCGGTGGTGGCCTCAGCGACCTCGGTGGTAGCCTCGGGTTTGGCGACGGCAGCACCGGAAACGGTGGCCGCCAGAACGGCGGCGGCGATAACAGCGGTGAACCTCATCTAAAAGATGTAGAAGGGTACCGTGAAGTGAATGAATAAGTTGGTAGTTGATCGACCGTGACCAAATGATTGTCCGGTAGCTTAACGATGAGTCGATGGTCTGTATAATGCAGTCAAAGATCAGAGTCTTATAGTTGGAGGCCTTCCTGCAGAAACAAAGAATTGAAGTTGTGTCTCTGTTGTATTTCGTCAATAACATCAATAAGGCATATTGAGTGTCAATAGAGACAAGTATAGATTCGGGATGGCGTCCAATACAGAAGCTCTCGTGCAAGTAGGTGAAGGACATCATCAAGGAGACCCCTCTGCACAGAAAGCCAAATCATCCAATCGTAGACCTCTCTACAAAGGGCCACGAAGTCCAGTGTAGCAAGAGACATACTCAAAGGCGAGCATGGACGGTCCAGTATACTCGGTACCATCGAGCTGGTGAACCTGACGCCAATTCACAAAGAACTCGCAGAGCTTCAACAGAACTCGAGAAGGGATTGCTGTTCTCTTGAGATGCGAGTGTGTTGAGGCGAAGTCCGAGGATGGACGGTTTCGGGTCTGAATAGCATCTGAATAGCGAGCCGATTCTTGGCAAGGCGGCACGTTCACCTCCACCCACTCTCGAAAGGACCTCTTGGAAACCCGATAGTCACGCCACGGATATCTCTGTAAGGGCTTAGTAGGACACGGTACTCAAAGAATGTCGCGCAAGCTTGGAGGTGTTCGTCGAACACACTCTCAAACTGGCTGTGCATGGCGATTTTTAAGGCCAATGATCACGCTATCTGTCGCGACGACACGGTCAGTTGGACTCTTCAAGCATTTCCTTCTGTTTCAGCGTCCCAATTCCTGGCTCTTATTCTTTTGCAAACCGCTACGCTCACGGGCTCGACTCGAATCAGACCCAGCTGAGGTTCGTTCATGTAAGCTCGCTTGGCTTAAAGATCTAGGAAGCAGATCCAAGACGACTAGATTATTATGGGAAATACCTTTGCACTCGTTGTTTTGATCACCGGAGTGGTGCAGCATTGTGAGGTACGCGTCGGGCAGACGTGTAGATGACAGTATTAGTCATACATGCTAACCCGGGATTGGCTAGTGAGCCTCGGAGCTTTGGAGCTGCAGTTGCGAAGGATGCGCGCGCCGTCATACCATTGAAACAGTATGCGTACTCGGCTCACGAATTTGACAGTTCCAGCATTACGTGGCGTCTACTCGAGCATCTCCAGGAGCTCGCCTTGGGTATGCCGATCATACTCAGCTTACAGTAGTTCCAGACGATTCATCTCGTCCACTTCAACGCCCGTGAAGCCGTACTACATTACAACACCTATCTTCTACGTCAACGCCGCCCCTCATGTTGGCCATCTGTATACCATGGTCCTCACGGACATCGTCAAACGCTGGAGTGTGCTAAGAGGGAACAATGCGATCATGTGCACAGGGACAGATGAGCACGGGCTGAAGGTTTGAACTCACGTCAACTGGCATTGCATGCGCTGACCATTCAAGGTGCAAAAAGCAGCTGCAAAAGCTGGTGTAGAAGCCAAGGCCTTTTGCGATAAAGGCGCAGATATCTTTCGAGTGCGCAATTCGATTCCAAGCCTATACCTAGCTCACAACGCCTAGGACCTTGCACGGAAGGCCGAGATCTCGAACGACCACTTCGTACGAACGACAGATCAGGATCACAAAGATGCTGTACAATATGCTTGGGTATGAGGGGGCAAAACTGTTCTGGCTGTATACAATGGCGACTGATTGTAAACAGTTTATGCTCCAGGAGAATGGCCTCATTTACGAGCAGAAACACGAGGGTTGGTACTCAATCACTGATGAGTGCTTCTATCCACAGTCAGGTGTACAACCTTGGATCGAACCATCGACAGGAAGAAAGATTATGGTATGGAATTTGTTCACCGATGCCTGAAATGACATACTGACAGGGCTCCAGACATCCATTGAGACTGGTAGCGAAGTAGAGTGGTCCTCGGAAGAGAACTACCACTTTCGCCTCTCACTTTTCCGCGAACGGCTGCTCGAATTCTACAAAGCGAACCCTGAATGGATAGTTCCTGAGCATCGCATGAAGGACGTCGTGCGGGCCGTGGAGTCCGGCCTCGAAGATCTGTCGATCTCTCGCCCTTACGATCGACTTACATGGGGTATCCGAGTCCCAGAAGACGAGTCCCAGACTATCTATGTTTGGCTCGATGCCCTTATGAACTACGCGACGAAGGCGGGCTACCCTTTCACGCCCGGCAAGGAGCAGGAAGGAGGCTGGCCGGCGGATTGTCATGTTATTGGCAAGGATATCGTTCGCTTCCATTGCATCTACTGGCCGGCATTTCTCATGGCACTTGGTCTCCCGCTTCCAAAGAAGATTTTAACCCATGGTCATTGGACCCTTGGAGGCGCAAAGATGTCAAAATCAACTGGTAGGGTGGTGGATCCGTTCCATGCTTTGGATCGATACGGGTCGGATGTAATGCGATTTTACATGGCTCATAACGGTGGCATCCAAGACGACTCCAGCTATGATAATTCCCACATCATTAGTTTGTATAACAAGTTTCTGAATGGGCAGCTTGGCAATCTTGCGTCACGCGTTATCAGGGGCAAGAAGTGGAGTGTCCGCGGCGCAGTCGAGCGCGTTGGCAGTGCACCGGCGGAATACTGGACCGAAGGGCCTGGTTCACAGTTTTGGAGTAATTCTTTGAATACCGTCGCCTCAAAGGTCGATGGCCAATTTGACGAGTACGACCCTCGAAAGGCGTTGCATCAGATCACCGAGTTTGTGCGAGGAGTAAGTAAGCCTTGTATACCACAGAGTATAAACTAACGTATTTCAGGCGAATGCTTTCTTCCAAGATTCGAAGCCGTGGGACAATATACTCGAATTTGCTCCTGGTGAGCCCGGTGAAGCTGTTGATCGTACCATATACCTCGCAGCCGAGGCCTTGCGCATGACAGGTATCCTTCTTCAGCCTTATATGCCGAAGAAAGCAGAGATGCTACTTAACCAGATTGGTGTGCAAGAAGACAGAAGGACTTTGGCATATTGCCAACCTGGCGCTGATCTCGATTATGGCACACCGATGGTCCCTATAGGCTCTAAGCTCGAGGGTGTACTCTTCCCTCCTCTAGCGAGTGAGGAGTGATGTGATTGACCTGTCACAATATTGTAGTATATGTATTCATAGGTTTATGGCCCTGCCTAACCATATTTGCCTGCTCATACGAGGATGAAATTACAATAAAGCCATCCTGTGTCACTTTTCGATAGTTCGACAACAAGTAAATGTTCCCTCGCAGATAGCGTTGCTTGCCTTCTGTTCTGATTGGGCACAGACCAACTCACTGAATATGGCAAGCGAAGCCGAGGCTCGCCAAAGGTGGGCTGTCTAGCCTTTTTTTGCCCTTACACTTTCGCGATCCAACGTCTTCCCGGATCACTCTCACTTGGTCGTAGCAGTGATGGCTTTCAATTGGGATAAGCTTTCGAAAGCCCAGCGCGACTACCCTAAGCCCAAGTTTGCGCTCTCTTACATCGATAAATTGTTGAAGAAGAATCCTGGCAACCCATATCTGGCGGTAAGTAACTCTAGATGTCATGTGATTACTTGGCTCATCCCCAGTAGACATGGCGGGCCGATGTCTCTCTGGAATTACAGTCGCAGCCTGAGGAGGTCGCCAGGTCATTGCGGGATGTCTGCCAAAATAAGGCAACAGTACAAGACGATTTATTGCTCGAGTATGTTTATAGGCTTATTGTGGAGGCGACAACAAGGTCAATGCCGAAGCTCGATCATATCAACACTGTGGGTAGTGAAGGTATCAAAGCTTGGCAGAATGCCGCAAGCCTTCAGCCTACAAAGAAAGGCCGCAAAGACGTTTGGGACGCTCTCTTCACAACGGCAATGCGACAGGGATGCTGGGATGACGTCCGAACAGTATGTTAATGTCTTAGTATATACCGTTCAACTGGAAATGTGCTGATGCATACAGGCAATAGTGAAGTACAGAGTGGAAGGAGCATCGTCGGACAAGTTGACCTACTACACACAAATTTTTGCTCAGCAGATGTCCGCCGAACAGAAGATTCAGACAAGTCAGATAACAGGTGTTGCAGACAGAATGGCTGAGATCCAGCTGGGTGTAGCCTTGAAGCAAATGAAAGACGCGTATGAGAGATCCGAGGTAAGATATGTCACCATGTGCGCCATTACTTTCATTTAACGACATCAGAGCGACCCGATCAGTGTGAAGGACATCCGAGACCTTCGTTTCATGGCCAAGATGTTTGCGCGTCAGGGGAAATGCGCTGAACTCTTGGAACTTTGGCAATCACCACCTGCCCACTTGGTCCCTATCATGGAGAAGCATGCTCTCGACATCTCGTTGCTCACGGTCGACATTCTCGCAAGCGCACAGCAGTACAAGCTACTCGAGAAGCACATTCTTGATCTCATCGAAAGCGCAACTTCAGCTATGAGCGAAGGTAACTCTGTACCATTACGACAGTTGTGTTCATCAAGAGCGAACATCTGGACTCACTTGATTGATGCATCTAGAGAGTTGTACCCATCCGATGAGTAAGAAACATACAGTTGAGCATTCGAACACCAGCTCATGATTACAGGTCCAGACAAAAAGTTTCATCGGTTAAGGACCGCGTCTTCGGTTTCGACACATTGACACTGGACCGACCCTTACGCCTTGTCCGCTTGATCTTGCGCAATTATCTTGACGAAAGCACGTTAGATGATTGCAAAGATTTCTGGAAGCAATTCTCTAGGATACCTGGATGCTTCACAGACATACGTCGTGCTGTGGAGAAGATGAGTGACGAAGAGCGGATAGATTTCCTCTCCTACATTGAAGAAGATATAATCGCCACAAAACCAAGCGACCAGGACCCTAAGTCTAAGCTCGAAGACTGGGCACGGGCTGAGATCTGCGTTCTGAAGTTCACGTATCTGATTACTGTGTCTCTTAAGACGTCACCAAGCTCCAAAGAGACATTGGAGTTGCTGATCGAAAGGGCGTCAAAGATTAGCCAAACGTTGCCGAAAGACCCTGATCCGATCATGATAATTGCTTACTGTTTGACAAACATAAGCCGCCAAGACGCCGAATTGAGCAGTACTTCAAGTGGTACTTCTCGAAGTCTCATGCAGGCTACGATGCTCGTACGCGCTGCTGTGGAGCGGGACACCGAGAAAGAGAACCGTCCACTTGCGCTACTGGCTTCTCGCCTGCATCTCAATCTTGGACTGGGAAGAGTTGCTTTTCAACTGTGGAAACATGTTAAAGTCAAAGAGATGCTCGTGGACACTCTATCTCCGTACCTCTTGTCACACATAGCTCTTACACAACCGTTCGATGTCAAGCATCATCAAGGTTTCTCTGCAGACAAGGAGCTGAAACATGTCGTCGACACCATCAACAGGATGAGTAAAATTCAGGAAGGTTTGATCTACAGAGATATAAAGCGCTTCCATTGGGATTCAGCATTTGATCTCATTTCGATGAACGCCAAATTAACGTCTTCCTTGACAAGACGTACCTCCATCCTCGAACGCCGCCGCATTGCTCGCATCAAGGGAGAACCAGCGGGCGATCTTCCAGACGTCGATTACAGAAGTAAGTTGTACAGTCGTCGTGCTTGAATATAACACCTAACCTACCCATCAGGTACTCAGTCCCCATCTGACAACATCGACCGGGCCGTTTTCCCTGCCTATGAACACTCGGATGTGCACCGACCTTACTCAATTCTCGTGCCTGCCGGTATCCCATCAGCAGACGACATCATCACGCAAGGCCACGACCGCGAATCTGTCAGCAAGATCCTCTACCGCGACGGCCTGCCGATCAACTGGACACCAGCGAGCACACCAGAGCGTACCAACGGCGGAACCGCAGAAGAGCACCATATCAACAAGAACTTTTGGCACCCGATCTCCACCCTCCTCTACTCAGCACTCAACCCCGAGACCAAAGTCGATGCCGCGCACTTCACCACACTCACCACCAGCCTCAAACAGCTGCGCCTGGACCAAGAAAGCATAATCGCCACCACATCACCCAGTAAAGACCCCATCGACGAGCCCCCCATGATCAGCGAAACCATGCTCATCGCAACCTACTCCGCGCTCGAAGTCTTGCGCGCCCTGCCCCGCCTGGCAAACGAGATCAAAGAGCGCGTCGTGCAGTCCAAAGCCCCGCACCCGATGAAGTCGCAGGTGCCCAAGGACTGGGCGAAGCAGATCGACGCCGACACCAAAGGCGCGTTTGACGCAATTGGCAAGGTGGCGAATGGCTACATTGGACTGCTGCAGAAGAGGGGCGCGGCGGCGTTCAAGGCACAGGTCCGGTGGGGAAAGACGGGGGCTGCGTTGAAGCCGCTGATCAGCGATGACGATGTCGAGTACTATGCAAAAGAGTATGTGGATGCGGCGGTTGAGGCCTGGAAGGGTGTGTTGCAGGTGAAGCTGAAGTAGGCAGCGAGAGCATATCCAAGGTCAGATATACGGTGAATGTCAGATAGACGCAATAAAAGCAATTCGTTCGACTCGACGTCGTGGTGATCATGCAGTCAAGCAAGTTGACATGTGCACGTGTGTGAGTTAGCAGCCAAAAAAGAGTGACATCGATTACGAAAAAGAGCCAGTGTGGATGCCCACGCAGCAGCAAAAAGGAAATGACCCGAAGGCGATTTGAACGCCTAACCTTCAGGAGACACCAAACTGGAATCTGACGCGCTACCGTTGCGCCATCGGGCCGGTATTACAGGTCATCTTATGTAATCACTTCAGTTTTCAAGCATTGAACAACTATATAGCGCACACAAACGAGCAGCTCGAGCCTGTGAGATGATTAATTAACTACTGAAGATCTTGAACTAGTACATGGTGGGTATCTCGAGCAGAGAGCGTCCAGATTACTTGCCCTCCACGCTTTTTCCGGCGGAAAACCAAACCAAACCAAACCAAACCAATTGCAGACACGGGAACCGGTCAGCCCCCGCTCTGCCATTGGGGGAACATACCATGCCGCTCAACTCTACGAGAACAAGCGCATGCTGGGCAGGAAACATAAACACAAGCAGGGAAAACTCGCATCACACTCGATCGCGTCGTCATGACTGCCCCGTCTGGCCCGTCTGGCCAGGCTGCACCTGCGCGCCATTCTCCGCGTCGTTGCGGCCCGTCTGCTCGTTCTCCTTCGCATCGCCGTTCTCCTGACGCTGGCGCCGGACCTCCTCCGTATCCTGATCGACATCGTGGTGTTTGCCGCGCCAGCCCTCGTGATTCTGGCTCGGCGTGAAGTCTGCCATGTGGTGCTTGAGCGCGCCGGCTTTTGCGCCAGCCACGCCCTGGACTTGGTGCCGCAGATGGCCCTCCTGGTACTCGCCAGCCTGCTCTAGATGGTCCAGCTCCGAGATGTCGGAGCTCGAGATGGACGATGAGCGCGATGCTTGGGTGTAGATTACTTGGTCGCCTTCTTTCTTCTTTTTCTCGCGCTGCTCGTTCTTCATTTGCTCCATCTTCTCGGCATCGCCCTGGCAGTCGAGGGTTCGGATATGCAGGCCAGGGAAATTAGAGGCGAAGAAGGTTTTCAGCTGTGGGAGTAGCTGGGCATTGGGACGATATGTGCCGCTGTCGTTATCGATGATGAGTTCGTAGTAGCCAGGATCGGTCTTGGGCTCCTGTTTGGGAGGCCCGTCATCCATGTCCTGAGGAGGGTGTGACTGTTGGCTTGGGTCCTCGGGAGATTTGTTCGGATGCTTGAGGCGCCGAACGAAGAACTCGCCGGAGAAGGCAATATATGCTGCTACATCACTGTGCATAGTGTGTTTGGACAGCATGTCGATGCCGAACTCCTTGCCGGTTTCTGTGAAGCGGAAGAGTCCGTCCAGGGTCAGGACGTACGTAAAGATCCGCCCGCCTTGGTCGTAGTGGACAAGTTCGAGGAACTTCTGCGTAAAGGCTTTGCAGGGCTCTGCGAACTCCTTATATTCTGTCGCGTGGTCGAAGTTGTAGACGCGGGCGTGCTGATGGTGAAGGGCCTTGGAGAGGATAAAGCCGCGCACGCCCTTGGCAGTGAACATGCTCTTGACAAAGGGCTTGAAGACGACGTAGCGGTGGTACATGTGCTCGGGGACCGGGCCGCGCAGCTGCAGCTGGTTGGATTGGAAGTTGTATCGCTCAGCCTTGGTCTTGCCAGTGCGGCGCGACACGCTGCCCGATTCGTCGGGCTCCTTCTGGCCCAGCAGGCGGCCCAGCAGCGGTGAGTAGTGGCGTATCCAGAACTGGGGCCCGATTGTGTAGACGCGGCCACCGTGCTCGTCCTGCGTACGGCCCAGGACCTCGGCGCTGACGGTCAGGGTGCCGGTCATGTGCTGAGCCTTGCGGATACAGACAGCGACGGCACGCAGCACAAAGGCACGCTTGCTGACCATGCGCTTGCGCAGCGGGAACACCTGCTGGTGGATGCCGGCCCAGTTTTCGTTGACCGAGGCGACCTCGACGTGGACGTTGCCCAGACGGTCGTCGTGGTCGGCCGGATCCTCGTCGTAGATGCGGCACTTGAGGCGGAAGCCGCTCGCGGGCACGTTGGCGACGATCCACTCCTGGTTCCACTCGGGGTCGGTGTTCTGGCGCACGGTGCGGGTGCGCAGGGTCAAGGGCGGGTCTTCCTTGTGGCGGGTAGGCAGGGCCGTCATCAGCTCGGCGAGGATGAAGGGATCGGCGGAGAGGGTGTTGATGTCGGCCAGCGGCAGGTTGTTGGCGCGGTGGAAGGTGAACTTGACCGTGTACCCGGGCTGTGGTGCGTTCAGCGGTGCGTTCAGCGTGCGGGCGGCGGCGGCCCCCATGGGCGCGGCGCTCTACTGCGTACTGCGTACCTCTCTGCGCGGGATAGGCGTGTCATCATAGCCCCCCTCGGGGCCCTGGCTCTCGCTGGTGCTGCTCTTCTGCGGCTTGGGCGCCTCGAAGGCCGGCTCGTCCGGCCCTGCGGCGTCGGACGGGGCGCCCGTCGCCGGGCCCGGGTGTGTCTCGGCCATGCCGCTGTCCTCCTTCTCCTGGGCCATGGCCTGCGCGTCTCGTTGCGCTGCGTCTCGTTCGCGCGCGCGGCGTCGCTCGGGACTCGGGGCTGTCGATGCGCGCAGCTCGCAGTCGGCGCTAGGGATCGTTTGCGGAGCGTGGGCGCACAACGACGGAGCGCGGGAGGGTGCGGTTGAGCGATGCAGTATGGGCGCAGTACTGCCAGAGAAAAAGATCGCAGGGAACGGGGCGCAGTAGAGGGAATGCGGCTGGCAGGCGCCCCGCGCGTCGCATCCGGCGGAGCCCTCAGGGCTGGCACGGGACGGGTGGGCGGTGCTAAGCTTCGATGGTCGCCTAGGCAAAGGCTTGATCGTGTCAGAGGCTGCCTGCCGTTCCAGTCGACGGCCGTTTCATTCGTCAACACGCCCACCGGACCAGGCCTGCTCTTCCCCTTCGGTGCAATTCGCACTTCTCAATACGGAACCCGGCATCTTGCACGGCAGCATACGTCATGCCGTAACTGCATTGAAATCTTGTTGATCTGCACATGAAAATCTCACCAAATGAGGTCATGAGGTACGAGTTCAAGATCGGGTTTGTCTCTTGAGAGAAGATGCTCTAGTCTACCGTATCTCCAGCAACAGCTCCACCTGCTTCCATCTCTGTCTATTACAATATGTATTCAAAAAAACTACGAAAGCGTCCAGGGGACCACACAGCGCCCGCTCGTTGGTGCTGGTCGTGAAACATGGGTATCATACAAAGACGTCAAGCGACACGAAGGTAACATGCAAGTCTAGTCAGCAATGGTGCTGCCTCTTGCTGGTCCTTTACGCCATCGCCATCTCGATCTTCTTGCCCTTCATGCTCTTCCACTCCACAAAAGCAGCGCCGATGATCGACACTGCGCCTGCAGCAACCGACACGTAGAATGTCTGAGTCAAGGCGAGGTTGTAGGCCGAGAGCACGCCAGGAAGGAAGCGTTGTTCGATCGCGTTCTTGAGCTCAGTCGCACCCACAACCAGGACGAGGCTTGAGTCGAGCTCGGGCACCACGCTGTTGAGATTCTTGATGAGTTGGTTGGTGAACACGTTTTGGGCGACCGAGATGAAGAGTGCGCCACCAAGAGTCTGACTGAACATCATGGTAGCAGTGCCGATAGGAATGTCGTCTGCTGGGAGGACCGTCTGGACCGCAATAAGAATTTGCTGCATCCCGAATCCGACACCAGCACCAAACATGAACTGGTAGCCTATCCATGCGCTTGCGCCTGTATCTGTCTCGAACGTCGTTAGGAGACCAGCTCCAACAGCCATCAGAACGGATGAGAGCAGCATAAACGGTGTGTAGTAGCCGGTGTAGGTGACAAGACCACCAGCCAGCATGGAGATGATGACAAGGCCGAGGATAGCTGGGAGGTTCATGATGCCAGACTTGGTCGCGGAGACCCCTTTCACGGCTTGGAACCAGATTGCTACTTCTGTTAGCTGTCATTCGGTGACCTGGTGAGAAGACTTACGAAGAAAGTAGACCATGACGAAGAAGGAGGCGCCGAGCATAGCTCCAAACAAGGCCGATCCCCAGACGTTACGGTTGAGGAATACACGAGGAGGCACGGTAGCATCCTCTTGCTTCCACCATTGAATAGCGATGAAGCCACCAATGAGCACAACGAACAAGACAAGGAGAGCAATAATGCGACCACTGCCCCATGCATACTTGCTTCCACCCCACTGCAGAGCAAGCAGCAAACAGATGATAGCAGGCAAGAACAGCGCAGTGCCTTCAAGGTCGAACTTCTTGACCTGCTCCTTGAAGGTGGCTTCATTCTTCTTGCCGCGACGTTCAATGGTAAAGAACGGGATAATAAACGCGGCGGTGACTGCACCGAGGGGCAGGTTAATGTAGAAGCACCAACGCCAAGTCAGATGATCGGTAAAGGCTCCGCCCATCTAGGGTTTCGTTAGCAAATGCTTGGTTTGTACGAAGATCCACTTCTCCACGCTTCTGGGCATCTCCACTTACCAAAGGTCCGGCGACCGACGCGATACCGTACATGCCGCCGATCAAGCCCATGTAGGCAGGTCGTTGTCGCAGAGGGACAGTGCTTGCAATGATGAGAATGGCGCCACTGAAAATACCAGCAGCTCCTACACCAGCGATAGCGCGGCCAATAATCAGAGTCGTCGAGTTCGGCGCAACACCGCAGATGAGGGAACCGACTTCGAAGATGAACAAGGCGCTGATGTAGACCCATTTAATCGAGTAGTAGGTGTAAAATTTTCCGTAAAGGAGTTGTGTCGCACAAGTTGTCAGTAGGTAAGACGATCCATACCAGCCAACATCATTGAGAGCCTTGAACTGATCAGTGATGCGAGGAATGGCTGTTGCGATGATGGTGTTGTCCTAGAACAGTCAGTTTTGTCGTCTTGATATGGATGGATTGAGCTCACTAAAGCCATGCAGAAGACTGAAAGGCATAGCGCTAATGTGATGATAGCGAGCTTCCATTTGGTGGGGTATTCAAAGTTGTCTTCGTCTTCAATGTCGCTGCTTCTTGAGTTTCGCTTTTCGTTAACCTCGGGCTGCTTCTCTCCGGCGATTTGCTCATGCACAGAAGCCGCAGCAGAAGGCAGACCGCTTTCGCCAACACCCATATCTTTCTTATCGAGCTCGCCCACGCTACGGGCAGCTGTCTTTTCTGAGTCGGCCATGCTGACAGGCCGCAATGTTTGGTTGCGTATCTCGCTCATCTGGTCTGGCTGTGTGGCAGTGATGAACAATGTGAGGGTGCGCGCTAGGAAAGGATCCTGTGTAGTTGTTGAGTAGGACGTGATTCTTAGCCTAAGGAAAGAACTTGGAGCCTGGGGATGGAAGGGTTATAAGTAGGGTGCGGAAGAGGCACGATGATTCATGCGGGCGGCTTAACGTTGTAGTCAAGGTGCAATACCAAGAGGTTGGCCCATCGGTAAAATTAGGGCGCCTTTGTTTGTCGGGATGCGCGACACGAAGCGCCTGGTCACCCTTCAAGGGGTTGAAGATTGCGCTTGCCTGTTTTCGTATGCAGAATCGGTCGAATATTCGTCCCCTACTCTGCGAACATTGGGACGCTTTCACTGCGCAGTCTCACACCGCGAGCTCAATGAGCAAGCGCATGCATTGGTCACATCTGCACGTCGCCATGTTCCACTGATCCCATTAACCTATGACTAGCAAGCACACGAAAAGAACTTCATGAGTATTATGAATTGTCAAATTCTGGCGTTGAACCAGAGTTATCAAGCCAAGACTTTTGTGCGGTGTTCTTGCGCTCCGACCACAATTCCAGACTCTCCAGATCTCCGGCCTGCACTCCGCGAACGTGAGTCGACCCGGGTTCGTTTATTTTTGAGTGGGCCTTTCGGAAAGTGGATACATTCGTCTAGGTCAAGACTTGCGAGCCAAGCACAAGAGAGCTTGAAATGTCTCCATAGGTCCATTATTGCATTAGCTGTGACCCCCATCACCATGAACCAGCCATAACAGGCAATGGTTTTGGTCCGCAGGATAGCTTCTCAGCAGGTGAAAGGATGGTGTTGAGATTTCGTCCGCCGATACATGACCAGCTTGGATGCCTGAGAATCTGATTATGCGCGGGTGATCGGCTGCAGGTTGGCTGAGCAGTTTGTGGCTTAGTCTTGGCGTTTTGGTCCGTTTTCGCGTCGTGAAAATGTCGGAGACGGCCACTACAGATGGTCCGTCTCCGACATTTCAGCCTGGTTTCATCTGTTCCGAGAGGTCATCGCGTCACAGGTGCAGAGAATTGCTCAGCAGGTGCATCGATTAGGTAGCTGCTGCCTGTCCCTTGGGGCCTTAACGATGCTTAATGATGGCAATATGGGCATCGTCGCGAGTGCACGCGAAGGATTCTCTGTGCAGGCGTCAATGACTGTTCGCAACAAGATGCCCAATATGAACGATGCCCAGTTCAACACCTCAGCGGACCCTTCTCTCACGATTCAGGGAATATTGGATACGCGACCTTTGAGATAACCAACTTTAGCACAGAACTTGCAACTATCATAATGCCCAAAGCCGAAACCTATTAAAGCATTATCTATGTTGTAGGCAAAAAGGTATTTCATGGAGCTTTCTGACGTTTTCCTAACTTTACTGTGGTGGAATATTTGGCTTACATCCGTTGGCTTACGCCGCCCAACAAAACGCAGCATCAGACGCGACGGATCAATGATCCTGTTGAAATGCTTTTTAAACAGAGCACATGCGATTAATCACATTCTACCAATTACTGCAGGGTATACATCAGTGGCCCAGCGTACGCCAAACCAACAACGGGAAACAGGGGTGTCGCGCCGTAACCTCTCTTGGTGTGGCCGCTTTTGATGTCCAGCACCTGAGCATTATCATCCCTTCGAACCGAGGACACGCACGTTAAATCCGCTAGATCTGATTGTAGATACTTCTGATTGCTAGAGATGGCACCTACATCTTACGAATTCCACGTCATCCAACAATAAGTGTGTATGTGTGTCTCAGTCTGGTCTGTTGTGGATATGCATACATTCGTCAACGTTGTAAAGGGTTACAGACTGAAGTCTAGAGCAAGATCACCAGCAGCTGCTGTACAAAGTACGTTCGAGATCTTCTGCGACTGGAGCTTTACCTACACATGCGCCGCAACGTCCTACGATTACGTGTTGGCCCGTGCACCAACGTACTTCTCGAATCACGTCGCCTTTCAGATAGCATTGAATCTCTCTAGAGTCGAGTTCTTGATTTGTTACCATTGATTTCAGGTGCATGCGTCAAACATTCGATACAAAACCTCAACTGCTCGCTAAAGCGGTCCTGTATGATGTCACGACTTAAGCCCCTTGCTGGAACATCGCCTAACGGCAGAACAGTACCTTTGCGTGTCAGTCTATCACGAGGCCCGGATTGCTGAGGTTTGAACACCAGACGCCAGTGTTCCTATCCTCTCTTCGTCATGCAGACCAACTACTTCGTCTGCACCCTTGGTCAAGCCGCCACCTTGAATCGTCAGCCGAACCCTTACACGACGATTGGGCAATTTGTAGATTACCAAGCACTACACAATCCCTACATTTCAGCCGTTGGATTTCCTGTACCCCGACCACAACAGAATAAATGGAGCTACAAGGTCCTCACTTTCGCGGATGTCGCACGAGGCGTGAACGTGCTTGCAGAAAAACACCTGCAAGCTTTGGGCAGAGCTCCAGAAGCTCCAGAAACAGTAGCGCTACTCTGTCACAGCTCGCCTGAATTCCTATTCACGTGGCTGGCATTGATGAGACTAGGTTACTCAGTACTACTGATTGCACCTCAATGCCAGCCTGCCGCAATATTACATCTTTACAAGTCTTGTCAAGCATCTACCTTGTTCTATGATATCGCACACGCAGAGCGGGCAGAACAAACTTCTTCTTTGGCGAAAGAGGAAGATGCGGCTGGTTTCGATTCACGGCCACTGCTTCTGCGTGAAGGAGAAGATATCTACGAGGTCATCAGTGAGGCAGTGCAGACCAGCTTCAAAACGCCGACTTTAGATGAGACCGCGGTTGCCTATCTACACCACACTTCTGGAACCTCATCTGGTTTACCAAAGCCCATACCACAGTCCCATCGAGCAGGCTTAGGCGTCCTTCCTCACCTACCTACAACTCCAATGAAGTCAACGTTCACCACAACGCCTCTTTACCATGGAGGAATTGCTGATTTGTTCCGGGCATGGACTAGCAATTCTCTGATCTGGTTGTTCCCAGGCAAGGATGTACCCATCACAGCTAGAAACATTTGCAGCAGTCTGGAAGTGGCAGAGTCCCATGCAGCTTTTGAAGGGAATCCGGGCGTGAAGTATTTTTCATCAGTGCCATATGTGCTGCAAATGATGGAATCTGACGAGCACGGTTTGACTTATCTGCAAAAGATGGACATCGTCGGTGTTGGAGGCGCAGCGTTGCCAGCGGAGGTGGGTGATCGCCTTGCAAAGAGCGGCGTGAATCTCATCTCACGGTTTGGAAGTGCTGAATGCGGCTTTATCATGTCATCCTTTCGCGACTTTTCAGCGGACAAGGACTGGCAGTACTTGCGGAATTACAATCCAGAGAAGCTGTTGAGCTTCGAGTCGCGCGAAGACGGCCTTGCCGAGCTTGTAATCAAGCAGGGTTGGCCTCATATGGTATGGAATGTTGAAGAAACGAGTAACAACAGAACGACTAACATTAGGCCCAGGCCAAACAAAACCGTTCAAACGGATCATTCGCAACCGCAGATCTATTCGCTCCACATCCCTCAATCACAGATGCTTGGATATACAACTCTCGTGCCGACTCCCAGCTAACTCTCATCACCGGTAAAAAGTTCGATCCTGCGCCACTCGAGGACGCCATTGCCACATCACCCTACTTGGGCGACGTTCTGATATTTGGTACCAATCGGCCCTATCCAGGGGCACTGTTACTCCGATCCGAGAAGGGCGGCACAATGACTGATCCTGAGCTACTCGATGTACTCAAGCCTGTTGTAGAGAAGCTCAATCGCGACAGCCAGGACCACGCCAGAATCCCTCACGATATGTTGGTACCTCTACCGTATCAAGAACCACTCGAGAAGAGCAGTAAGGGAACTCTTATCCGTAGAGCGGCAGAGGCCAGGTTTGAGAACACTATCAATCGTGCTTACGAAGAACGAGACTCGCCCCAATCGACTGACGTATCTGATGAGGACTTGCCGCAACACCTCAAAGGCCTGATACAGACCATTACATCTCAGTCCGCAGAACTGACGGATGATATGGATCTATTCTCGTATGGTGTTGATTCCATTGCGTGTATGCAGCTACGATCACGACTGAGAGGGCTGATACCGGATTGCGATAAACCACTGCCGATGAGCGTTATCGAGGACTGTGGTTCAATCCAGCGCCTAACGAATTACGTGTTACAAAAGAGACACGGAGAGTCTGGTGTCTTCGAAGAAGATGAAGAACAACTCATGCTAGACCTCGTCAAACAGTATGGCTCTTTCGAAGATAGTCCGCTACAGCCTGCTACAAATGGACAGTTGGGGAGTAGCAGATCTCGGGACGTTGTGGTGTTGACTGGAGCCACCGGTGCTCTCGGAGCACACATCTTGGATTTGCTCCAGAGATCTGAGTCAGTTGAGACTGTGTATTGCCTTGTGAGAGGAGCAGACGAAGACGAGGCTAAAAAGCGAGTGAATATGGCACTCGAGCAAAGAGGTTTGATGAACCTGCTCGTGTCGGATAGAACCGATGCAAAAGTCAAGGTGATACCAGCGCAGCTCGGCGACGAACGCCTTGGCTTGAGCGATTTGCTCTATGATCAGTTAGCGGAAAGAGCAACCTGCATCATTCACGTGGCGTGGACGGTGAATTTCCGCCTGAAGCTCCGAAGCTTTGTCAAAGACAACATAGCAGGTGTCAGAAACCTGCTCAATCTCGCGTTGAGTGCGCAACGTTCGAGCCCTCCACGCTTCGCCTATTGTTCGTCCACGGCCGCGGTCATGAACAGTGAAGTAGATCAGTCCGGCGGCTGGCCCGAAAAGCTTCTACACGACCCTTCTTCAGCATCTCCGCTTGGCTACTCTAGGTCAAAGTGGGTCGCAGAGCATATCTGTGCTGAAGCTGATAGCCGGACGAGTCTTCGCGGTCGGATTGCTGTCGTCCGTGTCGGGCAGCTTGCAGGAGACTCGAAGTCTGGGGTATGGAACACCAAGGAGGCATGGCCAATGATGTTGAGCACTGCAAGCATTATCAAATGTCTACCTGATCTAAGCGATGAAGTTCTCGATTGGTTACCTGTTGATGTTGCGGCACAAGCTTTCCTAGAGTCAACAAGGAAGGAGAACTGCAATCAGACGGAGATACCGGTATATCACGTCTTGAATCCGCATCGTCAGCCGACTTGGCACGATATGCTGCTCTGGTTAAAGCAAAAGGCGGACTTTGAGATCGTCTCGCCGCAAAACTGGCTGCAGCGGTTGGAGGAAAGTAACACTGAGCATTCAGCAAAGAAGTTGCTAGGTCTGTGGAAGGAAGCGTATGGTGACGGTTCGCAAGACACTTCGTCAAGGAGACCATATTTCGCCATGGAGAAGAGCAAGGAGTGTATACCGGTGTTAAGAGGTATAAAGCCGCTTGACGAGGCCTACTTACAGAGGGTGTGGGAGTGGGTGCAAGCGAACGTGCGCTAATCAAAACGCATGTGTCGGTGGTGGGTCCACATACCGCAAATGCTGACCGGTGATTCAACTTTCAAGAGTGTGAGCTAACGGCGGGCGAAAGACGGACGCAGTAGCAAATCTTGAATTTGCTAGTCGGCCACCCGAACATTACAAATTGCTGTCGTTTCCTTGAGCAGACTAGTTGATGGGCCCTTCATTCAGCGACATCTTCACGTATGCACAACAGTCTCCAATTGGGTCCAACCGACTATCTCGCAAAACGCAAAACCGGACAAGAGGGGCCAGTGGTTTTATTATAATGTTTCCCTAGTTGGAGCATATGTGTTCAACTGGAAGTAATCAATCACGATTTCACCGCACTTGCTCGGATACAGTGAATCAGTCTCGCTCGAACGTCAGTGATGTGGCACAGGTCGCAGTCTCGAGTCCTTCTCTGGAATACCAGGTCTTCGCCAGTGAATGAGGTGCAAAAGTGTTGATATTCGTCACCCCGCAATCCTGACGTCTATCTGAGGCACCTGTAACCCCTTCGTTCGTGAAGGGGCAAGGGCGGAGCAGGATCTGATCCGACACCGTTAGCAAAGGAAGTAGCTCATCTTCTTTTGTAGGGCTACATGCATCGCTGCCACCATGCCATGTGATTGTAAGTGTTCCTCTCTCTTTCTTCGTTTGTTGTCGATAGTACACAAGCTATCGCCGGTGGTCAATGCCGAATGAGCGGGAAGTCGCCGCGTGTGGGACGTGGGTAAGGCAGGTATGTTGCAGTTCACAGCGCGCCGAATTAGTTATCCATGCTAGTAGGCCGGGGCGTTGGAGTTCTGACCTGTGGGACGCGGGTGAGGCTGTGTTACTGTTTCAGTGTGCATCAGCAATGGTCTTGATCACAGGAGGAGCTGGAGGAGCTGGAGGAGCTGGAGGAGCTGGAGGAGCTGGAGGAGCTGGAGGAGCAGCCGAAGGAGGGTTGAAGGGCGGCAGGTAGATAACGACATTACACCAGAACTGGATGCGGGACAGGACGTTAACTTTGACAGGGGATTGCAGTGTCTCCCTAGCATAAAGAAAGTGGACACGAGATCTTGGGAGAAAGGCGCGAGACATTGGAAGGAAGACGAGCTGTGTCCCGCCCAACCTCATCAAACCCATTATCGAGCTAAATCTCTGGCACAGGACGCGAGTGGATTCAAGTGTGGATCAAGATGGCACTCATGCCCATCTAAATCTCTTGTCCATGTGCCAAGGTGACATGAGCCTCTTACTCTTCTTCGAGGAAATATACCTCGCTACATTCCTCTCCACTTGTGCACAAAAGAGATGGGTTACATGAGGGTTGTCAGCCATAGCCTGGTTTTCCGAGCGACGGGTATTTCTCAACAAAGTCCTCGAAGCATGACATGCTGAGGCCATGTTTACCCTGCAACACAGCGAGGTCGACACTGTGGCTCGTCATAAACCCAAACAGGTCTTGCAACGCTGTTCCTCAGACAGTGAGTGTACACCTGCCATAGCAAT
The DNA here is from genome assembly GCF_020726555.1 of Boeremia exigua. Classification (NCBI taxonomy): domain Eukaryota; kingdom Fungi; phylum Ascomycota; class Dothideomycetes; order Pleosporales; family Didymellaceae; genus Boeremia; species Boeremia exigua. The sequence continues at coordinate 908,819 of NW_025763532.1, forward strand.
TAGAAAGTGTCAGAGTGAGTCCGGTAAACATCCATCAGAAACAGAACAAACATGCTCGATATTTTGATCCAACATCACCTCCTCGCCCATGGAATACAGTGAATTGTCATTGTATTTAATTAGCAGAGTTTCATGTGATTTCTCTCACAACGTCTATCCGTGTTGGTTGAGGCTTATGATATCGGCTGTACAGTGTTGGGCGAAAGTCTGCCATGATGATGATTTCTCATGATGCGTTTTCAGGCACTTGTAAGGGCTGTAACATTACATAACACATGCATTGTCATACTTATGTTAGTGATGGAATGAACTTGCCAAAGCGTAGCGTAGATAATGTATGTACACTTGACACTCGATTTCCTTTCAAACCCGCCCGTAAGCCGACCGCATCATAGCCGAAAGCAGCCCACCGCTTCTTTGACCGCCACCGCGCCGTCTGGCATCCTGTGCAGACGATTGCAGGTGCTAGAAGGTAAAGTCCATCTTTCACGGTTATCCACGTAATCTGCTTACGACGCTAAGTACAGACCCGCCACCAAGTTCTGAGACAGCAAGCTCACGGCTATCGCCTTGAAGCCGATTGGATCGCAACGTCGCCGAAACGGATCGTTGTTCAGCGACCACAGAACGAGACTTTGCTGATCCTTGACCCCGCCGGACATTAGTTCAATCAGACCAAGGATTCTAAGACCATCGAGATCAGACGTGGTAAGTAGGTATACGTGGAAATATCGCAAAACAGAAGTAGCGCGGTTCATGTACAGTATCGAGCAGCCGCGCATCTACTTACTAGCCACAAGTTGATCAGGCGATACTGAGTTGTATCTGTACACAAGGTGATCGAAAGCTTCGACAAGTGCCCAAGACCGCTCGTAACACGGCTCCCCACCGCTGACTGGTAAGGTCTATTGACCTTGCGGAACAAAGCACGGTGTACGACGCTTAGACGTGCGACTTCCTGCGCGGGGGCTACCAAGACCAGCCACCAGCCACCAGCAAACACTTGGAACGCGCACACTCGCAGGCATGAACGAGGCGCGAATCCGGAAAAACTGGCCGTGCGATGCGTCGCATGTCATGTGGCGAAACAACTGGCGGCGAGCGCTTCAATGGGGCATGGGCGTCACTTGCGACAAATTTGTCAAGTTCACAAGGTCTCCGGATGGTGTTGAGTTCGCGCGATGCCAACGCGTCCGTGCGGCCCGAGGTCTGGGTGGAGCTTTATGCAAGGTCTTGTCCGGATCGGGCAGCAGCGCTCGAAAAAACAGGAAGTTGTTGACGCTTTGTTGTTTAGCGACGCGTTGGACTCGCGGGGGACCTTGCCTGGTGTGTTTATGAAATCGACCAACCGGCCATTGTCGCGCGCACAACGGTGCGCTCAAGGGATGCCGTCTGAGACTGTGCGACAGCAAGCAGAAAGATGGGGCACAAGCAAGGCTGTCAGCACTGTGACGCCGGCAATGATGCAGGCTGTGGCTGATGTGGAGCCCGGCCCGTTGCAAGATGCCTGTCCGAACAGTCACTTTGGCGCGCTTGGAAGAGCCGAAGTGTCAGCGGTTGGGGTTTCCATGGAAATGATTGTTGAGCACGACCACATCGACACGGCTGCCGCCGATGCATGTTTGCCCCAGGCCAAGCAACAGCTTCCCGCCGTCGCAAGAAGGATGCTGTCTGCGCGCTCTGTGCCGGCGTGCGTCACTTGGCGCGTGGGCTGGTGGAATGCACAGCCAACCGTGTCCCCCCTAGTGCGACTGAGTGTTGCGGCAGTGCGGCACGGGCACGGTGGCCATTCCTTTGAAACGGCTTCTGCACGAGAGGGCGAGGGAACAGCCATTGCAGGCCTCAAGGCAGCGCGGCAGCGTAACTGCGTGCAGGTGCGAATTTGAGCAACAGATAGATTAGCCGTGGGTAGCAATTTCCTCAAACTCGGAGGAAGGAAGCTGGCACGTCCGAGCGTATCTCTCCATATGGGAAACTCCAATGAGTGGTGAATTGGAGCTAGTGCAACCTAGTCTGTGCCGCGTATCATTTAAGACTGCCTCGCTCGCCGGCACACCCGCCTCCCAGCAACCGCCTTTCTCATCAGAAACCAGCCCGCACCACAGTAAGTCGCCTTTCTCCACATTGTATGCCTCGGACGCGTGTGCACTCGACGCATTGCGCTGGCAGTGTGCCTTTCCACCGCGCGGCCTCTCTCCGCTGCTGATCATTGTTGATCTCCCGCTGACCTCGCTCGCTCGCAGGCATTGATACTCTCTGCGCCATACACCACTTCACCATGCTCTACTCTTCTGTCATCGTCGCCGTCTCGGCTCTTGCTGGCTTCGCCGCTGCCCAGAATACCACCGTCATTCCCTGCTGCTCGGTCGCCGTCAACCTTGTGCCCGAGAACCAGAGGGAGTCGTGGTGCGATGCCCAGGAGAACACCTGCGTCGACCTTTGCGGTGGCCAGGGCGAGATTGCCAGCAACGGCAACAACTGCGAGGCCGTGAGTCCACATGCAACCGCTTTTCTGGGCAATCGCTAACCTGTTTTGTAGTCCACCCTCGAGTATAGCTGCTCGTGCCGTAACGGCACTGACATCTCCGAGGACTTCATGAAGACCTACCAGCAGACCGTCCCCGCGCAGATGTGCTACTTCTGGTTCGACGCTTGCATCAACGCCACCATTGGCGACAACGGCGAGGGCAACCGTGCTGAGCAGTTCGCCTGCAGGTCCGCTCGTGATTCCCAGTGCGGTAACATCACCATCGACGAGTCCGACGACTCATCTTCCACTGCCTCTTCCACTGCCACCGGTACTGGTAGTGGCAGCAGTACAGCTACCGGTACCTCTGGCAGCCAGACTTCCGCCACTGGTTCCAGCACCGCTGCCGCTTCTCCTGGTGCTGCTGTCGCCAACTTCGCCTTTGGCACACCTGCGCTGGCTGGTGGTCTCCTTGCCATCTTCGGCCTTGCCTTGTAGAAGTGTCCATCATCTTAGTGAGGGTAGTGGGCGGGTCCCTATTGGGTGGTAATAATGAGGAGGATACAGGTCTCACAGAGGCACCTTGGCGTCACGTTGCAAGGTCTTGTATGTTCACTTGCGCATGATACGAAGGAGCAGAAGGTCGAAGAGTCTTAATGCGATGTTATGATGGATACACGAACTGCAATACCCAATTTCAAAATCTTTAGCTGTTCAAACGCGCTATGAAGTCATGTTACATGCAGCCTTTCACCGCCTAGCTTGCTAGGCACTACAACCTACCTTGCCGTTGCGATGCTCGTACATGCGGTGCACATACTCAAAGTGTCGTTGCAATAAACAAGGACGTCAAGTTTGGAAGCGAGCTGTCACTGCATCACCACTGCAATTGTCATAATTGCTGTTTGGACCAGCCTTACAGCGGTGTAGTGCTATTGGTCAATTCCAAGGTTCGTCCTGCAGCGTTGATCAGCTGGCTCGCCCCGGCGTGCATAATCGATAACGATTCGCAACCAGGGTGTTGAACGAGCTGCATCAGTTCAACAATCTTCGGTATCTTGATCTGCGAGCTCCACCATCTCGTCTCCAACACTCTTCTTCTGATTAATTCAACCCGTTATTCCCGCGACCCTCCGACGTGTCTATCGCAGCCCTCGGTCTTACCGTATCACAGGCAGCCGAGGCTCGAGGTATCTTTCCGTTTCCAGACGTAGCAAGCTCGTCGGTGCGTGGCAGCTGAAATCTTGAGACGGGTGGGGCTGGGTGTTCACATTTCTGACTTTACGCTCGCATCCAGACCTGCAAGACATATAAGCTGGCTTTCCTCAAGTCCCCGAGATCATTGTCGTCATCGCTGCGCTCACCAGCAAGCTTCGTCAAAGCCTGCCACCGCCCTGTCTTTACGCAAAAAGCACCGACCGACGTCGACACGCACACAAAGCATCTACAAAGAAAGGACATACTATATAGAACCATGGCGACTCTTGGTGCTCAGCGCAAGCACAAGGTGACCATTGTAGGCTCTGGCAACTGGTACGTAACATGCTACATTTTTGCTGATAGTTTCATCTTGGTGGACTCGGACTGTCAAAACAGCGAGCTAACATGCGTCAGGGGCACCACAATGGCCAAACTTGTGGCCGAGAATACCAAGGCCAACCCTTCTCTGTTCGAGGAGCAGGTGCAGATGTGGGTATTCGAAGAAGAGTACACGGTTCCCAAGACCTCGCGACACTACGATGGCTCAGACAAGCCTGAGAAGCTTTCGCAGCTCATCAACAGAGTCCACGAGAACGCCAAATACCTGCCGAACATCACGCTGCCTCCGAACGTAATTGCAAACCCCGACCTACCTGACTCTTGCAAAGACTCGACGATGCTCGTCTTCGTGCTGCCCCATCAGTTCATTGCTAGGACATGCTCCCAGCTGTCAGGCAAGATCCTGCCATATGCTCGAGCTATCTGCTGTACAAAGGGCGTTGATGTGAGCGAGAAGGGCATCCAACTCATGTCTGAGGCTATCGGAAAGGGCTTGGGTATCTACTGCGGTGCTTTGTCAGGTGCAAACATCGCTTCTGAGATTGCCAAAGAGCTGTATTCCGAGACCACTGTCGCATATGACCCGCCACCGATGGACTCCCGTCATCCTACACCAAGCGGGTCACCAAGCTCTTCGCAAGTCAACCTGATCAATCCAGAGATTGAGCCTGGCAAACGATCTGCCGAACTGACCCCTGTACCTTCCGAGTATCCCCCGCTTTCGCATGAGAATATTCGCAAGCTCTTTCATCGCCCTTACTTTCATGTACATTTGGTAAACGATGTTGCTGGCGTGTCGCTCGGCGGAGCGCTGAAAAACATCATTGCCCTCGCGGCTGGTTTCGTGGACGGTTTGGGCTGGGGTGACAATGCCAAGGCAGCTGTCATGCGTGTAGGAATCCTCGAGATGGTCAAGTTTGGCAAGACCTTCTTTGGAGAGAGTGCTCGCACTAGCACTTTCACCGAAGAAAGCTGTGGTGTGGCTGATGTCATCACATCTTGCTCAGGCGGTCGCAACTTCCGCTGCGCAAAGATGGCCGTTGAGCGCGGGGAGTCTATTGGTGCCATTGAGGAGAAGGAACTCAATGGCCAGAAGCTGCAAGGTACCAGCACTGCCATCGAGGTGAACCAATTCTTGAGGTCGCAGGGCAAGGAGGCAGATTTCCCGTTGTTCACTGCAGTCTTCAAAATCTTGGAGGGTAAGGCGAAGCCAGAAGACATCCCTGAGCTCATTGAACCAAAGCATTGAGCCTGCGACGTGTTCCGAGGTGGAGCAATCCGATGGATTCGCCTGCATGTGGACACATTTCTAAGCAATACCCACTATAGATTTCAACGCACCCACAGTCATGGTTCTTAGCGGAGCAAGCACGTTTCAATGCAGAGATCTGACGTTAAGTTCCACATCATCGGTACGAATGCTGCTTGCACAATATAAGTGCACGTGACTCCCTGAGTCAAGTAGGTATGTATGCCTATGCGACCGAGCACTGTTGAGTAGCCCAGATGGGATTTTATCATTTAGGCTGCGAAATTCCGGCGTTGACACAAATGCAACATGCTGACACACTAGTATGATCATATCTCCGTGATTACAGTAGTCGCACAAGCTTTGAGGGCATGGGCAACGACGCAGATGTCTGATGCGTCCAAGGGTGCTGAATGCAAAGCAGACAGTCTTCGTCAAACACATTTGAGCGTCATGCAATTGTGCGCATAGCTGCCAGTCAAATGAGTTTCCTTGTCAGAGCTAAGTTGCGCCCGTAAACACCGCTTAGAAATGCATGTCAGATCTACCCAATGAACGGATTGGGGTCACCGCCAGATTGTGCGGGACGATCGCCGCCAACAGGTCAGTTATCGCCGTTACAGTCCACTACATGACTCAGGGTCCCACCAAGGAATCCATATTCCGGTCACGATTTGTATGCAGGCACAGGAATTCATATTCCGGTCGCGATATGCAGGCACAGAACCTCCTTTAGCAGTGGCCAACATGTTAGGCACTAGTGATTGGTAATATCAATTCCAACAAAGCGCCTAAAGTGCGAGAATTCGCGTGGCGTGGACTTAGACGCGGGTAGTGGGCTTAGTAGCTGAGTGGGCATAAGGTATGACGATAGAGCATGGCTACGGGCCCGGCGTTAAGGCCGTTTCCTCGCCTTTACTGTAGATTTGTCTTCCAGAGAAGGGGAAATTCGGTCTCACTTCACCATTACTTTAATTTCTTCTCGCGCTCCCTTCTGTTGCGTAACCACTTCCGCTCGTGTGTCAGCTTTCATATACCTAGCTAGTCGCCGAGCTCAATCGCTCTTGCCTACGTCCATCAATTAAACAAAGGACGAATTAAATCGCAAGAATGCTATGGGGTTCCGGTCTTCAAGATCCTCGCGATCAGGATCCCAGGAGGAATCCATGGCACAACGACAGCGAGTACATTGAAAATGGACAAGAAAGAGTCGTCAACGGAGACGATAGCAGCAATAGCAGCAGCCCCAGCGGTGTTGGCAGGACGGGCACCTGGGGAGAACCTGATGCGGGCAGATTCGACCCTGCTACCGCAGCGGCGGATATTGATGCTCTTCGAAGAGAACTCACCAGCCTATCCCGCACAAGATCGCAGGCCGCTCGCTCGGAGCGAGACCAAGATGGCCTTATGCGTACTATCAGCAGAAAGAGCACTCGTCGTAGCGTGTCTCGTGAGGCATCTCGCATTTCACAAACACATACCAGCGATTCGACGGCTGCCGAAGACGAAGAGACGGCGGATGCTGCTGTGGCAGCTGAGAAAGAGGACGATTTCGAGCTTGGGAACTTCATGAAGGAAGGATACTTTGAGAAGAGGAAGGATGGCAGATCAGCGAAGAAGGTTGGCGTGGTTTGGAAGCACCTAAACGTGAAGGGAGTTGGTTCAACAGCTACATTCGTGAAGACTGTTCCCGACGCGATCCTAGGCACCTTCGGGCCTGATCTTTACCACCTGATTACACGTTTTGTCCCCGCCCTACGACTTAATCGGCATCAGCAGACTCGCACACTTATCAACGACTTCTCAGGTGTGCTCAAGGATGGACAGATGATGCTTGTCCTAGGACGGCCAGGATCTGGGTGCTCAACGTTCCTAAAAGCGATTGCAAACAACCGAGAGACTTACGCTGCAGTTGAAGGCGACGTACATTACGGTGGTATCGAGGCGTCAAAGCAGGCGAAGCAGTTCCGTGGTGAAGTCAACTACAATGAGGAGGACGATGTCCACTTTGCCAACCTCAATGTTTGGCAGACCCTTACATTCGCATTGACCAATAAGACAAAAAAGAATAGGAAGGAGGATATTCCGATCATTCTTGACGCTCTTCTAAAGATGTTCGGTATCTCGCACACGAAGTACACACCGGTCGGAGATGCGTTCGTTCGCGGAGTGTCTGGTGGAGAACGAAAGCGTGTGTCGATTGCAGAAACTTTGGCTGCGAAGTCCACTGTTGTGCTGTGGGACAACTCGACAAGAGGTTTAGATGCGTCGACCGCGCTCGACTACGCAAAGTCACTTCGTATCATGACCGACCTGAGCAACCGGACGACATTTGTCACCCTATACCAGGCTGGAGAGGGCATCTACGAGCAAATGGATAAGGTAATGGTTATCGACCAAGGCCGTTGCATCTACGAAGGCCCTGCAAAGGAAGCCAAACAGTACTTTCTTGATCTTGGTTTCTACTGCCCAGAGCGGCAGACTACTGCCGACTTCCTCACTGCAGTTACTGATCCCACTGAACGGAAGTTCCGTGAAGGGTATGAGAACAGCGCGCCAAAGACTCCTGAGGACCTTGAAAGGGCATTCAGGCAATCAGCGGCGTACGAGAAGATTCAAAAGGATATTGCACAGTACGAGGAAGAACTCAAGAGAAGTGACTACGTCGACGCGAAGGAGTTTGAGGGCGCTGTTGCAGAGAGCAAGAGCAACAGCAAACTGAAGTCGAAGGACTCGCCCTTCACCGTCTCGTTCGTTAGACAAGTCCTGGCGTGTACGAAGCGTGAATTTTGGCTCACATGGGGCGACAAGACAACGCTATATACCAAATTCTTCATCATCATCTCCAACGGATTGATTGTCGGCTCTCTATTCTATGGGCAATCTTTGGATACCTCTGGTGCTTTTACCCGAGGTGGTTCGGCCTTCTTCTCCATTCTTTTCCTTGGCTGGCTTCAGCTTTCTGAGCTGATGAAGGCGGTCTCCGGTCGGCATGTCGTCAAACGGCACAAAGACTACGCATTCTATCGACCCAGTGCTGTTACTCTGGCTCGAGTGCTGCAAGACTTCCCGCTCATTTTGGTTCAAGTCATTCCCTTTTCGATCATCATGTACTTCATGACTGGACTTGATGTTGAAGCTGGAAAGTTCTGGATCTACTTCCTCTTCATCTACACCACTACCATGTGTATCACATCGCTCTACCGAATGTTCGCGGCAATGTCACCATCGATCGACGACGCGGTGAGATTTTCTGGTCTTGCGCTGAACCTCCTGATCGTTTTTACCGGATACGTTATTCCTAAGCCGCTGCTGCTTTCTAAATATATTTGGTTCGGCTGGCTATTCCACGTCAATCCCATCGCATATTCCTTCGAGGCGGTTCTGTCCAACGAATTTGCAGACCGGATTATGGAATGCGCGCCATCTCAGCTTGTCCCTCAAGGCCCTGGAGTCGATCCGGCGTATCAAGGCTGCAGCTTGACCGGTGCTCAGCCAAATGCGAATACCGTCAGTGGATCCTCGTACTTGCAAACTTCATTCGAGTATACGCGGTCTCACCTCTGGCGAAATTTTGGCGTGGTCATTGCATTCACGGTTCTCTATTTGATTGTCACTGTCTGGGCGACCGAATTTCTCTCTTTTGCCAAGGGCGGTGGCGGAGCTCTGGTCTTCAAAAAGTCAAAGCGCGCAAAGAATGCTATCAAAGACGGACCGATTGATGAGGAGAAGGTCACTGCTGGTGACTCCAGTGGTAACACCTCCAGCGAGGGCACAAAAGACGAGGAGGAAGCACTTGCCTCCATCTCGAGCAGCGAAAGTGTGTTCACATGGAAGGACGTCGAATATACCGTACCATATCAAGGGGGCGAACGTAAGCTTCTCAACAAGGTCAACGGTTATGCAAAGCCTGGTGTAATGATCGCCCTTGTTGGCGCCTCCGGCGCTGGAAAGTCCACTTTGTTGAACACACTGTCGCAGCGCCAGACCACGGGCGTTGTGTCTGGTGAAATGTTCGTCGATGGCAAAGGTCTTGGAAAATCGTTCCAGCGTGGAACAGGTTTCTGCGAACAGATGGATCTTCATGATGGCACTGCGACCATTCGTGAGGCACTTGAATTTTCTGCCGTCTTACGACAAGACAAGAACGTTCCGCACAAGGAAAAGATTGACTATGTCGACAAAATCATCGATCTGCTTGAGTTGCAAGATGTTCAGGATGCTCTTGTTGCCAGCCTCGGTGTCGAGCAGAAAAAGCGCGTCACCATCGGTGTTGAACTTGCAGCAAAGCCTTCGCTCCTCCTCTTCTTGGATGAGCCTACCAGCGGACTCGACAGCAACTCTGCGTACTCGATCGTCACTTTCCTAAAGAAGTTGGCTGCTGCGGGTCAAGCAATTGTCTGTACCATTCATCAGCCCAGTAGTGTTCTCATCCAGCAATTCGACATGATCCTGGCACTCAATCCTGGCGGTAACACCTTTTACTTCGGCCCAGTCGGAGAGAACGGCAAGGATGTCATCAAATACTTCGGCGATCGTGGCGTACAGTGCCCTCCAAGTAAGAACGTTGCGGAATTCATTCTTGAAACCGCAGCCAAGCCAGTCAAGCGCAAAGACGGCACCCGTATCAATTGGAACAAAGAGTGGCTGGAGTCTGATAATGCCAAGGAGGTTCTAAGGGAGATCGAACACATCAAGACTGAGCGCATTCAGAAGGCTTCCGCCAATGAAGATACTGAGGAGGAGTCTGAGTTCGCTGCATCTGTCTGGCTACAGACTACCATGCTCACCAAGCGTACCTTTCTTCAGCAGTGGCGCGATCCATCCTACGTCTACGGAAAGCTCTTCACTGCTGTACTCATTGGGATTTTCAACGGCTTCACATTCTGGCAACTCGGCAACACCATCGCCGACATGCAAAACAGGATGTTCACCTCGTTCTTAATCGTTATGATTCCACCCACGATCGTGAATGCTGTGGTGCCCAAGTTTTACCAGAACATGGAGTTGTGGAAGGCACGTGAACTTCCGTCCAGAATCTATGGGTGGTTTGCATTTGTAAGTATCTCTGCCCCCAGGGTTGAGGTCTGTTTGTATCAAGTACGAGCAGCGTATCCTCATTAGCAATCCCCGTGATGTTGAAGGCTTGCAACGACTAACAGTATTCCAGGTCACCGCACAAGTTGTTTGCGAAGTTCCTAGCGCCATCATTGGTGCGCTTCTTTACTGGGTTATATGGTACTTTCCTACCGGCCTGCCTACTGATAGCTCCACATCTGGCTACGTTTTCCTCATGACGTTGCTCTACTGGCTCTTCGTTAGCAGCTGGGGACAGTGGATTTGCGCTTTCGCGCCTTCATTCACCGTTATCAGCAACGTACTACCTTTCTTCTTCGTCATGTTCGGTCTGTTCAACGGTGTGGTTCGGCCTTATTCCATGCTTCCAGTCTTCTGGAAGTATTGGATGTACTGGGTTAAGTATGTATTCCTGAGTGCTATACTGTATACCAAGCTAACGTACCCTCAGCCCCGCAACCTATTGGATTGGTGGCGTTCTTGCAGCAACACTCGATGGCATTCCAATTGAATGTGCTTCGCAGGAGACAGCCCAGTTTGACGCACCACCCGGTCAAAGCTGCTCCAGCTATGCCAGCGACTTCTTGCAGCAAGCCCCTGGCTATCTTTTGAACCCTGAAGCCACAAGTGGTTGCATGTACTGTCCTTACACAACCGGAAACGATTATCTCGCCACACTCAACATCCAGGCCAGCCAAAAGTGGAGAAACTTTGGTATCTTTCTTGCCTTCTGCATTAGCAACTGGGCACTCGTATATTTCTTCGTATGGAGTGTGAGGATCAAGGGATGGAGCTTTGGGTTCGGGAAGCTTTTCGGTGTAATGGGCAAAGTTGTAGACAAGCTCAAGGCGAAGGGAAAGAAGAAGACAGGGGAGAGCAAGGCTTAGGTGTTCAAGGACAGGAAGCCGTGAGAGAAGTGGCTCTATATGTTCAGAGTTTTCGTCCCAGAAGTCAGCAACTGTTTTTAGCGATGCATAGCCATATACCATGCGTCGGATTCACCCATGAAGCGGACTTGGTTGCTCTCAAGCGGCTGCGGAATCCTTGAACGCTCCGCAATAAAGGAGAAGGTGCAAAGTGATACTCAGGGTTGAATTGCAGTTGTACCCAACATATGGTGCTCACTGGCTGTCTGCTGCCTCATACTTTAATGTCTTCCCAGAACCTACTAGCCCTATCCTGCCTTCAACATCCTTCAAGATTTCCTCCACGACCGGTGTCCGCAGCTCCACCTCGCCAAAGTAGTTAGGCTCTACACTTGTTCTGACGAAACCGACGCGCTCGAAGAGCTTCAAGCTCCGCACATTGTCTTTGTCAATCTTGACCCGTAAGTATTTCAAAACTACGTCCCTTTCTCCGGCATACTCGAGCAGTATGCTGGGTAAGGACGACTGGATGTACGACATGAACGCCCGCAGAGTTTCCTGTGCCAGGCCCTTGCCTTGCTGATCTTTCCGCGCAATCATGATTTCAAGTTCACCAATAACGCTTTTCGGCTTATCTTCGTTTCCTTCTTCATCCACCTTTCCTTCCTCGTCCTCTTCATCGTCGTCGCTAAGGAACAAGTTCACATCACCAACCATCCAATCTGGTGCATCTTGTTTGCCGGGAGAGATAGAAGCTATTTGTGTTGATCTGGTGATCTCATCATAGAATTGCTCGCCGGGATGTGTGCATACGATGAATGTCAATTTGTCGGCGTCGGTACGCCAGGACTGTTGCATCGAGTATTCCTCATCTAAGGTCAGAGGTTCCGAAGCTGTAGCTTGTTGAATCTCCTGATTATGTTGATTAGGGACAGAAAACCTGGAGCAGATGGTGGGGGACAAACTTCGTCTTGCATCCACTCATGATAGATAGGTACGTGGTGCGTGCTGTACGGAACGAGGAGAACGCGTGGCGTGATCAAGCCTGTGATGGTTAGATCAGCATGGTATGACTTGCCGTACACGTTGATGCTATCCTACTTGTGAACTCATTTATCTTCATGTTTATGATGTCTACTGGTATCTGAGAAGAACCGACACTCTGAAGAGATACGATGCTTTGAGCGTCAGACAAACGTCCTGGTAAACGTTTTCTGGTCCCACTCTTCGCTTTGGTCTGGCGATCGAGTGTCTGCGGCAGTACTGACAAGACTTGAAATTGATGTTATAGGTGCCGCTCACAGGAGTTCCGAAATTTCGGAACGAAGTGTTGATGACTAGCTTGTTACGGCAAGGCTGCTTGTGCGATCACTCCGTTGCGAGCTTCTCCTTGCCCTTTACCATCGGTATCGAACTGATCTTCTAGCTTGACAAGCCACCAATAGGGAACTGAAATCGGTACAAAAACTCAAGGGAGTCGAGTGTCGAGTGTGAAGGGCGGCGGACGAACATGCGGACCAGAGTGACTTGGCAGCACTTGAATCCTCCCGTACAGCCGCACAGCCAGCTGTCCATCTCTTCGACATCAACAAGATGTCCACAGACCGGATCCGTGTCTTAGTGACAGGCGGCTGCGGCTTCCTCGGCACAGAGATCGTCTCTGCGCTTGTTGCTACGAAGCGCTTCGATCTCACAGCCATCGACATCAACCCGCCCGCGTTGGGAACCTTGACGTTCACGCAGGACGTCCGATACGTTCGTGCTAACGTTCTGGACCGCGAAGCTCTTCAAAAAGTCTTCGATGAAGCAAGACCTGCTATAGTGGTACACACAGTCGGTGTGTACCGCTTAGGCTCCGCGCGTTATTCGATGAAAAACAAGGAAGGCGAATTCAGAATCAATGTCGAGGGGACGCGGAATGTGCTTGAGGCAAGCAAAGAATGCGGTGCAAAAGGGATGGTGTATACGAGTAGCGTTACGGTGGTGTTAGACGAGTTAGGAAAAGACTTCAAAAATGTCAATGAAGAGTGGCCAACTGGGAGAGCGACGACGAGTTATGGACAGAGTAAGGTAGGTTCAAATCGATTCTTTGGTGCAGTGGTCCACTTGAAACTCATGTTTCCATACCCATCATGACTTCACGACATCCTTGGCATATAACACTCTGGGGCAGGAGTACTTCGCAGCCATCTGGCTGCTTCTCACCACATTACACAGCGACGCAAACCAAGCTTGACAACCTTGCTGCTGTCCGAAACTTGACCCTTCCGTCACCGCATTGTCACATTGACCTTCTCGCGTCCAACAGCTGACAGCCCTCAGACTATAGCCGAAGACCTCGTTCTTTCCGCCTCGACCCCGGACCGCTCATTCGCGACCTGCTCGCTCCGCTCCGCCCCGATATTCGGTCCCAATGATCCAACCGTCATCCCGAGATTGCACGCCTGCATCGCGGGCTGCCAAACGCCCTTCATTCTCGGCGCCTCCGCCTCCAATCTGCAAGACTACGTGTACGTCACCAACGTAGCAGACGCGCACGTCCTCGCCGTCGCCAACCTGCTCAACTCCCAGACCGCAGCAGGTCAAGCCATCTTCATCACGAATGGCCAGCCAGTGCCGCTTCGCCACATCTGTCTCAGTGTTTGGCGCGAGTTTGGGCACATTCCGTCTTTTGAGATTAGTGTTCCGGAGGGGATGGCGTGGTGGATGGGACTTGGTGCTGAAGTTGTGGAGTGGGCGACGGGTGTGGAAAGTGGGTTGAGCAGGGGGATTGTGGACGATGCATGTCGTGACCGGTATGTTAGCATACACAGAGCGATGAGGGTGTTGGGATACAAGCCTAAAGTTAGTTTGGATGAGGGAATTCGGCGTAGTTGTGAGTGGTATAAGGGAGTGGTTAGAAGACGGTCCGTGAAGAAGGAGAATGGGGGCTGGTCGTGATGAAGCAAGCCAATAATTTTTGGGTGGCTGCACGATGCACCCAAAGGTCTTAATAACACTGTACGCACAACATTGAGGTCTCTGGTCATCTCGCGTCCATCCATTTCCACATCTACATACATCAAACTACAGGGTCTCCTGTGATATCTAGTTCATGATCTCCTCGCTCTCCTCGATGATCTCCTCAACAATCTCCTCAATCTCCTCGGCCTCACCACCTTCAGCATCGCCGGGAACCTCGCCATTAGCGGCGGCGAGCTCGATATCAGCACCCTCCTCGCGTAACCTCTCCTGGACCTGTGCGCGCCACTCGTTCCATTCACGAAGCTTCTCCCTGCGTTCCTCAATAACAGCCTTGTTAGCGGAGCTCTTCTTGGCAAGATCCTGCTCATCGAAGACCTTGGAGTAGTTGCGGAGGTTCTTGCGGATCTCGGACTGCTCCTCCTTGGACAGAAGTGTGGGAGGACGAGGACGCCACAGCAACTGCTTGAAGCCATCGATATGCTCTTCGCGCAGGAGAGTACCCCTGAAGTCGTACAGATGGTAACCGTTCTCCATGCGATGACGGAAAGCACTGGCAACGGTAGCAACGTAGCGACCTGTAGGGTCCCACTCAATATCGGTCACACCATAGTGCTCAGCCGTATCCATGAGCTGTAGGTTGGCGAGGAGTTCCTTGTCACCCTTCTCGGACTCGTCTTTGGGCTTCTCGAAACTGAGATCCCAGAAGTCGAGTTCGAAGGACTGCTGAGATTGCAGAGTAGCAACAACAACGAATCGGCCCTTGGGCGACCAGTAGATGGTGTTGCTGTTCTTCTTGTCGACAGTGCGGATATGGCGGAAGTTACCGGGGGCGCCACCCTTGAGCTTCTCGGGAGCGAAGAAGGAAACGGCAGTCTTTGGGGGGACGGCGGCCTGAACAACGACTTCGCCAGTGGTGATAAGAACGAAGCGGTTGCCCTTGGGCTCCCAGGCAAAGTTGATAACGGCGTCCTTGATGGAGTCGACGACCTCAACAGGCACACCCTTCTCCTTCACGCGGAAGATCTCGAGGTTTGTAGCAAGGGACTTCTTCGACTTCGAGTGACGGTCAACCTTGACGCAAACGTACGCAGCCTCAGATTGCCAGTGGAGCTTAGCATCAGAGACGTTGAAAAGGTTTCGTGTACGGACAATCTCCTTCGAGGGGATGGACATCAGACCAACCTTCGCGGGGTTGCTGCCAAGCTCAGGAGTCCAGTAGCAGAATAGCTGCTCGTATGTCTTGATGCCATCGCGCTTGGGGGTCGCAGGGGCCCACTCAAAGTCCACAACACCCTCAATCTTGATAGAAGACTTATCCATCAAATTCATTCTGGGTAGCTCGTAGACCGAGATGGACTGACCCTGTGTCAGGCGAGCAACATACTTGTCGTCGGCTGACCACTTGAAGGTTGGCCACTGCATCTTCTTCTTGATCGGGTTGCCATCCTCATCGATGCCACTGGGCACATCGATTGTGGCGAACGAACGCAGCGGCTTTCCAGTAGCGATATCCCAGATGATGTAGTTCTTGCCGTCCTCCTCAAGCGAAAGGGTCGGGACCGGGTGGTTCTCGTCGACCTGCAGGGGGCGGTGCGACCAGGTCGTAAGGTAGTTCTCGCCGGGCGAGTAATCGACTAGATTGACACCAGGATGCGCGAATCGTTTTTGTCTGCTCCATGCCCTGCCACCCCACAGTTGCACACCCTGCGCGTGGATCGAGGTAAGGAATGTTCCTCGTGGCGACCACTGAATGAACGACTCTGTCCAGTTCTCACGGTCGACAACAACCTCGGGCTGGTCTTCCTTGTCGTTCCAGAAAACGCCAACCTTCTCGCCACGGTACATGGCGACCTGGTCGCGGCCGTCCGAATCTCCCAACCACCACCTCAAGTGCTCCTTCTGCTCGAACGGCGCGATCTCGGGCGCGTGGTACTCTTCGTCCACGCGACCCTCCTTTCCGTAGCGGTCGATGTCGGTGAGCTTGTTTACGGCCATGGAGTGCTTCTTGTCGAGCGGGGCTCCGTGGAGCTGCTTGACGGCTGCGATAGCCTCAGCGGGTGCGCTGTACTCGACAAAGGCATAGCTGCAAGGTAGTCAGTAGATGGTCGTCTGCAGATGGCGCATTCGCAAAAACGCTTGCGATTCTGCACCCTCAGATTCCCACATACCCCTCGGTCTTGCCATCGTCGCCTACAGGCATGTGTACACCGTCATCCTTGACGCGTCCCACACTGTTGAGCTTCCTCAACACGAACTTGATGAGCTTGGACTTGCTGTCCTCGGGGACAACGGGCAAGCCATCGATGACAACGAAGGCGTCGAGCCCTTCGTCAAGGCGGACTTGGAACTGATCTTCAAGGTCTGTGAAGTCGATCTGAGACTCGTCGAACTCGTCTTCCTCCAGCGGGAGGTTCTCGTATGAAGGCGCCATGTTGTGTTGTCGTTGTTAAGGTGGGGTCGCCGCGTCTTAAATTCGCTAAAGTCGAAATTCTGAGTGCTGAGCCGTTCCAGCGCTAGTGGGGCGCAGTCATGGTCACGTGAACAGCTTCTGCATCCATCACATCAATTACATTCACTCTGGGCTTTTGACTCATTGCATTATTCCGAATCTGATGGCCAGATTCAGCTTCTCCGAGGAGACCATGATGAAATGTTTATTGGTTGTGCTGTCATTCGTATGGGCCAAGATCAGGCAACGATGCACTTGCACAAGAACAATAGCTAGCCTTCAAGGCTGTGTGCAATAAGTCAGAATTCCGATTTGAGGAGAAGTGGTTTTGGCAACAGGACACACCGTCATCCCTATCTGAAGTGTCCCCTCTCTGGCAAATGCGTACCGGATGTGTGTGACTCCGACATGACACTGCAATGAATAACCACCCAAAGCAACTCGCTGCGTGTAAACATTACTGAGGCTATCCAAAGCCCACTGAGCAAAACTGCTATCGTGCAAGATCGCTTTGCTACCCAACGCGCCAACAATCGCGGAACAGTCGTGTGTACATTCGCTGTCATCCCAGCGACGCCCATCGAGAAATTCCGCAAGCCACCCAGGGCAGGTATAAACTAGAAGCAAACGAAACGAGTAAGCGTCAGCCAGCTTAAGAGCCGCGCTTACCTTCAGTGAAATCTTGAAATGTGTTCTTCACCAACCTTCCACTAGCAGAAACGCGTTTCTGAAGCCGTGCCTCTCGCTCACGTGCTCGTTCGGAAGGGGTACTACCATTGCCGGCTGTGATGTGTGGTAGGGCGGGTAGTACGTCACCACTAGGGTTTGGTTGCCCCCCGGGCATTACAGGTATTGCGCGCTTCCCGGTCTTCTGATCCGCTTTGAAATCGAGGTATTGGCGTGCGGACAAGCTAAGGGGAATGGGTGCCGCCGTAATCGGTAAATCTGCACCATTCTGAAGCAACAGCTCTGCTACAGGGAAAGGCTTGCGGATTGGCTGAGGTGTCGAAGGCCGTGCATCTCGACCAGGTGAAGTTGCAGGTGATGCAGATGCAGAGGGTGAAGCAGGGTCGGCGGCTGCGAGGGCTAAGAACACAGCATGTGTCCCTCGGGACCTGTCTCGAGAGTTGGGATTTGCCCGCAATGCAAGTGCGTATAAGACATTCTGTATGTCGTTCTTCTTGACTGAGGCAAGCAATGTTTCGTCGGCCGTTCCGTAATGTGAGACAGTAGACGAGATGGGAGAGACATATGCTCGTTCCGAGTACTTGGCGGTAATGAAACGTAGCCTCTGCTCTCTTGTTGACATGGGCCCCGGTTTGATGGAAAAGTCCAGTTTTGCTTCCCAGATCATGTTGCTGACGCGATTGCCAATCTTGAGAAGTAGCTCGATAATATCGGGCGTGAACGAGTTCACATCGAGTGTCAAGGACCGCACTTTGGTGATGTGTGTACCCAACGAACGGTGAATACCGCTGCATTCAATGCAGATCACAATACCCAGGTTAATGGATACCCAGTCGGCCTTACTTTCAGAGCCGCAGTCCGCGCACATTCTGTTCCCAGCGTCGGCTTCTCGCACCTGTTTAAGCAGCTTGCCATCATCACCTGCAGGTTCCTCGCGCCTGTATCCAGGTTTGTCCCCTACTGTGGCGTGCCGAGATGGTGCTCTAGGGCCGTAGTTGTTACCTTTGCTGGATAGAGAAGGGCTCTTTCCTGTCAACACAGATGCGATGTCTCGACGAGTCTGGCCCGGTAGAGACTCCGTCGATGGACGATCTTTCTTCCCTGTGGACTCCACTGCGGTCTGTAAGGCATTGTTTACAGCAGATATCCACGACCTCAGATCATCCTCATTTGTGGCCTGGTAGACACGTGTAAACTGAGGGGTGATGACCTCAAAGCAGAACCTTCGATCTGCATTGCGTGCCTCGCGAACTGATGCCATGCGCAGGTCTATCGGATCCATGTGTAGTTCCAGGCTCTGCTTCCAATTTGTGTACTCCGATAGTCTGCCCTGATCTAGCACAATCCAAAATCTGGCGTTATCAGCAGATTGATTATCACGTGTACGGATGCGACTTACTTGTGCCAGGCCTGCTTGTTTAAGCCCTTGGGATCGACGTGACTACCTGGCCTACTGAGCGCCCACAGCAGACCTTCCTTGCGATGAGCACCAGGCGTGAGCTCGCTTATACAAGCCCGCTCCTCCAAATCTCTTATGCCCTTAAACTTGTCTGGCTGAGGAGTCACAGCAACCAGGACCGCTTTGCTTGCCTCCGGACTTTGTGGGGAGCTCATATAAGAGCTACCTGTTGGAGTTGGAACTGGAGGCGGACTGACTGTGCTCTGAAATACAGGCGCTATACTCGATTTACGACCAGGAAGTTCTCCATCTGCGCTCGATGGGGCTCTAGGCGCACCTCCATTAGCAGTTGTCGTTGCAGGTGCTTGTTGTGAAGGCGGTGCGTCAAAAGATTTACTGTCTTTCTCCAACTGCCTCCTTTTCTCTTCTCTTCCTGTCCGCTGTAACTGGAACTCTTTGTCTGCTTCCCGGACTTCCTGGCTTAGAGCCTCAAGCTGAGGCAGCATGGTCTCGATTATTTTCGCTGTGGAAAGGAAGTTGTTGGCTTGTGTGTCCGCATATCGCGTCAGATGCGACAAGACATCCTGGTCTTTGCGACCACCATGGAGGTCTTGCATGAATGATGAGTAGTCGAACCGCTTCAGCTCGAATTTTCGCTTCTTGTCTTGGTACTTTGAATCTGTTTCTGCCCGTTTCTTCTCTTTCAAGGAGTCTTGTCGTTGTCCGAGATATCTTCCGAGGTACTGGTAATAGTCCTTGCTTTCCTCTTCGAAGTCTTTGCGCTTGGTCTCCGCTTTTTTGATGTCAACATTGTACAGCTTATATATCGGGTCAATGATAAGCTTTTGGACGTTGGTGGCATTCGATCGTTCGTACGCGAGGATGTCCTTGGCGATTTTGTCGAAATAATGGTCGATTGCGGGTTGTACAGCACCAGCGTTTGAAGAAGAGACTTCCTTTAGAGCGTCCATGAGGTCTGACATGGCATTGTTGCAGTTCACCTGCGCTTCCATAGCGGACTCTGCCCTTTTGAGGACTTTTTTCCACCGCATGCGCATGTTTCCAGTCTTTTGCTCTAGGGATTTCATAGTCGCGCGAAATAAAGGCCCATCGTCAGTTTGACTGAGATCCTCACCCGGGCGCAGAACATCGACTTTGACCGAAGCGCTTGTGAGCGCTGTAGTCTGCGTCGACACAAGACTGAGGCCATTCTCAGGTATTGCCTCAAAAATGGGGGATCTTGGAGGTATGTTATCCCATTCCCGATTCTCCTCTACTGAGTCGCTGACACGTGAATCTATCGATTGTGCCGAGGGCACGCGTAGTCTTGGAGGTAGACCCAGCTCCAGTCTCGGTGTTGTGGTCTTAGGACTTTGAAGAGACCTTGTGGTGTCTGTGAAAGTCAGGTCTCTGTATTGAGGCAACGAGTGCAAGGGCATACTTTGGATCCAGAAAGCAAAGTTGGCTAAGGTCTCCAATCTATGCGCGCGTTGGTCGTACTCTACAAACTTCATGGTGTTAGTCGGTGCTGGAGCTGGAGAGGTACTGTATACGAACACTGCAGCTGGTGCGCCAACCCCCACCGCGACACTCGTTGGTCTTGGGAGGAGTGAACTTCCAAGCCCACTGAAACGAAACTGAGGAGCTCCCGCCTGTAGTGTAGTCCCCGACAAGCTCGACCTGCGGGTTCTTGTGGAGGTTAGGGTTGGCATGAAACTCGCGCGTGACCAGGTTATCGAGCTCTCTAGAACTCGAGGCAAACACAAAGGTCAAGCCATTGATAAATGTATCAATGAGACCAGCGGTGGTAGCGTGACTCGGCGCGCTGTTGGGGCTGTAATTGGAAGGCACCGCCAGTTGCTGGCGGAGTATGAATGTGAAGTTGAACGTGAGGTCTTCGTCGTTCGGTAAGCGTAACAGGAAGGATGGCGGTCCGTCAGCGTTCGGTGAGGCATCTGGATCCTACACAAACAATGTTTAGCATTGCGCGATGCCCAGAGACTGGTGAAACTGTACCTGGATGTACTCGATCACGCTCTCGTCCCCAAGCTCTCTTTTCGGGCTGTATCGCGCCGCGGGGAACGCATTCGGCGTGACGTTCAGGATCGTGCGACCGCGCGCGTTGGCGATGCTGCAGGCGGCGACCGAGACTGGGGGGTGTTAGCGGTGTGGTCACGAGCCGGGCAGCCAGGGCGATGGCCTACAGCGAGTCTGGTCGCGCAGGTACAGCGTCTCGCCCTCGCCTGTTCTGCTGGCGACCTGGCCCATGGTCTCGAGGGATCGCGTTCACGGTGCAGCCAGGGTGGCCTCGGGTTGCTGCGTGCAAGTCGCAAGTCGCAAGTCGCAAGTCGCAGTCGCAGTCGCAGTCGCAGTCGCAGTCGCAAGTCGGTGCTCAAGGCGCGCAGGTAGAGGCGGACGGGCGCAGGTGCATGCCTGACCCGAGAAAGGGAGACGGCACTTCTCGAGGCTCGGGTATCAATCGAGGTCCAGGATCGCACGCTTAATTAATATGGGGTTGCCCGGCGCGGAGGGGAGGTCGCAAACTGGCGCTATGGCTTGCGCGGGGTTTGGATCAGAGCTGCAGGGCTCAAAGTATGTATATGTTGCCGAGTATCGTTGGACGGAGAGGACGCGCAAAGCCAGAGCACGAACGCCTCTGCAGAGATATCTATACAGTCCAAGCCAGACGTCGAGGTGCAGCAAGCGTCTTTGTGCGTCGATCACAGGCAGGCGCAGCGCGGGACACACAGAGCACGCTACCTGCAGCCTGTCACGCAGGAACGAGACATGGACAAAGTCACTACACACGCAGCGTCGCTGCCTGCTCTGCAGAGCCACGACACCCGTCTCGTGCCTCACCAGACACGGCGTTCAAGCAGGCAGAAGTATTGCTTGCACCTCTGGGTGCGTCACCGGCAATGTGTCCCTTCGTCATGTGGCGTGGAGCTCGAAATAGATGGAGATGCACGAACACGGGCTGTCTACCGGTAGACGGGCAACACCGCGATGCCGATGCAAGTCAACGTCCCCGGGTGAAATCGTCGTACATGTCGATACAGCCGTTGTATCGATAGTACGTCCTCATTCGAACCGGTGCAAAGGTGCAAGATACACGAGTCGGATTCAGATTGCATTCCCAGTAGTCAGTACCCGAGGCCGAAAGGTACGCCTGCTTCCACTCGAGCGGTACCGAGCCCCTGTGCGGACACCGTTGTTTTCTCCATGTGGTCAACTTGCAATCCCTTCGGTCATAAAACAGCAGCCAGCGTCGCGTTCCCGGTTCTGTTGAATGCAATGTCATCTCCGAAGTTGACTCGGTTCAATGCCGTCCCCTTGAAGTGGAAGTGATCAGCCTTGCGGTCCCTGCATCTGCGCAGCCAATGGGAGCTCGCGGGCATCGGCGGTAGCTTTTCGAGAAGCGGTTTCGAGCTCCGTCATCATCAACCTACACCATCCACAACTATGGCGCTTCGTGTTCCGGCCTTGCGGTGCGCATTTCGCCAGCCATTGTCAAATCCGAGATTCTGTCAGCGCCGCTGGGCTCAGGTGCAAGATGTTCGTTTTCTCGCGACTCATGGCACAGAAGAGAGGATCCTGTCCAAGTACAAGGACAAGCTCGCCTCCAGGGCGAAGCAGGAGGGCGTGAAGGATATCAACGAGTTGAAAGAAAAACACAAGGAGAAGATAGAGGAGCTGAGGAGGGCAGCTGTTGTCCCGGGCGCAACAGGTCCCTTGACACCACCGCCCTCGCCGTCGTCTGCAGCCAGCTCGTCGCCTTCTGCATCACCTGCGGCGTCATCGCCGTGGCCATCGCCACCTCCTCCACCGAAACCACGAGATCCTAGTGCGCCACCGCCAGGCGTCAAGACGCTCGACTCCTTCCTCGATGTGTCCAAAATCAGCTCCCTCCCTAACAAGGAGATCGAAACTCTCTGGAGACTGCGCCACGCTTCGAATCCGCAGAGCATACACTTCTCTGTTCCTGCCAACACTTGGGCTTCTTTGCTCGTGACCGCGAAGCAACATCCCGCATTCGTGCTGCCGGTGCCACGAGAGATCCCCGTTGAGCAACAAGAGGGCGAGCAAGCCACAGGTCAAACCCAACAAGCTGCAGAGCTACACTATCTCCAGTTCGCTCATCCGCACAAAGATACAACGACCCTACTGTTCACATCTCTCGCCGAATTCAAGCTACGGGGCGAATTCGCCAGCCCGCACACGACGATAACATTCCACCAAGAGCTCGCGACCAGCCACAATATGGTCCTTGGCCAGGGACTGGTGATTGAGAATAGGGGTGTTAGCGTAGACGAGGCGAGATGGTTGGTCATGTGCATGCAAAAGTTCTACGTGCAGAGCGAGGAAGAAAAGGTCAGAGGGGTACTGCTGAAGCAATTTACAAGTGGAGATGCAAGTTTCAACGTTACGGCGCTGATCGACGAGGCCGAGAAGGCATTGTAGACAACAACGGCACATCTAGTGCGATTTGTGCGATATGTACGATAGGCGTTATGCATACAGAGAGCAGAACATGCTTGCCTACGACTGAGTTGCACCATGCATGGTTTGCAGTCACGACCAGAGATAGGGACTGAATCTCCTACTAGGGGCCAGCCCCAGGGATTCACAAGTAGCATTACTCCTCCAAGATACAAACGATGTAAGCCTTGTGTCAAGGGTAGTTTCAAACGTGAGAAACACACTTGCTCCTTGCCACGAACCGTGAAGGCCAACACCCACGTCGCAATGTCACATGCGCGCACAACATACCACGTTAGTCTCCCCAAGGTTGTCAAAATCAAGTCGTAGACTCGAACGCCTATCAATTCGATAGAATGTACCGAGTCAATGCACGTTCCTGCAATGCGCACGATCAGAGACTCGCTTAACACGGGCGCATCTGCAGATGCCCCGCGCGCCCGCTATTTGCTGATTGGCACGTCATCCCCCGAAAAAAGCAGCCGTACTTCGGAGCTACAATCAGTAATTCGACTGTGATTATAAGGAACGTATGGTTTTCGTAGGACTAGCGCACCGGATGAAGGATTAGAACCGGGAAACGGTCTTTGTAGACTCAGCAGCCATTGAATCGTTCCACGTGCGGAATTTCAACCCCTCTTGACTCACTACGGGCGCGATAGGCAAGACGGCAGTCATCGCAAAAAGTTGTACACTACTAAAAGACACATCCATCCACTTGCACCCACATCCACCTGCAGCACGCGCATATCTCCGTTCTCCGCCAGACGCAGCAGCACCCAATAACACATTCATACGTGGACACCCTCCCACAACCCGCGCGCACAGCACTCAAGACTAGCTGCCACCTGTCGCACCGCTGTCTGCAATACCCCATACCTTGAATTGCGTGCTAGATATAAACAGCATGGATCTAGTCAACTCGTATGTACTTCTGCCCCGCTTCCTTCTTTCTTCTTGTTCAACGCCTGCAAGATGCCTCACGTCAATGGCGCCAATGGCGCGAATGAGATGGAGTATATTATGCAACGAGCGCGCCAGGGCAGTCGAAGCTTGCCATTCATGACTGACACTCTAGGCAATAGCTTGAACGATCGCTTGCTCTTCGCAGTGCCCAAGAGTAAGTGTCTTAGCAGGTCGATCCTCTGACATGTCTAACAATACCAGAGGGCCGCCTCCACCAAGTCTGCCTCGACCTCCTCCACGGCTCAGACATTCAATTCCACCGCCACTCGCGCCTCGACATTGCGCTCGTCAAGAACTTGCCTCTTGCGCTCGTCTTCCTCCCCGCCGCCGATATCCCCACGTTCGTCGGTGAGGGTCGTGTCGACCTCGGAATCACCGGCCGCGATCAAGTCGAAGAACACGAATGCGGCGTTCCTCCCACAGCCACAACTGGCGTCGTTGAGGTCCTCGACCTCGACTTTGGAAAATGCAGCCTGCAGGTTCAGGTACCCTCGAAGGGCGACCTGGCCAAGCCGGAAGATCTGATCGGCAAGAACGTCGTCACCTCTTTCACAAACCTTGCCGAGCAGTACTTCAGACGGCTAGAGGCTGAGCAGAGCGGAGAGACCAACGGTGACGCAAAGGATGCGAAGCTGAAGACGAACATCAAGTACGTCGGTGGCAGTGTCGAGGCGGCATGTGCGCTCGGTGTTGCTGATGGAATCGTCGATCTCGTCGAGTCTGGAGAGACGATGCGCGCTGCAGGCCTGAAGGCTATCTCCACAGTCGTCTCGTCAAGCGCTATCCTGATCAAATCGAAACACCCCTCAGACCCCAAGCTTGTTGATCTGATCACAGCCAGGATAAAGGGTGTCATCAGTAAGTATTTTCTTGCCATCTGCGCTGTACAGAAAACCAATGCTGACCTATGTAGCTGCACAAAAGTACGTCCTCTGCCAGTACAACATCGAGCGCTCCAAGCTCGATATCGCCAAGCAGATCACGCCTGGAAACCGCGCGCCGACTGTCACTTCGTTGGAGGAGAACGGCTGGGTCGCCATCTCAGTCATGGTACAGAGGAAGCAGATTGCTATTGCCATGGACAGGTTGACCGAGGCGGGCGCTTGCGATATTTTGGTCACCAAGATCGAGAACTCAAGAACTCACGATTAGAAATTAGATGTCATATAGAGCGGGACATAGTCTTTAGTTCCATACAATGGATAGTAGACAATGTCGTGTAGAGTAGGTTTCTCTGAAAATTATTGCGAAGTCCAGTCTATCCTAGGGGTATTCAAGCTCTACATAAGTTATACACATAAAGAGGCTTTTCGTACGTCGTCTCAGCACACTATGCAGGACGCGAGAGCATACTGCCCTCCAATTTGAACCCAACCATTGAAGTCAGCCAAAACGACACCACAAGAACTACCCAAAAAATTCACCGCTCACAAGCGACTCCCACGGCTTCCCAGTCTCCCAAACTTGCTGCATGAGACACTTTGCCCTGTCAATCTGTCCGCCCAGTCAGCTTCAATTATCCCCAAGAAAGAATTCTCCGAGGTGCTCACCTGCGTCATGCCAAAGCCTTCCACCCCCCTCAGCCGATCCATAATCTTCTCCCTTTGCCCTTCGTCCTGCGCATCGCATCCAGCCACAAACATAGGGAATAGCAAACACGCTTCCGCCGAGCTGCCTCGCCGTACTTTATACAACAGCTCGACAATCTCACGGATCGCATTCTGCACTTCCGGGTCTGTGGCTGGCTTGCCCAATACGCGGCGGTATAGATGCACCAGGCCTCCCCAGTGGAACATCTCGTTAGTGGCGTAGATCTCGGTGGCGTCCCAGGCGCCCTCGGACTCGGCGGTCGAGTCGTGGCGGTGATTGCAGCCCTTGTGGATGTGGCGGTCAGACAAGCCCTCTTCAAGCTCGTTGCGGATGTGCATGGCGGTGGCGTAGATGTCCGGGCCGGGCTGCCAGGCGTCTCTGATATTCCCGTCGTCGTCGATGCGCAACGGCTCGCACAGTTTTGCGAGTTCTGAGATGCGCGCGAGGCTGCCGACGCAGCGGTTCGTGAAGCCCATCAGGCAATCGATTTCGAATTCTTCGTCGGCGGATGCGTTTTCTGATGACCAGTAGAACGAACCGAGTGGTGTGTCGGTCTTGTTGCCGCTAAGTGAGCCGAGGACGTCGAGGTAAGCAAACCAGCGAGAAAGGAAGTAGGCAACACGATCTTGTCTGTCTACACCTTGGGGACCACCTCGTGCCATAACCATTTGTCGAGCCATTTGAAGGTGGCTTTGCCAAGAGATGGGGACCTCAAATGTGTTGGACGCGATGATCTCCAGGCTTGCCATCATGATTACAGCAGCTAATGTGCTATTGGATATGTTGTTGGGGTTTTCTGTGAGTGATTGGCGCAGTTTCGGGAAAACGTCTTGTACCCATACCGCGATACGGTTGGAGGGCTCAGGCTGGTTGAGCATTCGGGCGCGATGTGAAGCACTGTAGGCCAACAGAAGGTTCATGATATTATCATCGCGTACAGCCACTGTGAGAATCAGTGGCGGCATGTCTGAGGTCAATGTCTGTATACTTACTCTCTGGCAGAATCTGACGGAAAGGGTTCCTCTCGCAGTCATGTGGCACAAGGATGCGGGCTGTATGGTTGATAAAGTGGTGAAAGTAAAGAAGGTTCATCTTGTTTTCCATCAGCAGTGGCGGTAGTGGTTCCAACGATTTTGGTATCCGTATCTGGACTGGTTTGACGTAGTACCCACCTTTGCCGAAAGCCATGTCTCGAGTGCGAGGCTCTGCTTCAACAAAAGGAAAGTCTTCACTGATCTCCCTTCTGCCGATTGGTGGACTAAAGATGGCTATCGCAGAATCGTCTTTGTTTCTGGGTGTGTCAAAGTCTGGTAGGCCCATGTCGTATCCGTAGGTTGTCGACACAGAGTCCATGACCGGATATCTTCGCCTTGACTCGCCTTCAGAGTTACACTCATGTAGACTACTACCATTCGTGCTGTTGACGAGCGACTGTACTGATAAGCGTCGTAGATCCGGAGGTGGGTATGCCGGACTTTGGTGGTCTGTTGAAGAGCGCACGGTTGGTTCTTCAGAGCCTACTGAAGAGTTCGGAGTCAACGGCATGGTAACAAAGGGGTTGTAGGGTGTAGGCGGACCTGTATATGGCGATTGTGCATCCGAGAGGGTTGTTGCAGGGGATCCTGCTGAATGACTTGACTTGTGGCGCTTATACATCGATTCTGCAGACCCCCTTGGTGGGAGCATCGATGGGGGTGAAAGAGGTGCATCTGCATTGACAGAGCTGAATCCAACATTGCTGTATGCAAGAGCTTCAAAGGCAGAGGTCGATAGAGATGAGAACTCGAAAGGGGTCTGAAATTGAGTCTGTTGGAAGGGTGCTGGGGATACTGGTAGTCCATTTACGGTCTGATTGAAATGGTCTTGCTGATATTCCAGACTACTTCCGAGTCGATGTAGTTCAGACTGACCTAGTCTGACCAACTCAGGGTCGACAGCGGTAGGCCCTGATCGAGGGGGGGAACTACGCGACAAAGAATGAGAATGTTGGCTTCCGGGATTTGATGGATCCAGGGTTGGTGGGTACCACTGCGATGCATCGTCCCCAAACGAGAAAGTCGACATGTATGGACTGGCGGATCCGGTGCTCGATGCGGTTGAACCCGAAGCTGATGGGTCACGCTTCGTACGTCCGCCCCAGTTAAGTCTAATGTTGTAGTCGCATGGCTCGCCTTGACGTTCGCAATTCAGACAATTTGGCTTTTCCTCTCCGCTATACAACTGTTATCACCAGTCATGCTAAACGTCGAGCATCAATAGTCACCATTTGACTTTGCGCGCTTTACAAGGCCTGTATAAGCGATTAGTGCAGACTAATGTGACGGACATGCATCATACCAACACCCCGTTCTCGATCTCCGCTTCGGTTCGACACCGGGTTTCTTTGGGCGAGGCATTTTTGGAAATGGTCAGCGGTGGGTCAAGCTGTATTAGGCAAGTGCAGATCAAGCGGCGATATTGTCCCAGGGTTTTGGGTACGAGATATATATATGGCAGTTCGAAAAGGCCATGCAACGAACTGTAGTCTCAAGCTGAGCACTCTGGTGGAGCGGGGTTAGGAAGGAGCCTCTCGGATACTACACAATGCAACTCTTGCATGTGTAGTGCGCCATGCGATGGCACGGCACATATAGCAGTGGTCCTTGCTCGAACGAGGCGTCTTGGTCGTTGGTAATTCTGGTCTGTGCGGAAGGATGACAGTCTCTACATCATTGTCTGGAGGCTTGATATGAGGTGGGGAACAGAGCTGCGATAAAGCGTGCCGCATCCGCTCTAGACGCCTGCTACTCCGATATGTGGGGTACGAATCATCAATCCTCATCTTGCCGATCACTTTGCTTCGCGTCACGACTTCTCACGACGAACCTCAAATGCCTCAAGATGAGCTTCAACGGCTGTCTCTGTCGATTGCTTCGCATTCAGTAAACGTGCGCTGCTCACAACGTTACATCAGCCATGACAAGACCAATAGGCCCGACACCGGTATCGCCTTGATTTGCTGGAAAGTTGACTGCTTGGATGCAGCAAATTCAAGCCTTCCGCCCTTTC
This sequence comes from Boeremia exigua, assembly GCF_020726555.1. NCBI lineage: Eukaryota > Fungi > Ascomycota > Dothideomycetes > Pleosporales > Didymellaceae > Boeremia > Boeremia exigua. The sequence goes on from NW_025763532.1 coordinate 937,598, forward strand.
AAAGTCGATCGAGAAAATGGAAGCTTCTACGTTAGCCATAGAAGGTGCGTATCGCCAGTTCTTGCCTTCCGCGTGCATGTCTCAGCCCTGCACAAGAACAACGTGCGCAAGTGCAGCCGTAGCTGAGCGATAAGAATAGCCGCCTTAATGTCAGTCTCTAGTATGTACCTGACGGTTGTCTCGCTACACCACTTGGCGTCATCATCACATGGGACAGAAGATTTACTGGGCCACCTAAATATATCGCTGGGAAGTTTGAACCCAATCGGTCGTAGATGTAGGTAACCTTGAGTATGAAGACGGATGACGGCTTGAGACTTGGGTCAAGATGCAAATTGTAGAAGATGTGTATTCATCAGCAACGTCTATCGAATTCGTTCACTCCACGTACAGCCTCCGCTATGCAAGCAAACTATGCAATTTCCGCTCTAGGCCAGTGAAGCAGAAAAGGAAGTTGTGAGGTGGCTACCAGGCGTGACACAGGTGAGGCGCATGGAGTCGGACTCGATGACTGCCCGACTGTTGTGTTTGGCGCGGGAGAGGAGTAGCAGGAACTTGCATCTCAGCTTGACAGAGATGGATTCCTCACATGAAGTCGTCACTGCATCATCGTTAGTGTCATGGACTGAATCTGGCACGCATGTGTACTTACTCGCCAAAGTCATCGTTGTCATATGCAGCCATGTCTGCGGAGCGGCCGACGTCTCTCGATGCGTTCAAGCTTGTCTTGGTCTTCGCGGCCTTGGTCTTCTTTCCACCCTTCTCAGCTGCCTTCTCTTCCTTCATTTTCTCGTTGCTCAAAGTGGTCAGGCCAGAAGCAATCTTTTTAATCTGCTCACTGGGAAGGTCCTTGGCAATGCCTTTGCAGAACTCCTGCAAGAACAGCGAGTATTGTCCTTTTTTGGCGTTGTTGGCAAGGAGAGGGGTGAGAGTCTCGCGCAGCTTTGTGAACTGGTCCTTGGTGTTGGGGTTGAAGATGGACAGCGCACTAAGGTCGACGGACTTCGTAGGATCGTTGGCATCAGAGACGGTGACAGCCTTCGCGGTCTTGGACTTGCCGCTGGCGAGGTCGCCAAAGAGCTCCTCCGCTTGAGAGCGTGAGCCCTCCTGCTCGGCCTGTCGCAACCTTATTCGGCGCTCTTCCTCGGTCTCCTCTTCCGACTCGTAGTCTTCTTCCATCTGTCGCCGACGCAACTTCTCTTGTCTGTGCTCCTCAACGCGCTGTGCCTTGCTCTTGTGGTTGGCTTTCGCCTCCGCATCAGCCTTAGCCTTGGCCTCAGCGGCCTTCTTCGCCTTCTCGCGCTCAACCTCGGAATCTTCGGCGGCGTCCCATGAGTCTAGTACCTGTTGTGGCTGTCAGTATGCCTTCATGCGTCGGCGGCGGGGCAGGAGGCCCAGCGCGGGGCACAGTGGGCTGACGCACATCGTCTTCCTCCTCATCGTCGAACTTGCCACGGCGGGCAACAACGGGGGCAGGAGAGCCGGAGTCGGAGCCGGACTCCTCGTCGTCTGTTGAGTCGTCTGTCAGCGGTGGTGCTCGTGGAGCAACGCGCAGTCATAGCTGGAGGGGCATAAATTAAGAGTATGACGTACCCCACTTTCCAGGAGCCATGTTTGTCGCGGAATATGCAAAGATGGAAGCAGTCGGCGGGGTGGGATACGTTTGCTAACAGGCAAGCCTAGGAGTATGCGCCGCAAGATGTGCTAGGAAGAAAGGTGGAGGAAGTGGGTTGTGTTTCGCAAAGATCGGGCTCACGCGAAAGACCGGCTTGTCAAAAATTGCCTGCACCTGCGGCCCAATCGGGCGCCTCGGCATGTGAGACTTGGAGTGCATCTATCGTTACGATTGTTACGACATTTCGGCTGGCCTTTTTATTTCCAGGCTCTGGTTACGGAGATGCTTAGTCAGACGAAACGTGCCTTTGTTGTCTTTGTTCTCGGCAGAGAAACGAGGAGAATGATATTAGCTATTGACCAGGGACTTGCGACTGAGCTATGCAAAACTGCGAAAAGAACCAACAGCTCGCACGTAAATAGATGACTCGCGTCCAACGTTTTACAACTTCCTTTTCCAGTCCTTGCCTGCATTATACATCATACGCGCCAAAATGGCGGGGTGGAATCGAATATTAAGTAGTCGAATGGAAAGGCTGGATCTCTTGCAAGAACTGTGCTCAAAGTCATTCCTCATGCGCGACCCAGGGCCGCCAGAATTTCCAGCCTTCGCGAACCTCTTTCGCAAGCCGTCTTCGGGTCCCGGCTACGCCTACTAGCCTCTCTATCCCCACAGTCCCTTCAGCCATCAAGAACTTCTCCTGGTCGATTTCTTCTCCACCCTCTTCTTCGTTGCCATTGTGGAGCACTGCCGGCCATAGGATGCCGACGCCATCGCCGGCAAGCGTCGTCTCGAACTTTTCGAATCCTTCGTTCTCAAGCTTGACCTCGAGAGAGTCCAAGATCTTGTGTTTGAGCCTTGTACCGTTCGAAATGATCGACGCACTACAGTCGGCTTCGGAAGAGATGTCCGATTCGTCAGAAGAAAGTTCGTGGGCGCCGTTACTGTGGCCGTTTGTGAGCGCCGGTGGCTTGGGTTTGATAATGGATATTGCGCAGCCTCCACCGCCAGCGCCGGTAAGCTTTGTCCAGCCAATGCCAGTGTGGTCGATGAGTTCTCGGACTCGCTCAAGCTTGGGGTGTGAAACTCCGAGCGAGACGAGCAAGCCGTGATTTATAGTCACGAGCTCGCCGAGATGCTTAAGTGAGGCATGCGATGTAGGGTCGAAATCTGGAGAGTTGAGGAGCTGATACGCGGATTCGGTGACCATGCCAATCGATTCGAGGATGTTCTCCGCAAGTGCAGGGTGGAGTGTCCTGAGAGTGCCGACTTTGGCGACCTCGGTCGCCGTACTTCTAGATTGCCGCGTGTTGACAAGAAGTAACGGGAGCTCTGGGAAGTTGTGCAGTGGCTCAACGCGGGGCGGCTTGCCCTCGCCCATCCTCTGGTACAAAACCGCTTTGCCACCTGACGATACTGTGTTGTCGATGCCGGAGGGGTTGCCGTGGATGCACATCTCTCCGACGAAAGCCCAACGGTTGATGCGTTCAATGTTCAGCTCGCACTCCTGCGGCGGCTGGTCTTGGTGAGGCCCACTAAGAGCGCGGATCTGCATGAGCAACGCCGCACTCAAGCAGACCGATATGCTGGCACTGCTGCCCAGGCCAGCCCCTATTGGTATTGTGGAGCGCAGTGTGTATGTGCAGGGCGGAGTCTTCCTCGAGGCCAGCGAAAGGAAGAGGTAGAGGAAGGAGCAAGCCGAGGCATGCTGTATCTTGCGTATCGATTCGGGGGCTTTGGGCGACACTTGGTCGATGAAGGGTTGGATAGCGGCCACGAGGTCGGGGTCGAGCGACGTGACCAGATCGTAGTAGTATTTCTTCTTCCCTGCTTTGGAAAAGGCCTCCCAGGGGAGGTCGTCGATGTTCCACGTGTGTTCCATCTGTATGTCGGGGAAACGCAGCTGCACGGTCCGATTCGATTTCGACAGGAACGAGACGTGCAGATAGGAGCGGAGCGAAATGGCGGCAGCGATTGCAGCCTACACACTGTTAAACTGGCATCCTCGCGTCAGTCTGGCGTCTGGTGTACCTTGCCGTGCACGACAGCGTGCTCTCCATACACAATGACCTTGCCAGGCGCCGACACCATGAAGGGAGGCATCATCGGCGACGACTGCTTCCGCTTCAGGGCGGGCGCGACGCCTGCTGCGGAGGCGGCGAGGGAAGGCATCTTGGGAGCCAATTGCGTGCGCGTAGAATCGACCGGGGAGTGTTCAGGTGTGTGCGCGGACTGAGACGTCGAGCGCGGCTGGTGTGTGACTGCGGTCCAAGTCAGCCATGACTTCGAAGTTGCTGGTGCTCCCACGGCAAGACTGACGGGGCGAAGCGAAGTTGGCCCTGCGAACGCTGCCGTTGACTGCCATGCCCGTGGACTATAAGCGAGGGTCGGCGGGTGCACAAGACGCGGGGACCAGAGTGCGCGGGCGGGCTTTCTTCAGGAGGCGTTGAGCGCTGAGTACCGGCGCCCGCGACATTCATTACATAGGCGGCAGGCCTGATGGCCGATGGCGCGCTAGCCTTGCCTCCAAGCCGCCATGCAGGAACGGTCGGAGCGACCCCTGCACTCCACAAAACGCTGCCTTTCTGCGCCCGCCCTATGGCTGCGTCCGATTACCAAGACATCTCACTGCCACATGGCGTCGTCATACAGCTGATCGCTGCCCACGCGAGCTGCAGCTCAAAGAAACGCAAGGCTTGTGTGGGCACGCATGCGCGTTGGCAACAATAGTAAGCAGAGCACCTGTTCCACGGCCAACTCTAGACCCTCCGAGCGAAGGCCCGCTCAGCTGCGCACCATCGACCGCCGACGTCTGTTGATCCCTTTGCACCGCTCCAACGACGACATGTCCGAGATTCGTGCATGTGCATGCAAGTCTCGTGTTGTCGCCGGAACGCGGAGCTCACCGGCAGACACAGCCTCGACAGCAACGCAAGCATCGTCGCCTTGTTGCTCGCTGCTCGCTGCTCGCCCACACGTCCGGAGGCTGCACTTCACAAAATGTGCCGATGGTTTCGCTTGAACGTCCCGATAGTGGCTTGCCTTCGGTGCTTTCAACCGCCTATCAATATGTCGGTATATAACAAATAAAAGCTTCCTAATCCTCATGCAACAAACAAACACCCCGAAACTCCTCGCTTATGCACATGATGAAAGCAATCGTCTTAGAATGACTACGCTACTGGAGTCTTGATCATAAAAATCTAGACATGTGCGTTAGTGTTGCCATAGTCTCAAAATGAACGTGTGCACATACCTCTTTCAGTGCCTGCGGATCCATGCTTGCGCGCTTCTTCATCATGATGTGCCTGTGTCTGGCCATCTGCACACCTCTCGGTACAAAGCTAGGCGTGGAAGCGCCCGTCGCTGGTACCGAGGAGCTGGGAGTTGTGTCATCATCATCGCTCTCTGAGCTGGAATCGTCGGCGCTGTCCTTGGACTTCTTGGCCGCCTTTGCTGCCTTCTTCAGCGCCTTCTTGAGCTTCTTCTCCTCCTTGCGGGCTTTCTTCTCTGCCTTTCGTCTTGCCTTGTCTGTGAGGGGTTCGGGGTCGGACGCAGGTGTGGGCGCGTCATCAGACATAGGCTCGGGGTCGGACGAAGCTTTCTCCTTTTTGATCTTCTTGCTTGATTTATCCGCCTTCTTTTTCTCCTTCTTCTCCTTCTTGATCTTTTTGTCTTGCGTGTCTGCCTCGTCACGCAGATCCATGCTCTTCTTCTTACGCTTCAGCTTTAGCTCGCTTGTGTCATCTTCGGTCGCATCAGCCACCTCTCGCTTGCGCTTCTTGCCCACGCCGTCGTCGCTGTCCGGCTCCTCTTTGATTTTCGGCTCTGTTCCCTCAAGCTTGACTTCTGCCCTGGGCACAAGCTTGTCGCCGACAAGGAAGCCGCCGCTGATGAAGTTCATCGAGCCAAACTTCCTAAACACGTACGCTCTCTTCTCGATCTCCTCCCGCCTGGCCTCCTCTTTCTTGACTTCTTCTTCTCTTCCATTCAAACGTCCCAAGATGCTCTCCAAACCGGCGAGACCAAAGTTCTCTGCGCGCTCGCTTCCACGTTTCGCGCCCAGGCCCAAATTGTCATCTTTCAGAAACACACGAATGTGTGACTGCGAGGCTTGCGTGTAGTGCGCTTCGTGGGCGGCATCTTTGGCGCCGAGAGTGTCGCCAGACTTCCATCCCTGTGAGGCCAGAATCTTGTGACCGAAACGCTCCGTATTGTTCGCCCAGTGGTTGTTCTGAGGGTCGTTGGAAATTTTGGAACGACTGGTCAATGATTAGCATGTGTCAAAGGGGTGCAACGCTAAGAGCAGAGTTGCAGATCATCCGTACTTCTTTTGCTGTGCGAGACCCATCTTGACGGCTGGTGACTTTGGTCTGGAGTTGCTGAAAGATGAATTGCGGGAGTCCGCCAAAATCTTTTGGCGAGAGCGCGCTGCTAAGAGTTCGACCCACTTGTGGGGCAGACCCTGGCCACTTCCGACTTCAGCGGCAACACCAAAACACAGGACTCACTGAGAACATTGCCAAACGTTAATTCAAGCTGGACACCAGCATTTGACTCATCATAAATCTTTTGCGCCACTGAGTAAAACATTGAGAGGAACTCTCATCTAGCAGCATGTCGTCTCTGCGGACAGCCACGAAGTCCAACACTTCAACTACACAAAGTGTCTCACGTCCAGGCCGCAATGCCCGGAAGAGAGCCGACGAGAAGCCTGGTGAAGATGCTCGTCAAGACTGTGCAGACACGATCGAGGAGTCTGAAGATGTTGAAGCCGAGCCATCGCAGGGAACTGCAGTTCAGGACATGATCATTGGCAACCTCAACGCTGTATGTCGATGACCACTCATCCATGCGCAGCCGTCTAATAGCCAAATAGCAGAGGCAACGACATACTGTCAACAAGAAGAAAGTCAAAGAGAACTATAGCAGCACCGCGGCAGACTTGCAGAACAACATTACTGTTTTCTTTGACGCACATGAAAAAGAGGCGTGAGTCGCCGCCCAAGCCGACATCATGACCCTCATCAACTTCCACATGCACTCAATCTCCAACCCCTCCCAGTCACCACCCGCTGCAGCTCCGCCTATATCCTGCATCGTAATCACAGATGGCAGCCAGCAAATTGACAGGCCTCAATCACTGACACTGCAAACCCTCCCCAAGCGCTGGGCCGGCTAACACAAGCCACTAGAGATGCCGTACATCGCGCTCAGATGGAACGTCTTACCGATCTACTTGCCAGAAAGTCGACAATCGAAGCACAGATGATAGCCAAACTAACCAGCCTCCGTGCGTTGTACGACGCCCACTCGAAGGAGCTGACATCTGTTGTGGGCTCGCGAATCAAGGAACTGAAGTGAGTTGATGTTGTCGGTAGAGGTCTGGACAGCCAAGACGAACTTGAGTGTTTCATCGCTCTGATACTGGGCCCTGGCCCTGGACACTGATGGATGCTCTTGGCTGCATTTGTCCGGACTAGGACACGCAAAACTATTGTATTGAAGCGGTTAGGGAAATATCCCGAACAATCAAAGCATGGGAAGTATGATTCGAACGATCAAGCATAGAAAGCATGTTTCGAGCAATCAAGCATAGAAAACATGTTTCGAACAATCAAGCGTAGCAAGCATGTTTCGGATAATCAAGCATGGGAAGCATATTCCGAACAAGCAAGCGCGGGAAGTGTATTCCGAACAACCAAGATTTGGCTTGAGAGGTTCGTTGAAGGACTGACAGCGGCTTGGCTGCTCTCACCCAAACACGCAGTCTCCACCGCTATCTCTACATGAAGAAGAATAAAGGGCTTCCATAACAGATACCCACATGTACGCTATAACAACAAGCTCATCAAGGCAATATGGTGTGACCATTCAGTCTCTACGTAAATGAGGTATCATAAATTTCCAACTCAAGACCAATAAATCATCCCTGTCCGTGATGATTATTCACGTCGCCAAAAACGCCCTGCTATTCAATTATTATCATCTCCGATATTGAGGCAGCGCCTCACTGACCGGCCTTTCAGCCCGGCTCCTCACTGGCGTGATAGCTGCCGCCAATTCCTCGTCATCCTCGTCCAACATTGGTGCCGAAGGCGCAAGGTGCCCAGGAGCAAAATGCCCTCCGTTTATGCCGTTTACCGGAGGCGCTGACGGTTCTTGTGAGCTCTCGCCTTGCTCGTACGACTCGTGAGCGGGTGGCGCACTGCTCTCCATTTCCAACCTCCGCCGCTGCATTTCTTGCTTGTCGTCTGTAGCGGGGACATGTGAAGACGAGGGATAGTAATCTGGAGTCGCGCCTGGTGGGGATTGCAATGGAAGCGGTGGGAGGGGTTTGGAGTGGCCATCGACGCCATTCGTTGGTGGAGCAGATGGTGTCGGGTTCGCGTTGATGGTGAGTGAGGACCCAGTGGCAGGGGTCTGTGGCGCTTCTTCTATGGGCCCAGTTGTTCGACGAGTTATTAATGAGGACTGGATGGGCGTACGGAAACCTATCGAGGGCTCTGTTGACACGCGAAACGGTGGTGGAGGATGAGAAGGTGTGGATGAAGATGACACCTCAGGCAAATATGGATGCTCGGGATCGTCATCTTCTGGGAGCACTGGTGCAGATGGGGGTATGCCGTGTTGCAACCCAGCCTGTGTCACAGTGCCCTCAGCGGCAACAGGTGGATGCGATGGTAATAACATGGCTTCTGCTCGTCGCAGGATCTCCTTCTCTGAGAGACCCTCCTCCTGCTGTGCTGGTGCAGGTGGCGCGTGGTACGATTGGCCTGCGTCCAGACCACGATCATTGTAACCAGGAACTTCGTAGTACGCGGGATCATATCCGTAGTCGTAGTATTGACCATGCTCATCGTATCCGTAGTCAAACTGGTCGTAACTGCCTGATGCGTTTTGGTCGTCATACGATCCGTATGGTATTTCGTGAACGCCGTTGTGGCCGTTTGGCGGCAAATTCTGGGTCTGCTTCCGCTTACCGTTTCTCTCGCTATCTTTTGTACCCACTATAACTTCGAAAATGGATGAGATTACCCCTTTCTCACGTCGGATGCCGTCTGTGTCAACGAAGTTTCCACCCCACGTCGAGAACGTGTTACTTGCGGACTCATCACGACCCATGCCGCCTGGTGTGCTTGCTGTAGACGTTGGAACGGTGACTACACCAGCGTTAGAGACCATGCGATCCAGACCAGTGAGCTTCCCTTGGATGTCGACAACAACTTCGACATAATACTTGAAGGAGATCATAGCGCCGGGTACATTCGAGATTGTGGGGAACACATCGTCCGGCACTCTGACCGAGCACTTGATGTCTGCTGTAAGTGTCCTGGGATCGACGAACAATGGTGCAAACGATTGTCCCAAGTCTTTGCGGAAAGTATGACTTGAGCCTGCCGATGACAAGGAAAGACCACCGAGCCCTGTCCTAGATTTTGGATAGTATTCTTCTGTTCTCATCTTGTCGCCCTTGCTGCTTGACGCAATGGGCAGTGCAGGATGCATGTCCACTCTTGCCTGGCGGTAGAGTGTAACAATGACACCCTTCAGACTCCTGACATGTTTGTTGTGGTTAACAGTGACTCTGATGGGGATTTGATCGCCACTGAGAAAACCGCCTTTCAGAACGTCAATTGTGGCAGTAATGGTTTTCCCTTTGCCCGTTGATCGGCTGGCGGCTATGAAACCGCCTGCATCGGTGACCGTGTTCACAGATCGAACTCCGTATTCTGTACCTGAAGCCCCACTGCTGCTCATCTGGCTCGCAAAGCTTGTTTCACTTGGGGACGGACTACGAGGAGTGACGGTATCTTCATGCGTTCCGTTTTGAGACTCGGCTTTGGTCGCTAGTCGTGGAGTGTCTGCGACAGTGGGTGTAGGGGGGACACTGTCCGTTCTTGCAGTCTCCGGGCGTGTTCGAGGAGGTCTATTTCGCGTTCGTCGCGAGATAGGTTCCAGGGATATGACTCGAGGCTTGGGCTCTGCGATTGGCGCAACGTCGATGGTATCTCGGAGCGTGACCTTGACATCGCAGGTGGTTGTGGGCGACATTGTGGTCGGCCGGGTCAGAGTGGAGGTCAGCATGTAGCACACTGTGCCACGTTCGAACTAGAAGCATGATCAGCATCAGGATGCCTAGTGGGCAGATCAGTGCATGGTGCTTACGTCAATGCTGCTTGGCAAGCCTTTGGAAGGGAACTCCAGGTCAAAGTTGAAATGGTAGACGCCTTCGGCCAGTTTGCCTTCGCCGCAGAGGACTACCTCGTCCTCAAAAAGTGATACGAAGCCATTGCCAAAGTAGCATCCCTGCTTCTTGCCTTTGCCGGACCCCACGGTCGCCGAGTAGGTCTTGTAGGCATCGCCAGGCGCATTTGGATTCTTGAAGACCTGCGCGTAGCCGTGCAGCGACACAACCAGATGGGTGATGCGCAGCGGCTTCACGACCTTGATGATGACGGTGCCGCTGATTATGTCTCCGGGGACGTACTGGCGGTGCGGGTCGTCGGACTGGATGTAGAAGTCGGTGAAGTTGCGCGACTTGGAAGACAGGGGCGACTTCAGTCGCGACAAGAACGATCTGCCGGGCGCGGGGAGGTTGGAGGAGACGGAGTCGCGCTTCGAGCTGGACGTCATGCTACTTGCAACGCGCACATGCTGCGGCTGGCCGCGTTCGAGGTGGGGATGCCGCGAGCCGCACACAGCGCTGCGCGCACCGGACTGCGTACTGCGTATGCGGCGGCGGAGGCGGTCGGGGGCGCGGTCGAGCAGGCGTGTGGGTCGGGCCGGCGCAGCTGTGGTGTCGCAGGAGGAGCGGCGCGCGAGGATGCACGGACGGGGGGTGGGATGCGTTGCGGCAGGAGGCGTAAGGGGGCGAGGATGCGCTGCGACGGGCGGGTGCTGGAGACGGCGGCGCGGTGCGACTGCAGGCCGGGGGGGCAGCAGCGAGGAGCAGCGAGGAGCTGCGAGGGCTGGGGGCCGCTGCGTGGTCGGGCGCGGCGCGGCGGAGGTGCGAGTCGAGGCCGACACGCAGCTGTCTCAGGTAAACGGGGGCCGGTGGGCGGCGGCACAGCGACAACAGCGACGACAGCGGCGACAGCGGCGACGGTGGTCAGGGACGGGAGGGCGCTGGCTTGCAGTCAGCATTGTGGCAGCGACACGCGCCGTAGTGGCGATTGGCGTGGTGCGGTGCGGGTGTGGGGAGGATCGGGGCAGTGCTGCTCTAGCGCGAGGCACCGAGGCCGATCGCTGCTGGCGCTCCAGGGCACCAGGCCCAGCGTGCCAGCCCAGGGCCAGCACCAGCCCGCGCTCGCACAGGCCGTGGCCGCCGTGGGTGCCGTCAGGACGCGCACAGCGGGTGGCTACAGCTATGTACGTACCACTGGACGTTGCGAGCAGGCTCCAAGAGCTCTTGGCTGCCAAGGGCGATGCACCTGCAGAACACAGGGCCGGGTGGGCGCAGATCGCAGATCGAGCAGCTTGCGTCGGCGGTGGTGCGGGGGCAGCGAGGACCCGGGCGCTGGCTGGCTGGCTGGCTGGCTGGCTGGCAGACTGGCAGCGAAGAGAGAGCGGCGGCGGCTTCGTCTGGGGGAGGCAGCGTGAGAGAGACAGAGGCACGCCCGGGCAGGGCGCTCGATATTGGTCTTCTTCTCAGTGCCCTAGAGACGCACCGTGCCCCAGCTCACGTCTGGCGAAACGGGCAAGGCGTCTGGGATAGGAGCTGTTGGGTACTGCACAACTCGGACCCAAGCTGCTCCCAACGGCCAGTGACAGCGCTGCGCGCAGGCGCCTAACGCTTCCGGTCTTGCTCGCGGCCACGACGAGCCCAAAACAAGCGTTTGGACTTGCTTCGGCCCGCCGAGTCTGAGCGTTGCCCGAAACATCTGCGCGCTGGCTCCTGCCACATTGCCACACCCGGCTGCCTCTGCTGCTGCTGCACGCTTCCAGTCGCACTATCGCCGCCGCCCCTGTCACTCGACAAATGGGCCGACTCGCCAAACCAAGGTAGGTTGCGCGTCTGGGCCGCGCGTGTCAGCCAAACACCCACCGTGTTCGAGAACCCGGCCTGTCGTTACACGCGGGCTAAGCTTCGCCAAGCTCCGTCTCGATGCTTATCATTCCATACTAGTGGGTAGGTAGGTCATTCTGACACAGATCAACTGTTCGTACCGGAATGAGAACCGTTTTGCGCTGCCTCTGTCGATCCCGCTTCACCTTCCGGTACGCATCGTACGACGTGCAGGACGGGATGGCTCCAGCTGCTGTGTGCAAGCTGCACTGCACGTGTCTTCCTGCACCGTTCGGGCGAACTGGTGCCGACTGCCCCATCGTGCCAGAAGCTCCTAGTCCAATCATTCGCGAACAAGCTCGCTTTCTGTGACCATGAACTCCAATCAAACCTACTCTGTTGCGCAAGCTATAATATCACACAGAGTACAAACTAATAGACGGAATAGCCCTTCTGCTGCCAGTCTACACAAGCATATTGAACCTCATAGACTTCATTGTCAAGCAAGAGTAAGTCGAGGTAGTAGGGGCGTTCAGGCATTGCTGCTTGCAGTTATTTGCAAAATCCGAGTCTTCTTCATACTCACAATGCGGTGACGACCATGGTCGAGGTCCAACTTGTTGCCCTTCCCAGACCGCTCAGAGGCCAGATCAATCCTCAAGAAATCAGCGGTGAATGCGCGAGGCAAGTCAATCGAACACTAACACGGTTCTGATTAATGGGTACATCTGCCTCCCATGCCTGATCACCAACAGACCTCGTCCTGGGCTGAGCTGCAGCTTTGGTGCCCCATCTACCGCGGAGGGAGATCGCTAAACAAATCTTGGGGGTTACTATATAGGTCTTTCACTAAGAACGCGAAATTCGTGCTGAAAAGCTACTTTTTGGTCTGGTGGCCGGACAACGCTAGCAGACATGGTGCATAGTGTCGATGCTATGTTCGTCCCTGAGTATACAGAAGAAGTGGACAGCGAGCGCAGACCGCTTACTTGCCCAAGCAGCGCAGCTCATGTTCGCAGCGCTCTCGTCTCCTCAAAAAACGCTCCTTCGCGAAACACTGGGCCGCCGTGTCTGTGGGTAAATCGGGCGTGATAGGCTGAGGTGGCAGGAAATTCGCAGGGCTGCTGTCAGGGCTAGCCGGTTATGTCGCGCATGCATGATGACGCTCACCGCCGCCAAACCGCTCTTTGTGCACGCGCCTCTATAGCTATCGCGACCCTCGACTGTTCTATAGTTTTTGGTATGGCTACCACATACATCACTCGGCAATGACAGACCACAGTAATGACACCTGTAAGACTGGGAGCAGCGACACCTTCGGCACCGGCCACCCGCGCGATATCCGGCTTCAGCTTTACATCTCCGTGACGCTCGGCGTGGGGGCATTTCTACTCTTCTGTGTACGACGTTTGTGCTATGTTAAGTGACAATGCGCTTACCAGCCCTCATAGTTTTTGCGACCACGATGGAAAGGCCTATATGCTGCGCGCAAGAAGCAGAACAATCTTGCCACCTCGCTTCCTGAGCTTCCGGACACCTTCTTAGGCTGGATCATACCGCTATGGAGAATTACAGACGAGCAGGTGCTGGCCTCGGCCGGACTGGATGCTTATGTGGTATGCCGGTATCCCCAGGAACACGTTACTCCCAGCTGACATAGCTACAGTACCTTGCATTCTTCAAGATGGCCATCAAGTTCCTCCTTGTCACGTTGTTCTTCGCCCTTACCGTGATCAAGCCTGTCCACGACACACACCAGGAAAAGGAGGGCAAGAAACCGTATCTTGGTGGCGACGGTGACGACACGAACGAACAGCTCGAGATGCGCTCGGCTACAATCTGGTCGACGTTCGGTGGCCACGGTTACGAATACTACACGGACTATCTCTGGATGTATCTCGTCTTCGTATACCTCTTCACCGCCCTCATACTTTACTTGATTGTCTCCGAAACCAGGAGGATCATCGACATCAGGCAGGAGTACCTAGGCAGCCAAACGACTATCACCGACCGAACCATCAGACTCTCGGGCATTCCGCTGGACCTACGCTCTAACGATGAGATCAAACAGTTTATTGAAGATCTGGGTATTGGTAGGGTTGAAAGTGTGACGTTGTGCAGGAATTGGAAAGAGCTAGATGACAAGATAACAAGACGACAAACTGTATTGCGAAAGCTCGAGGAGGCTTGGACAGTTCATCTGGGAAGTAGAAGAGTTGAGCGCAGCTTGGAAACTCTTCCTGTGATTCAGCCTCTTCCAAATGAGACTGACAGCGGTGATCGCGAGGACAGCCGACTTCTCAACAACACCGGCGGAGAACCTCATTACGTGACCCCACATGCGCGTCAACGTCCGGTGGCAAAAGTCTGGTATGGACCACTAAAGTTGCGTTACAGGACAGTCGATGCTATCGATTATTACGAGGAAAAGCTTCGGAGGCTGGACGACGAGATCAGAGACTTGCGAAAGAAGGACTTTGAACCGACCCCGTTGGCCTTTGTCACTATGGATAGTGTGGCAAGTGCACAGATGGCTATTCAGGCTGTCTTGGACCCTTCGCCGCTCCAACTCCTTGCGAACAATAGCCCAGCTCCATCGGATGTGGTCTGGCCAAACACGTACCTCTCACGCAGTCAACGCATATTCCGAGCATGGACCATCACGTTTTTTATTGGAGTCTTGAGTATCTTCTGGACTGTTCTACTGGTTCCAATCGCTGGTGCGTTGAACACTTGCTCTATTGGAGAGGTTTTTCCTGGTCTTGCGAGGGTACTCGATCGGCACGAACTTTTACAGTCCCTAGTCAACACACAACTGCCGACTCTTGCGTTGACGCTGCTCAATGTACTTGTGCCTTTTCTCTACGACTGTAAGTTGACTGTCACAATGGTCTTCTTACCGCTAACGTCAGTTAGGGCTCGCGAACAAGCAAGGCATGATTTCACAAGGCGATGTCGAGCTCTCCGTCATATCGAAAAACTTTTTCTTCACATTTTTCAACTTCTTCGTCCTCTTCACGATCCTGGGAACCGCATCAAACCTCGTGGACCTATTGACGAGACTTGGGGAAAAACTGACAAGCGCCACTGAAATCGCTTTCGCCTTGGCCAATTCTCTTGAAAAACTTCTCGGCTTCTACACCAATTTTATCATGCTACAGGCATTTGGGCTATTCCCATTCCGCCTACTGGAATTTGGCGCACTGTCGTTGTATCCAATCTACCTCATTGGTGCTAAGACTCCTCGAGGTAAGAAAATGACATTCTGAACAGCAAAGTAATATGCTCACGATCATATCAGACTACGCAGAACTTGTCCAGCCCCCTGTCTTCAGCTACGGATTTTTCTTACCTCAGACCATACTCATCTTCATCATCTGCGTTGTTTACAGTGTAATGAGAGACTCTTGGCTGGTCATACTTACCGGATTGGCCTACTTTACCATAGGACAGTTCGTCCACAAGTATCAGTTGCTCTATGCAATGGAGCATCGCCAGCACTCGACAGGTAGGGGTTGGACGATGATGTGCGACCGTGTCATTATGGGTGTGGTACTGTTTCAGGGTACTGTTGCTGGACAGTTGGCTTTGAAGAAAGCATTCAAGCGGGCGATCTTGGTGGCACCACTCGCAATATGCACCGTCTGGTTTCTGTTCGTCTATGCACGGACGTATCGTCCTCTGATGAAGTTTATCGCTCTTCGAAGTCTGCGAGACCCTGAGCGATCAGATTTGGGCCGCGACGTCCAAGAGGAAGCCCTCCACCCGGAGCACGGCGGACGAAGAAGACCAGCAGGACGCCTCACTCTGGATGAAGCTCGGGAGAGGGGGATGAAGTTTGAAGTTCCAAGCTTGGTGATGCCGTGAGTTTACTCATACGCGTGGCATACAATCACTGACATTATGCACAGCCTGAGCGAAGTCTGGCTTACCAACAAGAACGCAAGATCTTCAAATGGATCAAACGGATCCACTCCTCGCAGCAGCAATGGAGGTGTCTGAAGTATTCTTCGCACACATTTTCCCACTTTGTGGTTGCATAGCGCCTTCCTGTACATGCTGTTTGTAACGACTTAGAGCATCAGCCTGTGGCGTTCCTTCTATCTCCATCGATACCCGAATATATGTTTTGATTCTGACGTTCTTGGTTTTCGCCGCCACTTGCTCAAGCTCACATCATCTCACGTCTCGTCGAGCGTTCCCATCGCCGTTCCATCGTTACGCTCTTTTGGACCATTCCTAAACAGCGACACCTATCCTGTGACTGTTTCTTACTCATTACAATCCATACATCCGATCTATCCTTGTATGTGTATCGCGCCACTGTGTTCGACCTCCCACTACGGGTGCAGCGACAACGTCTTCCCAGATTTACCTCTCGAGGGGTGTCGCTGGTACTCGATCTGAACCCGTTCTTCCTACAACTAATCTCGAGCCTCTTCAGATCGCATCGTTTCTCGAATCACAAAATACCCGCAGGCCTTCGCACAGTGCTTCTCATCCGCTGTGTAGCCAAATGCCCACAGCATCACAATGTGTGATCGAACCTTCACAATGCATAAGAAAAGACCTAAGACACACTGACAGCCAATCAACACTCCTTCCAACCAAAACCCAGGACGATCCAACAACTAGACGCTCTGAGATGCTCCATCACGTCTTCCCGCGCTCATCGCGTCCCACTCACAGCAGTGGAATCAGAACCCGAGTCTCCAAAACCGATTATTATAGGGGCGCACTTCTTTACGGGCGGCAGCTGAAATCGAAAGGCACCTTTCACAGAGTAGTCAATTCGTTCTTTGGCAATACCGTGGGGCAAGAAGTGAAAAATGCCAGTCCGCGAGCTCGCGATCGCTCAATACCATCCAGCTCTGGTTCACGACTAGGGTCCTCCTCCATCCATGGCTCGGTCCCAAGTCTCGACCTCATCTCGCCTGGCGCATTCTTATTCAGCGGACCCAGTCTTCAGTCTGCGGGGTCGTATGGCACCTTGACTCCTAGACATCTAAGCTTGACAGAATCGCTTCGAGACGCGCATACAGCCCGTCATATGCATTCGACTTCATTTTCCACCATTGATACTACTAGTTTCGGAGACGAGCTGCTCGAGCCTCTTGTCTGTAGGGGAGTGGTACGAAGTATGTCAGATGTGCTTCTTGGGATCGATACGCCAACAGAAGAACTCGAGAATCCTCTGATTGAGTGTCCTGACGGCGAGATTACTCTGGTAGAATCGAACCGCACACAATGGCCCCGCAGTACGGCTTCAGCAATTGAGTTGTTTCAGAACCTCGCAGTCACAGCACTCGTCTTACACCATTCTGATACTGGGACACGGGGAAGCCTGAAAGCGACTTGCCGATTCTGGTACAATACAATCAGCAACATCGCACCACCGCCTGTACGTCCGGCTTCTGGCAAGTTGCCTACAGAGATATTGCTGAGCATCTACAACTACCTTGACGCAAAGTCCTTCAACGCTGCTCGGCGAGCGTGTCGAAGTTGGATGATGGCAAGTCTGGACAAGAGTCTACTTAAAACGATGATACATCGAGGAGGGTGGCATAGTGGCAGTGAAAGGAACGGAGACAGCCTTGCAAACAGGTGTTTGACTGCTACCAGCAACGAGGAATGGATACTAAGCCGATATCTGTCACGTCAATGTGCTATGGCCGCCCATTGGACGGGTAATGGTGTTGATGAACGATCTGCCTTTGTGGAAAGCAGTGAGATTGACTTCTCGGAACTAGCCAATGGATTTGCCATCCAGAAAGGCCGGACCAGCTGCGCTCTGATATTTACTTCCAGCATATGTGGAAAGTACCTGCTAGTCGCAAAAGATACCCTCATTTATGTCTACGGACTGGAGAATGGTCTACTGGAGCCGATAGCAACCGTGGTTTGTCCGAGAAGAGTTCTTGCAATGAGTATGAACACTTCTGTGGGCCGAGATGCTGTTGCCGCTCTTCTGGAAGGTAGAATGGGTATGGTGTGCGAACTTCGGTACAGGCGCCCATATCCGGAGCCCAGCTCTGAAGATACATATATGGGAAGAGACGGAAATCTGCCTCAAATGATTGCTCGATCAAGTACTCCGGCTGGGCAAACTAACGAGCCTCGAGGACGAACTTTGCCTGGGGTGCCTGACAGCTTTCCATACGTTTCGGACACAAGTTCTGGTTCCTTCAATGCGATCGAATTGAAAGGACACAACCAAAGGTTCGATCTCGAAGAAACCGATGACGCCAGGACCCATGATCGGAATTTGATCAACCAAACATGGAATCTGGACCTTCACGGACCGTTGAAAGATCTTGGAGGTACATCAAGAATGATACCATCGGTACAAAGGACACCAATTGAAAGCAGTGCGTCTACCATCTACCGTCATCTTTGCTCCGAGGATGACCCACCGCGAAACGTCTCGATTTGTCCACAGCGCCGATGCGTTGCCTTTGGGTGCTCGGCGGGTATCGAGCTCCATTGGATTGATGCACTTACTGGACAGAGTCTCAGTCGATGGTTCCCTCTGACATCGCCGAGTGATCATCTGTACTTCCTATCACCTCGACCCGGATTTGAGTCGGCCAAGAAGTTGCGTCTCATCTCGAGTGCTGCGCATCCAGGTGATCGACCAGCCATCACCCGAAGACTGTTCAGCAGTGCGAATTTCAGCTCTTTTTGGGGTTCGTTCGGCTTCGAGGCGCGTTCTCGACAATTCCAGAGTTGTGATCACTATCATGCCATCCCTTTGAGTGACGGCCACCATGTGCTCTTTATCGACCCATCAACTGATCGACTGACACTTGGTTGTGATGCACCACTTGGTGGCCCTGTGAGGTTACTACACAAAGTGATATTGAATCCGCCGACGGAGCATATCGTCCCGCGAGTCTACACCGCAGCTGCTGACATGTCTTCTGGGGCTCGCGTCGTAGTGGCTTGTGGTAATATCATCATGCTGTACAGCATACCACCAGACGTTCTAGCTCTATCTAGACTGCAGCACGTGGCAGATGGCCAGGATGCGTACACCGACTCTCCATTATTTTCAACAGGCCGGCATCACGATCACTGGTTCAATTGGTGGGACGAGCCAGCCTTCAAGTCTAAGGATGAGCATGACAGCTCTATCTGGCCTGTATCGCTCTCTGGCACTGAGATCGGCAGACTGACCGACGTCTGCGAATTGGCGGTCCAGACTCGCCCCGATCTTCTAATCTGGGCTTTCACCTACACCTCGCAGTGCAAGACCTGGCGCCTGCACAACTATGTCGATCCGATTGCCAGGCCGACACAGTATGTAGGTGGAAGCGGCCTGGTGCACGACTCTTATAGCGTTGATGAGCCCAAGGATGTTGTCATGCTTGACACACCGTCTTCTAGCAGTGCTATTGACATCCAAGCTGAAGGGAACACATGCGAGAGGTCAGCGGCGGTCGAATCGGGCATGGACCGCAGTACGCCGGGCGTGTGGAAGAGGATCCCAGGGGCACTGGCAGTGGAAAATGATAGTTGGGTTGACACCATCGATGTCGGTGGCTGTGCAGACGCTTGGTTCGAGAGAGGTGGGGATGTTGTTACCTTGCACGAAGAGTGAGTGGTGTGAGATGTGCAATGTTGTATGTGGATCATGCAATGGACGTTACCCAGACCTAATTATTAATACCTACCTATTACTCATTACGCATTGTGCTGTTTTGTTTGACCACGAGTGCAGGTGTAGGAGGGAAGAAAGAGTGCAGAGATGAGCCGAAGCATATGGTATTATAATTACACTGAATTCTATCCTAGTCGCCATCGTACCGCCCAGACCTATATTATAAGAAATACAGCCCCATCAGAGCCTTGGATATGCATGCAATACTCTCATCTCTTTCTCTTTCTCTCATCCCCGTCTCAATGCCATGTGTTCGATCAATGAGCAAAGGGGTAGTCGCGTTGATAATTTTCCGTACAGGCCAGGCCAAGCAAATGAAAACGCCATGCAAATGCAGGTACCGAAACCAAACTCGCTCCATATCGCAGATTTACCTCAAAATCAACCAGTAAACATCTCCCATCTTCAATCTTCAAGCCATTAAAAATTTGGATTTGCGCTGCTAAAGGTTCAGTCCGCGTGTCAGGTCTTCCAGACCCGAGTTTGTGCTGTCTTTGCCCTTGCCAAACTTGCCCTTGCGGGCTGCCATGGAACCCCAGTCTTCCTCGTCATCTTTCTCTTCGACGTTGATTTGCGGGCTCTTCTTTAGAATGCCCTTGATGGTACCGGGCTTGTTGGCGCCGCCGCTGGTAGCTTGCAGCGTCATCGATGTGCCATTCGAGACTGCATCTGAATGGTTAGTAACAGGTCGGTACCGCGCAGAAAGGCCAATGTTTGAGCGCTCGGAGGGAGCAATCGACGGTGTGTATCCGGGACCTGGTCCCATGCCCATACCGCCCCCGAATGGGCGCTGTTGCGCGGACATAATAGACATGGGCCGATTCTGAGGAGGTTGCATACCATTCTGCATGCCTGGCACATTCAGGAACGAATTGTTGCCCATCATGTTTTGTCCCTGGCCCATCATCCCGTTGTTGAACATGGTGTTTGGCATAGCCATCGACATGCGAGGATCTTGCTGTTGCTGCTGTTGCATCTGCTGCATCTGCATTTGCTGGTATTGCATGGCCATCATCTGCTGCATCTGTTGATACTGCTGCATCTGCTGCATGTACTCCTGCTGTTGCTGCGGCATGAAGCCCATCTGACCCATGCCCATGCCCATCATTGGGGTGCCCATTGGGGAGCCCATCATCATGGGATTCATGGCGTTCATGTTCATGCCATTCATGCCGTTCATGCCGTTCATGCCGTTCATGCCGTTCATGCCGTTCATGCCGTTCATGCCATTCATGCCGTTCATGCCATTGATCGTTGGCATTTGCGGCATGCGCATGGGGTTCGTTGATTGACCTTGAGCGTTCATCTGACTTCCGAGCATGCCGGTGAACGGACCCTCGACAGGCTGCTTTTTGTTGGATGCACCACCCATGTATTTTTTCTTGGTCATGTCGCGCATCTGAATTTGATCAACGAGGGACGGCGCCGACAAGCCGGCATCCTGGTACATGAGCGGTGTTTGGCCGCCCATAGGAGCTTGTCCGTAGCCTCCGCCCATTGCATCGCCAGCGACAGACGCTGGGCCGCGAGGGAAGTTGTTGAAGCCCAACGACTCTCGGTTCGCGTGGTGCACCAGACCACCGCCGATGAAAGAGTTGTGTGGGTCCATCGGCAGGTGCCTGGCAAAAGCCGGGAGGTGCGATGCGCGGGCGGCACCCATGGCGCCAGCAGAGGCTGGTCGATCTGGGAAGGCGGAGGGAATAGCATTGACAGGTTGGCTAGGGTTTCGGTTGCGCGCCGCGCTGGGGAAGCCGTGTTGTGCAAGAATTCCGAGAGGAACATCCTCGTCCTCCCATTCTTCTGCCCTCAACGATGTCTCCGAGGGGAAGCCCATGCTGGACGAGTTGAAAGCATTGTCAACAATGCTCTCGGGTCTGCTCGGGTCGCCTGGTGCTGTTGTCGAGCGACGCATGGCTTCTCGGGCAAAGGACATTTGTTGGTTCTTCCGCCGCAGGACTTCCTCCTCCTCGCGTTTCTTTATCGCATCCTCTTCGTCTTCGTAGTCGTCATCAGAGCCGCTGTCTTCGGCAGGAGGGGCAGCAGCCCGCCTCTTCTGGTACTCGCGAAACTCTGCCTGAGACATGACGCGTGACCCTGATGCAGGCACAGGGCGAGGCGGGTTCGCCACGACAGGGGGAGCGGGCTTGGGGGCAGGCGCAGTCTGGGCGTGCGGCTTGGACGGCGGCGGGGCGAACATGTTGTCCTCGTCGTCGTCGTTGTAGGCAATGGCCGACGGCGGCAGCGGGGCACGCGGCGTGGCATTCGTCGAGGCGGAGCGTGATGAAAGGGGCGTCTCGAAGGAGTTGGCGGACGAGGTGGAGATGGAGGTGTTGTGCTCCTCGGGCGAGGTGCTGCCGCCGCGCATAAAGGGCTCGCGGGCGGCGTGGCCATTGCGGTCCTGGAAGGCGGCCGACGACTGCAGGTCGGGGCTGTCGGGGGCCATGGAGACAGGGGCGTACTGCTGATACTTGTGCGGCGGCGGGACGGGTGGTGAGTCGGTGTCGGAACGCGGCGAGTCCATGAGGTTGTCGGCTGATCCGCGGCTGTCCCAGCTCCTTAAGGGTGGCTCGATGTGTGTCTGTGGCAGGACCTTGATAGGCTCCGGCTGGAATGTGCGCTTTTCCGCAAGGAGCGAACGGCCCGTCGGCTCAGGCTGCCTCAACATTTCAGGGGAGGCCTTGCGGTTTAGTCCGGTGAAGATGTCGTCGAAGGAGGAGTCTTCTCCAAAGGACAGGTCTTGGTCAAGCTTGGGCGGCATGGCCGTGCTGGCGTAGCTCGAGGTTGTCATAGCGCGATCTCGCTTACCAAAGCCGAAGGGCAGGGAGCTATTATTGGGCGGCGCTCCTGAGCTAGTCTTGGGCAGGGCTGGCAGCGACTTCTTCGAGGCGAAATACGAACCAGGGGAGCTGCTGTGGTGCGGGATCTGCGGGCGAGGCACATTGGCAAACAGGTTGTCGTCCGAGCCCGTGTCGGTCGACGACGGCAGGGTCGAGGTGGACCCATGCTGGCCGTTAATGTAAGGACGCGATGTGGAAAATTGCGTCCCACTGCTGGACTTGCTGTCGCTAATGCAGGAGTCAGTGGCAGTTTCGCCGGCGCTACCGCAGGGGCCCGGTCTTACCGCTTTGAGGAGGCTGGAGATTCGTCTTCATACGAGTGATTGCGCGCGCGCGTGCTGGCGCTGCCGAAGCCGCTGAAGCGCGGGAACGCGCTCTTCTTCTCCTTCTCCATGGTCTTGCGCCGCTCCGTCTGCTTCTCGACCTCGGAGCGGCTCATCAGCCGGAACCCGCCCTCGGCGGGCGGCGGCGCGGCAGCCACGTCGGGGCTGGCGGGCGCGGCGGCCTCGTCCAGCGCCTGCGACGTCGACTTGCGGCGCGCTGTGAAGAGCCCGAGGCCCGGCTTGCCCATGGTGCCGGGGGGAGCCTGGGGGAGCCTGGGGTGCCTGGGGGCTGCGTGGCCGGCGGGCGGCTATGGCATCCACGGGCGGCGTGGAGCGCGCGGCGGGCAGTGGGCGGCGGGCGGCGGGCGGCGAGGGCGCGGTGCAGGCGGACGGGGGAAGCGAATGCGTGTGCGGCGGGCGGCGAGCGGTGCTGCGAGGGTCAGCGCCGGCAGTGGAGAGGCAGGAGAGGCGGCGGGCAGCAGGCGGGCAGCAGACGGGCAGCACGCAACAGGCTCGCGGCGGGCAATGGGCAGCGAGGGACAGCGGCCAAGGGCTCGCAGCGGCTCCGGCTGCACACTGACTGCACACGCAGGCTGCACACGTCTCGGGCTGGGGGCTCGCTGACGTCGCAGCGTCGCAGCGTCTCACGCCGCCGTCTGGCCGAGGGCTGGGTCGTCTGCACGGCTGCACGTCTGCAGGCCCGCAACGCTGGGCCGGGGAGGGCGCGCACTTACCTACGGGCGCGTCGCCGTTGCTCGAGGCTGATGGACGCAGCGCAGGCGGGCGGCGAGCGAGAGCGGGTGAGGGCGCGGAGGGAGACTCGCACGGGCGCTGCAGAAGACTGCCCAGGTGGAGGTGATGCTCCCGCCATCGAGCCAAAATTAGCGCGCCCGCCAGAATGCAAACGGCAGACTCGCTGCGCAGACGCCGCCAGTAAACACACGCCCGCCGCCGTGCTGGTCGTCCCGCCACCGCACCGCCGCGCCCACGCGCACCGCCGCCGTGCTGCATCGCAGTGCCCTGCCCGCTGCGTGCATTGGGTCGCGCGCATCCTCGCGTCCTGCGGTTTCAGCGGCCTCGTCGCCTCTGCAGCGTGTGCGACGCGCCGGCGTGCGCGACCTCCATGGCAACGGCACCCATGGCACCCATGGCACCCATGTTAGCGGCTCTGCTGCGAGCCTGCGAGCGCCGGCCACTTGCAGTGCACGTCGGCCTGCAAGCTGGCCTGGCTGGCCTGGCCTGCACCGCTCCACCGCACCACG
The DNA here is from genome assembly GCF_020726555.1 of Boeremia exigua. NCBI lineage: Eukaryota > Fungi > Ascomycota > Dothideomycetes > Pleosporales > Didymellaceae > Boeremia > Boeremia exigua. Next base: position 961,304 of record NW_025763532.1, read on the forward strand.
GGCCAGCGTCGAGCAAAAGGGGAGGCTGCGTCCAGCCTGCACCAGCCTGCAATTGTCTGCAGGTCCGCAGGTTCGTGTGGCGCAGGCCGTCCTCGCGCCCAGCCTGCCCGCGGTCGCTTTCAGCAGCCCTCGCGGACCAACTGCCCTGTTGCCCTGTGCCACCACGTAGAATCTTCTGCTATAGCCCACGGCCTCTCGTTGCACGCTCGTTGCAGCCAGCACCGCCGCCCCTGTCGCCCGAGTAGGGCCTCTGTCCGTGGTCTTGTATCGATGCCGCCGGCAGCTTTGCCTTTCCCGCTCTCCGCCCACGCTTAACCCCCGCTTAACGACCGCTCTAACGAATGCTCTAATGAGCGGCACAGACTGCCCTCCCCAACGAGACTCGGCTCGCCGAGCTAAGTGCTTGGTGTTGACTTCCTGCCGTCTGCAGTGCCAACCACAGCCAACTGCGGCCAACTGCCACACCACACAATAAACACACCGCGACTCATACCCCAGACGGCGCGACGTCACTTTGAACAGTGCTTCTGCTCGCGCGCCTCTCACCCACTGAATCTCCCATGTGCTCCCGCTACGTAATCTGCTGCAATCCATGCTCCCATCCGTGTCGTTGCAGCCCCAGCCTTCTCCTGCACTCGTCGGATGCTTTTGCTAGCCGCATACCAAGCTGCACATGCTCCCGCGGCGGTGCGTCGTTGGAGCCATCCGACTGGCTACGGATCCTTTGTGTGTTCAGCTCCACCGTCACACAGCAGAAATAACTGCATCTTCGCTAGCACTCCCGCCCCTCGGATTTCCGTCCTCCGGTCGACTGCTGAACACCTGCAACGTGCTCTAGTACCTACCGTGAACGCGTAATGCTCCCCGCAGCCGCTGATCTTCAGGCCACCAAGCTGATCTCCAACCCCTTTGGACAAAGAACTGCACCCATTGTGCGTGTTGTTGAGCGGCACTCTCGCCCTGCTCCCAGACGTCCGCTGCCCCCGGCCCTGTCTGTGACGATGAGATCGGATCGACGTCTGCGACGGACCTGTCAGCTTGTCGCAGGTTGATGACACCAGATGGCGTTGAGAGTCCCCGTCTCCATTCAACATGTCCACTTATGATTGTCAGCCCCGCAGCTGAGTCGCGCCCTGCACGCGCTCTTGCGCCTTCGTGATGCTTGCAACCACTTTTTCCAGCCTGTCGTGCCGTTGAAGAGGGCCCGCCTCACACCTCGCCTTCCCTTCTTTTTTCCATGCTTTGCTACCTATCCCTGACCCATGCTCAGGTCCACCTTGAACGTTATCCCATGTGGAGTAGTCAATCAAAAATAGATTGCCATTGACGTGCACGCCGTTGAAAGGGGATCGCCATTGATTTTTTTTGGATTTTTCAGATTCCCAATGCTAAGGCTCGTATACGATGACGTTTCATCTCCGAGTACGACCGCTAAGGAACCTGTCCACGGATCTCGGTGCATTGCATCTGCTTGAAGAACTTGTTGTCATCGTTTCTTGCAACCCACAGCTGCTAGAAAACGTTGAGCTGAGACTTTCGGATGTGTCAGTCTTTGATCCTGGTCTCCCCGGCCGGGCTTATTTGGTAGGTAGTGTGCAGTCCCTGCATTGCCCCTCGAGGATGAGCTCCCCTTTTGTCACAGCTTGGCAAACGTACTCAGAGCTCGCAGTGGGTTGTCCAGTGCTGGCCGCTCGTCTTGCTTTCCTTCCACCACCAACGTTGCATCTCTAGAGTTGCCGTTTCAGCAAACCACCAAACTTTGAAATGTAGCCCCATCCAAGTCTGGACTCGAGCGTGGCCCTTGTAGCATCACAGGTTGCGGTCAACCATCCGTACATGGATTCATGTACGTGTGGATTTCAATCATCTTGCGCTAATACATGTGCTCATCAAACATTCTCCTACACGCCAATGCCTACTATTTGTAGATCTGCAAAGTGTAGTTATGGGATGTTTAAATACCCCTGCCTATGATCCTTCTTTAGTAAGAAAATCGAAATCCTTCCAGGAGCTACACAGAAGGCCTGCATTGGAGCACAGCGATGACAAGTGACGAACGATTATGAATATCTTGCCAGTGACAACTAATCGCAGTCAATGCTTTCTGTCGTTTTCCAGGACAGCAATGTGTTAGTCGATCTATTCGGCCGTGCCTAACCTGTCCCTCGACTTACACCGCGAGTCTAGATGGTCTCTATGAACGCCTCAACTCCTTGCATCAAATCGACTCGACATCAACAGCCCTGGCCTGAATGTGGCTTCTACCTGTTCAAGAGTTCCTTGGCCGCGATGATCTCGGCCTCATCGTAGCCGGACTGTCCCTTTTTCTTATTCCCAAAGTCCCTGATGAACTCGCCCAGCTTCTTGGTCGCAATCTCATCCAACTTCTGTACGCTGGTAAGCGTTGGAACAGGCACGTCCTCGTCGTCCTGCTCGCTCCTCTTCTTGGACAGGGTCTGTGTGTCGGACAGCAGCGGCAGGAGCTTTGCTGCTACAATCTTGATGCCGTAGCAGCCTCGCAGATAGCCCTCGTTCAGCTCAAAGGCGCGGCAGAAGTGCTTCAGAGCCAGCGACAGCTCAGCAATCGACGGGGGGCTGCTAGATGCGGTGGACATGTAATGCAGTGAGGCAACGTGGGCGTGCGCACTCCAGCTGTTTGGCGCGGTCAACAAGACCTCCTCGGCGCAGTAGATGGCCTGTCCCCACGCCGCTTGGCCGGCGTACAGCTCCGACGCCTCGGCCCAGGCCTCGACGTCGGTCGGCGAGTTCTGCAGCAGGACGGTCACGGCTGTGATTGCATCGGCTGTGCGGCCGAGGCTCTTGAGGACGGCGACGCGGCGCTTGCGGATGCTCATGTTGGTGGGGTCGTCGCGCAGGATCTTCTCGTAGCCCTCGAAGACATTCTCCAGGTCGGCCGTGGTCTGCGCGGTCGCCTCGTTGTATATCCCCCGCAGCACCACGATGCGCTCGTTGCGCTCGCCGAAGCGGGCCTCCAGACGGGACAGGAGCTGCGCGGCGGCCTGCTCGTCGCCGGTGCGGAGGGCGGCGAGGAAGAGGTTCTCGTGGATGGCCCAGGCCTCGGGGGTCTCGCGCGAGAAGAGCAGCGACAGCGGCCACGGCAGCGACGAGGTGGGCGGGCTGGCGAGGATCAGCGGCGCCTTCTGCGAGAGGGCGAGGGCCGTGGGCGGGGGGATGCTGGCCGGCGGGGACAGCAGGTTTGCGGAGGCCATTGGGGCGGCTGTGTGCGGCGAGGGCGGCGGGCTGCGGAGGTGCACGGCGCGGACGTGTGTGTCGGTGGTGCACGGCGCGGTACGTCTGCAGCGGATGCGCGTGAATGCGGAGGTGGGCGACGTGGACCAAGCTCCCGCGACTGGCCTGCTGGCCTGGCGGCGCCGAACCGCCGGCGGGACGGGCATGGTCGTCGAACCGCTGCAGGGCACCTCCCGCGCTGCAGCGCCTCACCTCAGTGACCTCAGTGACCTCCCATTGCTGCCGCCAGCAAGAGCTTGGACATGCACTCGCCGTCCCCATGAACAGGCGCCCTGGCCCCGTCTCGACTGCCGCCGCCCGCCGCCCCGCCCCTCCTCGTCCGCTCCGCCCACGCCTCCCCCCGCCTCCCCCCCCCGGCCCGCAAGACTCGCCGTGAGCGCCCGCCGCCATGTTCGAGAAGTCGCTCTACGACCTCATCCGCGGCCTGCGCAACCACAAGGGCGCGGAGAGCGAGTACATCGCCGACAGCATCAAGGAATGCCGCCGCGAAATCCGCTCCAACGACATGGACCTCAAGTCGACCGCGCTGATGAAGCTCACGTACCTCGAGATGTTCGGCCACGACATGTCCTGGGCGTCCTTCAACGTGCTCGAGGTCATGTCCAGCCCCAAGTTCCGCCACAAGCGCACCGGCTACCTGGCGGCCGTGCAGAGCTTCCGCCGCGACACCGAGGTCCTGGTCCTCGCCGAGAACCAGCTCAAGAAGGACATTATGCTGCCCACGCCGCCCTTCATCTCGCTGCCGCTCGGCGCCATTCCGCACGTCATCAACCCGAGCATGGCCAACTCGGTGCTGTCCGACCTCATCCCGCGCCTGACCCACTCTAGCCCGCAGATCCGCAAGAAGACAGTCGTCACACTGTACCGCCTGGCGCTCGTGTATCCAGAGACGCTGCGCCCGGCATGGCCGAAGATCAAGGAGCGCCTGTTGGACGAGAACGAGGATCCAAGCGTGACGGCTGCCATTGTGAACGTGGTCTGTGAGCTGGGGTGGAGAAGGCCGCAGGACTTTCTCCCCCTGGCACCACGCCTGTTCGACCTGCTGGTCGAGGGCGGAAACAACTGGATGGCCATCAAGCTGATCAAACTTGTACGTGCCATCACACAACTTCTCGAACTCCGCTCATCTCTCCCTAGTTTGCAACCTTGACTCCCCTCGAGCCGCGACTCATCAAGAAGTTGCTGCCTCCATTGACCAAGATCATCCGTGAGACGTCGGCCATGTCTCTTCTTTATGAGTGCATCAGCGGCATAATACAGGGCGGTATCCTAGCTGCCGTGGAAGGCACTGCAGAAGGCGAAGAAGTAGCAAAGCTGTGCGTTGGCAAGCTACGAGGCATGATGGTCATAGAAGGCGATTCCAACTGTAAGCTCGAGATCAGGCAATGTACCACTTCAGAATTGCTTCTCACCAGCCGCAGTAAAATACGTTGCACTCCTGGCATTCGAGAAGATCGTTGGCTCGCATCCATACCTTGTCGGTCAACAACAGGACGTGATCCTGGAGTGTATTGACGATCCCGACATCTCCATACGGATGCGCGCCCTTGACCTCGTCGTCGGAATGGTCAATCCTGACAACCTCACAGCCATTGTTGGTCGTCTTATGCGCCAGCTCCGAAACGCACCCATAGCCACTGGAGTCGATGACTCAGAACACGATCGCCACAGGAACACTGCCATTGTCCCCTACGCAGACTCCGATGAGGAAGACGCGGAGGAGGCCCTTCCATCCCATGAGCAGACATCTGATCAGCCACCGCCGTTACCGGATGACTACAGAACTAACGTCATCCGAAGAATACTAGAAATGTGCTCGCGGGATACTTACAGCAACGTGGCCGACTTTGAGTGGTACATTGATGTACTGACCCAACTCGTCAGGGTTTCGCCTGCCACGAAGCATGCGTCGTCTGCAATAGACGAGAAAGATGGAGAAAACTCTGACGATGTAGGCGCTGGCATTGGGCATGAAATACAGAATGTTGCGGTTCGAGTCAGAAGCGTACGTCATGAGGCTGTCGACGCTGCGCAATCCTTAGTGCTCGTGGACCATAGAGACCGAATGTTCCCTACCTCGGGCAATGGTGGCCAAGGTGTATTGGAATACGCTGGCTGGCTCGTAGGAGAATATGCAACGTACCTCTCCCAGCCAGAACCCGTCATGACTTCACTATTGCATCCTTCGTCACTCCAGCTGTCATCGAGAACACTTGCTGTATACCTACAGGCAATTCCCAAGGTTTTTTCAAGCATAGCTGGTAACGAGCGGGTATCCTGGACCCCGGAACGAAAGACGCTCATGTCATTGTTGATGGCTCGCGTCATCCACTTCCTTGAGCCACTCTCGACACATCCTAGTCTCGAAGTCCAGGAGCGCGCAGTCGAATACCTTGAATTGTTGCGATTAGCAGCCGAAGCAGCTTCCGGAGCACCGACTGACACTGAGGGCGACTTCACAGAGCCACCACTTCTACTTACACAAGCCATACCCGCCCTTTTCTCTGGCGCGGAGCTCAACCCGGTCGCACCGGGTGCCCAGCGCAAAGTCCCTGTCCCAGAGGACCTCGACCTCGACACCCCCATCAACCCAAATCTGCACTCTCTTCTTTCTCAAGCCGAGCAGGAAGGCTTCGAAACAGAAGAAGATGACGTGTATGCTGCCTATAGCGAGCCAGTTGCCTCTTACACCAACTCTGAGCCTACTCCAGCTCCAGCAGCCGACCGTCTCGATGCTCCTCAAAGAGAACCAGCGTCTTATCAGAACGCCGTGGAAGAGGAGTATCTTGATCCGGACATCATAGCCCGCCGGAGAGCAGAACGAAGAGAACGCTACAAAGATGATCCATTCTACATCGACCCCGAAGGCGGCAGTGGCGCCGTCACACCGCTTAGCAAGATCGTTCGCGATGGAAACCAAGATGGTAATGATTTGGACATCGATTCGATACCAATCATGGACCTTGATCTTTCCACGAATAGCCGTCACGCATCCTCAGATAATATACCCCGTGCTCGCAGCCCTCGCAAGCCATTCCGCAGAGTGGAAATCATGGGAGACGAGACACTCGGCCCCGCATCGGAAGATGTCGACCGCGAAGATATCGTCGCGCCCAAAGCAACAAACACGCGTAACCAGAAATCGCTACTGCAGGTCGACAGCGCAGGTCTGGCATCTTTATCTCTCGAAGATGAGGGCACGAGTGCGAACCGTCGCCTTACTGCGCTGGAGATTGAGCGTAAGGAGCAAGAGGAAGCCGAGATGGCGCGTGCCCTGCAGGCTATCGAGCGATCGAGATTGGAAATGCAAAGGGCGAGTGAGCGGGTGGATTACACTGAGGGGAGTGTGGTTAAGAAGAAAAAGAAGAAGGTCAGAAGGGTTGCTGTTGAGGGTGATGAGGCGCAAGAAGCACAAGCTGTGGGGGAAGAAGAAGATGCGCAGCCACTTAAGAAAAAGAAAAAGAAGAAGGTCAAGCCCGAGGGTGAGACAGAGAAGGCAGACGACGTGCCTGAGGGAGAGGTGAAGAAAAAGAAGAAGAAGAAGAGAGTTGTAGTCATAGATGAAGGCGTGTAAGCGCGGGACGGCGGTTGTGTAGATGGAACTGGAATGAGAGAACATACGTTCGCAATATAAATTGCACACCCTTCTAGGTGGGCAACAGAAAAGCCAGCAAGCCCACCTTCTCTGGTCTTGCTACGGCTTCGTGAGCCTTCGCCTAATCTATGGATGAGTGCCATCTTGTGAAGCATCTCGGCACAAGTCTTGAATGAATGCACTTGAGATTGGACGAGCTCCGAACAGTTTAGCAGCACTAAGTAAGTACAATCAGCTTGGAAACCACAGATTGTCGTAATGCGAGCGGAATGTTGCAGCGCAACACGTATCACCAAGTGCATGAGTCTTGTTGCTATTGTGAGTAGCTCAAGGAGGATCAACACGCTATCCCGGACTAAACTCACAGTAAATTCAGTTCACGTGAAGGGTGTTGACGTCGTCGTGGCTCCACATAAATCGTACTTTCCAGTTCGGGAAAGATATCAGTCTTCCGTCGATAGCTGTGCAGCTTGAAGGTTGATCCATGGAAGATTGTGATGGCTGTCGTAAACGAACGCCATCACCCGTCGCCTTCAAGGATCAATGCCTACTGCGCCAATCGCAGAGTGCCACCGAGGCGATGGTGCATGAGATGGACTGGCCCGTGGGGACAGCGGCTCAAGCCTTTCCCAATGTGCGAGCCAAATATGGGATGCTGCATGAAGACGACTGCTTTAGGGTGCACTCGGGTTGTGTGTGTCCGGATCAGGCGAACTGCGCGAGGCTGGGACGGCGGACCGGCGGGGAGGATGGGACGACACGCTTATATCAGTAGATAGTGCCGGACGAGTCGGGCTTTGCAAGAATCGAATGGCTGAAAGCTTGAGCAGAGCTGGTTGGTTCTGTGCGCATTGCTCCGCTTTGTAGAAACGGTACAGGCTGGACTTTGTCGATTATGAGAGGCGCTGGACCGGATTCATGCACTACGCGCTGTTTGTACAGTGCGACTCAAGTGACTTCTTACAGTCTCTGGTACACTAGAGCAATAAGGAACTTGCTACAGCTGAATTCCGTTGTCAATTGCACACAGCAGCCCATTTCTGAGCGCCTGTCGCTGGAGCTCACCGGAATGGCACTCGGAACCAATTAAAACGCACGCACTGTCCTTCAAATTCACGTGATTGCACAAAGCTGTTCATTTCCAACGCTAACAACGTTTACCTTGGGTTCGCATGAGTTCCAGCGATCTACGGTATTCTGGTCGGACTTACCTCATGCGGCAAGTTACGTATAGGGTCAAACTAGAGCTTGTAGACTGACTCGTGTGGCTGGTGTACTGTAGGATGCATGTTTGACCGAGGCTGCTAAGTGGAGGCATGTGGATAGGTACTAGTACCTACCGACTTTCGTGGTGACGGGACCGAGCCTGCAGACAGCAATTGAGAACCGCAGATATCAACGGCAACTAGGCACTTTACAACAGCTCAGCTCGCATCGACCCACCTCCGTTCCAGCACCAAACAGTACTCCGGCCGCCGCACGCCATGTCTAAGCCCGTTTCTCAACCTCGGAAGAACCTGCGGAATACGTACATCGCGCCCAAAGCACCCTACCTTAGGCCCATCATCATCTGTGGCATCATCATGGCTCTTAGCTCGCGGCGCGAAGTCATCTCGCCCGGCTCGCCTCTTTACGACTACGTGCTGTCGCGACTCTCGGCGAATGGTCTCAAGTACGCATCTTGGGTACAGAGTGGGCTGTTCTACTTCCTATTTGGGGCGCATGCGGTTGAAACGGCAATTTTCACAAAAAGGTTGGCTCAGCATGGGGTTGAGGTCTCGAGCATTGGCTGGTGGCAGTGGATGGCGACGTGTTTTGTGGGAGGGAAATTCTGCTACGTGCATTTTGATCGGGAGGTGGGAAAGTTCGACTAGACGCGGAACGAAGACGTGGGGTGATGTCTATCAAAAGGTTCGGTCGCCGGCTCTCGTGCTACTTTATGGGGGCTTGCATATGGGACACAGTATCTGATACTTGATTGATCGATATCCAGGTCTTGTGTATGTGTATATGACATTTGACACACCGTACGCTACAATCCATAATAAAAGCCACATAAACGCCTGGTGCCCATGCTCTTACAAAGATACAAGATTCACGTCGCTCGTCAGCATCCCCAATCGGCTTGCTCCGGGCTCCACTACAGCTACTGCTTCTTCTGGGCGTTGGGCCCCATCTCCTTGCTAAAGGCAAAGTATGATACCTCCAGGCTGATCAGAGCCCGGATGCCCACGAGCAGAATCAGGAAGAGTGGGATGACGGCGGCAAAACCCATGAACAGGCCCGGTGTGAAGTACTGGTACCTCTCGAACAAGCCGCGGTCGTCACGAGTCGAGTTGGCACGCTTGTAGTGTGCGGCGGTGTCACGCTTGAGCTCCATCTGGATGTTGTCGGCAAAAGAGCTGTCCATTTCGTACTGGTACTGCTGGTCGGCCTGGAGCCGGGCTTTTGCCTGCGCTTCTGTGGGCGGGGTGGTGATGTAGACGACGGTGTAGTCTCGGGCGTCGGCGTACTTGGCAAGACTGTCTTCAAGGAATTGGTCTGTGGATATCAGTCGATGCATTGGGGGCACAGCGTCTGCCAAGCGTACCTTGCTGGGCCATGTACAGCAACCTGAGCGCCTTGGACGACGGGGGCGTGTCAAGCTTCACGCTCTTGACAGGCCCGCATTTGGCCTCCAGGTGCGCTGTGATGCCGGCGACGCTGATCCTGCCGACGACGTCGGGGACGGAGACAGTCGACTTGACGGCGTCGTGCTGAGCGGCCATGTACTGCGCCAGGCGAGGCGTGGAGCGGCCATCGGCGTAGTCAGCGGCGGAGACACCGTCCTGGTCGACGACGACGTAATTTTTGGTTGGACAGTCCTTCAGCGCGGCTAGCACATCGGCGGCGATGCTGTCCGCCTGGGCGATGGATGCGCCCGACGACTCCAGCAGCAGGCTGCTCACGTTAGCAGCGACACAAGGGACGGCGGCGGCGGAGCGTACTCGGCGGTGGAGAACAGGAAGAAAGGCGAGGTGTTGCTGAAGGCGAGTGCCTGCGACGCCAGCGCGAGGGCGCCAAACAGAGTCTTGGCCATGGTGTCGTCGGCTCGTGTATCGAGGTCGCCGTCGTGATGGCAGCTCTGCGCGATGCAGCCGTTGCGGCGACGGCGCGCTAGGCCCAAAGCGCGTGGATATGACGATGCCGTGGGATTTCGCATTTCGCCCATGGCGAACAGTCACAGAGCCGCTGCCGCCACTCACACCCGGACTCGCCTCGTGTGCTCGTGTGGCCGCTGCCTGCGACCGCCTGCGACCGCCTTCGACTCATACACAGCCGCTCCTTCCTGGACGAGCACCGCGCTGCACGCCACCTTCCTGCATCCGTCTTCGACTCATAATTAGACAGCCGCTCCTTCTTGAACAAGCACCGCGCTGCACCCCACCGCCTGCAGCCGACAACGCCTTCACTGCGAGCCCTTCTTTCCTGAACGAGCACCGCACTGCACGCCACCTGCGCGTCTCTTTCCCACGTTCACCAGGCCGCACAAAAAACCGAGCCTGCACTTTTCTTTGGCCTCTTCTTTGACCTCGCCTTTGGCCTTTTCTTTGGCTCTGCGTAGCCCGCCGTCGCCATCGCCACTACCAGGCGTCATTCTACACTCCGAAAGGGAAGCAGTGCCCACCTCGCAGTCCAGCATGGCGTCCATTGCAGCCACACCAGCGCCCGTAAGCACCGCTGAGGGACCGGACGGCGCCTCACGGGGCAGGAGAACGCGCAATCGCACGCGCAATCGCGCACAAGCTGCGGCCTTGGAACCGCACGACCAGGCACAGCCCAGCGGGGAGCCACAGTCACAGAGAGGCGGAAGGAGTGGCCGGGGCCGAGGCCGCGGTCGGGGAGGGCCCTCTCTGGTGCCTTCACAGGTCCTCCAGTCCATGCCTAGCGAGTCCGTGGGTTCTGCGCCTACACCGGCAAGAAGGGGACCCCGGGGCAGAGGTGGGCCGGGAAGAGGTGGCGCGCAGAGGTTCCCTCAGCGCACCGCTGCCGGTGGTCGCCAGTTTGGCGGTCAGTTGACCGCGGAAGACGACGCTGACTCTGCAGTGTCTGCAAGCTTGCAAGCAGATGCCCCCGAGTTCGAACCAGGGAGACCACTGGTTGGCCGCAAGCCACGAGCGCCAAAAGACAAACAACCCCAACTACCAAAGTCGACCGCAGCAGACATCGCCACGAGAACGCACCAAGACATCGACAATGGCCACTACGAATGCGCTATCTGCACCGAAAACATCAAGCGACGCTCAAAGGGTGTGTGGTCGTGTCGGACATGTTGGACAGTCTTTCATCTGGGGTGTATAAAGAAATGGTCGACCAACGAGGGCTCAGCCGCTGCTCGTCAGCAGGCTCAGGACGGCGAAGCACCACCACCGCGGCAGTGGCGCTGCCCCGGCTGCAATCTACCCAAAGATGTCCTCCCGAAGAACTTTTCGTGTTGGTGCGAGAAAGAGCTCGACCCAAGACCGGTTACAGGCCTACCACCATTCTCTTGCGGACAGACCTGTTCACGACCCAGAATCCTACCGAAGAAATGCCCCCACCCATGTGGCATGACCTGCCACGCTGGCCCTTGCCCACCTTGCTCCTTGATGGGTCCTACACAGCACTGCTTCTGTGGCACCAAGTCTATTACTCGCCGCTGTGTTGACACAGACTATGAGCACGGCTGGAGCTGTGGTGAGAGCTGTGGCGAGCTGATGGCTTGTGGAGAGCACCGCTGTAATCGTCCCTGCCACGAAGGTCCCTGCGGAGCTTGTCATGTTCGCGTGCCTGCACGTTGCTACTGCGGTCAGGTGCAGAAGGACGTCATGTGCTGTGATCAAGAGGAAGCGAAGCACAGCCGGCAGCGTCATACTGCGGCGGACGGTGCTAGCACGGTTGAAGAGTGGACTGGGTTGTTCGGGTGCCCTAGCACCTGCGGTCGTCTTTTCGATTGTGGAAAACATGCTTGTGAGCAGACGTGCCATCGACAGAACGCTGATTCCGCCCACTGTCCGCAATCCCCCGATATTGTCACACACTGTCCCTGCGGCAAGACCCGTTTGACAGAGATCTCGAACGTTCGTCGAGAGTCCTGCGAGGATCCAGTACCGAACTGCCTGAAACCATGCAACAATACTCTTGATTGCGGCCACAAGTGTAAGCAACCGTGCCATCAAGGCGAATGTAGGCCCTGTATGGAGACTATCACCATCGCATGTAGATGTGGGCGCAACACCTTTTCCACAATATGTCACCAGGGGACCGAAGAAGCACCACAGTGCATGCGAATATGCCGTGTTGCACTCAATTGCGGACGGCATGAATGTGGCGAGCACTGCTGCTCCGGCGAGCGTAGAGCAGCCGAGCGACAGGCAAATCGAAGGAAGCCACGTCCTCTAGACTCAGCAGCCCAACGGCCAGGCGACAATTTCGAAGCGGAGCATATTTGTACGCGATCCTGCGGTCGCCAGCTGAAATGCGGTAACCCAGAACATCGCTGCCAAGAACTTTGCCACAAAGGTCCTTGCGGCACTTGTCGGGACGCAATTTTTGACGAGATTAGTTGCAATTGTGGACGCACTGTGCTGCAGCCTCCGCTTCCCTGTGGAACTCGCCCTCCCCTGTGCCGCTTCTCATGCGAGCGACCGAAGAGTTGTGGCCACCCACAAGTTGGCCACACGTGTCATGGTGATGAAGAGGATTGTCCTAAATGCCCCTACTTGACGACCAAATCTTGCATGTGTGGCAAGAACGTCATCAAGAACCAGCCTTGCTGGCTCAACGAAGTTCGCTGTGGCGAGGTTTGTGGACGCACTTTGAAGTGTGGTATCCACAAGTGCCAGAAGCAATGCCATCGCGGCGGCGAGTGCGAAGAGCCCTGCAAGCAGACCTGTGGAAAGGAACTCGGCGTCTGTGGCCACCCTGACATGGCGCCCTGTCATTTCCCGCAGCCTTGCAAGGAAGACAAGCCATGTCAACACAAGATCATAATCACTTGTGAATGCCAGAGAATCAAGCAAGAGACAAAGTGCAATGCTTCGAAGTCTGGCGCAGGCAACCACACCAAGTCTTTGAAGTGTGATGAAGAATGCGCACGTCTCGAGCGCAATCGCAAGCTTGCATTGGCACTTAATGTCGATCCAGCACATGAGACGGATCATGTTCCCTATTCTGATATCACACTGAACCACTACATGGAACACTCGACCTGGGCAGCTACTCACGAGAAGCGACTGAGACTATTCGCTGCGGATGAGGACGAGAGGCGACTCAGATTCAACCCCATGTCAAAACATCAACGTAAATTCATCCACTATCTTGCGGAGGACTTCGGCTTTGATACAGAGAGCATGGATCCCGAACCTCATCGCCATGTTGCGGTCTTCAAAACGCCAAAGTTTGTTATGGCTCCGATGAAGACCCTTGCGGAATGTGCAAGATCGCGCCAGGTCCAGCGCCCCATATCCGCAGCACCAGCAGCCGCTCCACTTCGACCGAAACCAAGCAATACTACCGGGGATCCTTACAACTCTTTCCTGATCTTGAACCCACGTTTTGCTCTCACGATCGAAGAAGTCAGCATGTGCGTCAAGAACGTCCTTCCTCAGACGAACTTCCCCCTTGAATTCGAGATCAGCTTCCTACCAAGTGAGGCCGTTGCACTCAAACCACCTCTAGCTGCTCGCCTGAATATTCCTGAGCGTGAAATCCAGACGATGCTGGAGTCTGTGAAGACTCCCTTGACGCAGGCACTCGCTACGCACAAGGTTGGTTCTTTGCAACTGGCTCGCACGGATGCTTCACTCAATATATTACGCAAGGAGTCAGATATTGGTCCAGGCTCAGGTTGGAGTCAAGTCGCAGCATCAAGAGGGATCCCATCGCGCCAAGTACAGAAGAGCACGCCCTTCGGAAACAAGGGTGGTTTTGCTGTGTTGAGTCTAAGCAGTAAGAAGAAGAAGGACAATCCGCTTCCTGTAGTAGACGACTGGGAGGCAGCCGAGGAAGAGGAAGAGGAAAAAGAAGAGAAGGGCAAGGCCAGTGGTGCCAACAGCGGAACAATCAGCGAGGATGATGGCGGACCTTCGCGTCCGAGAAGCAGGGGTCTCGCCAAGGCGTCCGCTGACGAACCACTCATATCCACCAAGCCTGGTGAGCTGTTGGGACGTTGGTCTGATTTGGATGAATAGTATACACTGCCTGTTCAGCGTCGACGTGAGATATAGCCCACGGGTATAGCAGTTTAAAGAATCCATGTGACACGCTCGCCCAATCAATACCCAATCTCGGACATGGTGACATCCTCCACGAAATGCTTCTCCCGATAGCCCTTTGTCCACCATAGATACCACGGAACGACGTTCATCTTGATCCGATGCCCTAGCCACCCGACCTCTTGCGCCGTCTTGACCACACTCTGGCTTTCATCCCACGCTGTCTCGATCCTGGCGCGCCGCAATGTTTCATACGCATCGAAGGCCTGTTTTACCGGTGTTCCATCACTCCCGTTTTGACTCTTCTCCATCCATCTCGCCAACACGCGAGCAAAGAGCACTCCGTCTTCAAATACAATCCCTGTACTCTCTCCTTGCGGCGGCATAGCGTGCGCAGAATCACCTATTAGCATAACCCTCTTAGTCGCCCACTTTCCATGCTTCGACAGCGTAAAAACTGGCCACAAGTACAAGTCCTGCGCTCCCTCGATCCACTCTCCAATCGCTGGTTCTTTTGCCCCTGCAAATCGTTTCGACATTTCCAAACGCGTCCTCTCTGCGTCCGCTCCTCGTGCTTTCCACCCGTCCCTGGACTGCAAGCTGTCATCTGGAACCTGCATCAGTGCGCCAACGTAGATCGAGTTCCTTTCCGCATTGTGAAAGGAGGTCAGCAGCATGCCACCCTGCGCGAAGTTCATGCCAGAGGCCTCGAAGTGCGGTGTTTGATGGGATTTGAGAGGAGCAAACCCAAAAGCGTTGCAAATTCCAGAGTAGGTTGCTGTGCGAGAGGGCTCGACATGGGTGAGCCTTGTCACGGAATGTATGCCGTCGCAGCCGACTAAGATGTCCGAGGTGGATGAAGTGCCGTCGGCGAAGGTGAGCGTGACGTCTGTCTCTGTCTCGTGGATCTTAGTTGTCTTTCTTCCGCATGTGATGATTATGTTGGGATGTTTCTCTATCGCCGCGAGAACACCCTTGAGAGCCTCGCCTCTTGTTATGCGAAGCGCTGTGAAGGGTGGTGTGCCGAGTCCTTTGCCATCTGGACCACGAAAACTGGACTCGGCAATCTTGGTACCGGAGTAGATATCGAAGACCTCAACGGCACAGCACTCAACGCCATAGCTGGACGAGCGAATTTCCTGGAGAGCGCCCAGGTGGGAAAGTAGGCGCAGGGCGTTGGGCGTGAGGTTTACGGCACCACCGATTGTTGCGGGCTGAGGTCGAATCTCGAAGATCGTAATCAGGGGAGGTGGAGAGTTTATCGGAGCGAACTTTGTCAACGAAAGAGCTGTCGTCAGACCGGCTATGCCCCCGCCCAAAATGGTTATGCGCAGAGGTTTAGAGTCGGACATGCTACCTGATGAGTATTTACAATTCTCAATATATACCGAGGACACTGTCAACAGGCCCTTCCTAGAATATAAAATGTCTCAAAACGCCTTGCTTTAGCTTCAGATTATGTATCTGGGAAACTGTCTATGGTGGTGGACCTGCTAGATACCTTCGGCAAAGTTGGGGAACCGTTCGTGCAACCTTACCTACCAACCCGAACATCGGCATGTAGTAAGCCCTAACATGTGTTTCTCCGGCAGCCTAATCTTAGATATCTTAGGAACCAGCATCTCCCATTTATACGTTAAGTGGGAAAGTGGATGACATGATGATACCACACTCGGACTGGCATCTCACCGCCGGAGATGACACTATGTAGGTACCGAAGCTGGGGCGCGTTCAGAGTTCGGCAATTGACTCGCAACCGAGTACTGTTATGACGAATGACGATGAATCCACCCTATGGAAGCTTCTAAATCACGCGAATTTACATCCTCGTCCAGTATGTATGGTAGCTGGAGCCTTCAGCGCCGTTTTGTCGCACCCAATCAGATATTGAGGCTCGAGAGTTGATTTACTCCAACTCTCATCTCATTGCTAACACATCCTATCGCCCATCATTAGGCTGTGAGAACCCGTCATCTTCATTTGAACTTCCGTCTCGAGATGGCAATAAAACTGACTTTGAACCTACTTAGGTATATGGGTCTTCTCGATGTTCTGCTTCGGTCCCCAATTTGCGGGGTCCCGGGAGGCAGCTATATGTATGGGAACCTGAGTGCATCAACAACAAGCGGACACTAAGCTTCGCCATCATGTCAAGGATCAATCCGATGGACGTACTTGCTGTAAGGAATGTTATTTCACGATACTGCGAGGCCTTAGACACAAAAGATTTTACGCTCCTCGAGAGCGTTTTTACGCAAGATGTCAGCGCAGAGTACCCGTTCAACTCAGATCTGCAGGGGGTCAAAGCAGTCGCGACGGCAATTAGAGCTCGGTAATAAGGGTTAAAACGAACTTTTGTGAGACCACACTCTGATCTTGTGCAGTCTAGGGCCTGTTCGAACTCACCACAGTCTCACAACGCAAAGGATCGTCTTTGAAGACACTGGCAAGGTCGCGCATGCTGTCACTTATTTTCAAGGTGCACATTTTGGACAAGGACCACACGAGGGCAAGCTACTCTGTGCGTACGGAAGGTACATTGATGATCTAGTGCTTCGTCAAGGTGGCGATGAGGGCGTGCCTGGTGCAAGTGGCCTCTGGAGAATTGAACGGCGGAAGGTAGCCTTCACTCAGCGAATAGGAGACGAAAGGATCATGTCTGAGCATGGTGATTAGGAGGGTCCGGAAGGAGATGCATCGCAGGATCTGGGAGGAAAGATTACAAGAGCCGTGAGATGGCCTAGCTGGCTGGGTGGTGCCAATGTGTCGTCACTCGCACTTGCTCTTCCCTTCAAATGCTGTACCTGCCCCATTCTCTATCCTCCGACAGTTGAAGTTTATGACAAGAACGTCTTTGGCATTGCTCCTCATGCTGCGTCGCCCATCTCACGTCAGCTGGGTCGTTGACCGCTCTCACAGACCCTGACACAGGCGCCCTGTTGCATCTTCAGACGAGCAAAAGTTTCGGCTTGGTCCAGCTCTGTGGCCTACCGTTGAGAGATGTTCCGCCATAAGTGGCATGAGTCATGGATTCTGAGGTAGTCAATATTGAGCTTGTAAAGACTCATGCACGACACCCGAATGAGAAGAACTTCATTACAGCCCGTGACATATACACATGTTCTCTATGTTCCGTATTGAGACTCAAAGGACATCGGGTATCAGCCCCGTTAGCTGCCAATCATCGTTGGCTGTAGTGCAGAGCGCCGAAAGGATACCATGAACGCCGTAGCGATGCCATTCATCCATCATGACATTGTCTATCACTGATCCCGGTAGGTCCACTACTCAGCAAACTCGACCATCAAGCTGGCACCCTTCAACCCGGCAGCCTCGACTGTCTCGTCCAGATGCTCGATGAAGTTCTTGCCCATGAAAACTAGATCGAATTCGACGCCCTGTTTTCCGTCCCACGGGGCATCGCTCTTGATCCATTCATATATACGTCGAACAGGATCCAACAGGTTGAATCGCCGAACGAGGGGGCGTCCTGTAGGTCCACGAAACTGGATACGTGTGGTAATCTTAGGATCTGTGACGGTCGGTTCTGTGTGTGGTGCATGTGAGGAAATGGAAGCGAACAAGGGGTTAGTTGCGCTCGCAGGCTCTTCGTCTATGAGTGCAGCGACTGGTGTTGAAGCAGTTGCCTGTGCAGGTGACGTCGCACGAGCCTTGCCTTTTCCTTCATCTTTTGTGAGCGCGTCAGGATCGGCGTCTTTGGGCCCCTCGTTACCGCTGCCGCCGTTGTCCATGCTGTTCTGCAATGCCCATTCCAGCTGTTCGTCTTCTGTCATGCGGTTGACATCAACCTTCTTGTTCTCCGGCTTGCGCTTGGCCACGGGATTCTTCACGTTGACGTTTAGACTATAGCGATCAAGGAACTCGTGAAGCTGCGCGTGGAACTCGACGGGTCTAGGGAGTGGCGGACCAGACCAGACTTTGACTTGTTCTCCTGTTCGAGGATCAACAATGGCGATGTGTGGGTATGCGTCGGAACTATCGCGAGCATGGAAGTAGTAGTTGACGTATTGCTGGCCGCGGGGGTCGTCTTTTGCGTATTGCATAAAGATGAAGTTCTCGCGTACAGTCGCCTTGATGTCCTCGTGCTTCCAAATGTCTCGATTGAGGAGCTGGCAATCAAAGATGGCGGAATCTTGGATGTTGACAATGAGCCACTTTTCCTCCTCCTTGCCCATATCTCGCGCTTTCTCCCATGATCCCTGGTACATGAGTTCAAAAGGAGGCCGGAACAGCTCTGCCAACATGTTCATCTTTGCACTCTGCTCGGACGCGCCTCCGGTCGATGTCGCAAGCTCACGGCGCCTGGCTTCTGCGTCGGCTGAGTCATCCCACACGGAGGATCGCTGATTGAAGATGCCCGCTCGACCTGCAGATCAGGCGTTAGTCTTGTGTACAGTGGCGGAGCCATCGCTGTCGGGGACATACCTCGTTGGCGACGTGCCAGCTGCTCCTGCACCATGGCATCGATGTCGTCGTCTGGGTCGCCGGGGGCCCAATTCGAACCAGGACCGACCAATGTCTCCTGTGTTCGCTGTATGGGTGCGCGGACCTCATCCTGAGGCTGTCGCGCGCCACCGCCGCCGTAGTCTTCTTCCTGCAGCCGCCGGGCCAGCTCCTCGTCGCTCTCGAGATTCGAGGGCACGGGCGGAGTGTCTGTGTGCGCAGGCGGGTGGAAATCAGACATGTCGTCGTCTGAGTCGACCTGCACAGGATTCTGGGCGGAGGTGGCGGGCGGCGGGGCGCTCGACGTTGGCGCGGGCCCGAAGTCGAGATTCGGGCTGTCGAAGAACAGCTGGATGGCCTGCTCGAGGTTGTTGTCGGTCAGGCGCAGATACTGGGCGGCCTTGTCCGGGTCACACGAGGTGATGCTGACAAAGTTGAGCACATTCTCCTCGTCCATGGCGGCGGTTGCTCGTGGACTGGTGCGTGGCAGAGGGGGCGTGGCAGAGGGGCCGCAGACAGCCTGGGACAAGCACTGCTCTGGCGGGGTAGCGCTTTCACTACGCGAGGGCCGGTCGAGGTCGGGCGAGGCCGGTGCGCAGGGCGCTGGCTGCTGGCTGCTGGCTGCTGGTCGCTCGCGGCGCTCTCACTCGGGCTGCACCGTCGGCGGCGTAGACGCGGCAGGCGCACCGTCAGCGAGTGGCGGTCAGGACGGCGGCGGGCGGCGATGGCAGGCGGGCGGCTGTGGTGGATGGATGACGCAGCGCAGCGCGGTGGAGAGCGGAGCAGGCAGCGGCGGGCGCGGGGCGGGCGTGTGCGAGTGCGGGCGCAGAGGTGGCAGCAGGCAGGCGCGGTCGACGTTGCCAGAAGCAATTGGAAGCACGCGCCGGATTGTTTGCCAGGCAGCGCCGTGACGCACTTCATCAGGGCAAACGGGCCCGTGCCACCCCGGCCATTCACCGCAGTGCCGCTGCAGCGCGACCGGTGGCGAGGCCAAGGGCCGGACGAACACGCAGAGCCGCAGCGCCGCAGCGCCATCCCAGTCATCCAGGGCCCGGCTTTCGTAGCAGCTGACAGGTCGCGTTGCTCGCCTGCTGCCAGTGCTCTGATCTGATATAACCAGACCCCGTTCGGTCCGCCGCTGCTGGCCGCTGCCCCTCTACACCACCATGGCTGCAGCGCAACCCCCCGAAGCCAAAGAGCTTGCCCTCGTCGGCAAGGTCGAGATGCGCATTGCGCTGGCCGACTCGGAGAAGAGGCTCGAGGACCTGCTGAAAGTGTACCTTGCCCCGCTGCTCCTCAAGCTCGCCTCCGAGCATGTAGCTGTGAGAAACAAGGTAGGATCCTCGCCGTTGTCTCCTCTCGCCGCAGCTCGCGTTGCCCGCCCAGGGACCTCTGCTGATTGCGCCATCTTCTGCAGGTCATCTCCATTTGCCAGCACATCAACACTCGTATCAAGTCTCAGTACGCATTGGACGCCGACATGGAGCATGCAATGCGCTGACAGAAACACAGAGACCTCAAGCTGCCAGTGGCCGCCCTGCTGAAACAGTACAAGGACCACGCCGACATAGCCCTGATACGCCATTTTGACATCCTGTACATCCAGCAAGGCATCTCGCGCCTGCCAATCTCCGACAGACTTGAGCTACTCCCCATTTTGATCCAGGGGATAGCAATCGACTACGACAAATCAGCCCAACATGCCTCACAGCTCTTCCACCTCATCTTGCGGCTTCTGGTTCACTTTAAGCTCCCCCCAAGAGGAAGTAAAGAAGACACCGAGCTGAGGACCAAATTGAGCGTTGCAGACGAAGACGCCGCATTCCTGTCCAAATGGTTTGGCAAGCTCGTCCTTTTGACTCTAGTGCGGCAGACTACTCCAGAAGATGCAAGCACTACAACATGTCCCGGTCTGTCTCCAGAACAGTACAAGTTTCTTACCCAGCAGGGCAAGCCAGACGCTTGGGACCCCTCTTCGGAAGCTGGACTCAGTCTAACCGAGTCGAAGGCTTTGGTCACGCGTTTGCTCGCCAGCGGCATGTTCAAGGATGACGAGAAGTTTCTGCCAGCACTGTTTGCAAGTGCAGATACGAACTCTCGAATCTCAGAAGTTGGCGAAGATATCTTGAAACGTGTCATGCTCACGCAAGATCTTGAAGACGCCAAATCTGTGGAAACACTCTTTGATCTCTACTTCGGCTCGTAGGTTTCTCGGTCTCTCGCAGTTACTGTGCTAACGCATGTGCAGCACTTCCTCTGAGGGGACATTGCCAGTCAAGACTCCCCTACGGATAAGGATACTGGGAGTACTGTCAAAGTCGGTCAAGTGCACAACGTATCCATACAAAGTAGCAAAGATCGTAGAAGATGGCCTGCTGTCAACAGAGCTCAATCCAACAAACAAGGTTGCGGGTCGGGAGGCTTCCAAGTTTCGATCTGCCATCTTCTCGCTGGTCAATTTTGTCGCTCGTCGTGGTTCATCATCTGACCTGTCCGCGGTTGCCGCCAGTCTTGTGGACAATCTCCGCGCTTTCATCCAGGATCAAGGCTGGCCAGCTGCAGATCATGACCAGGACATGGAGCTGCGTGGCTATGGTTACGAGACGATAGGTCTTCTAGCAAAAGCTGCACCCGAGAAGATTCTGATAGAACCTTCATTAGACCTTTTGGAGTGGTTGTTTCGGTCGCTTCGCGAGGACTCGGCTGGTAAAGATGTGGCTGTCAGCATAGAGGAGGCATTGTCATCTGTGCTTGGTGCCTTCGCGAAACCTTTCGACGAATCAGCCATGCCACGATTTAGGGAGATTCTATTAAGATATGCTACTGTTGACCAAGTCACAACGCCAGCTTCTTCCCACTTTACAAGAAGCACACGGTATGTTGCCACGAGATTCGCAAACCGATGCCTACCGTTCCAGGACGTCCTGGGCAGGTGGATCGACATCCTCGCTGTCAGTGGTGGCTCTGCAGAGCGTCATGAGGTGGTGGAAGAAGGGCGACGAGGCCTAGATCCCTATTGGTTTCAGACCTCAAATATGGCACCTGATATCGGTCAAGAGCAACGGAAGCTCAAATTTCCCGACTTTGACAGACTTGTCAATTTCATCTTTGCTCAGGAGGGTGAAGACGAGGATATCATGGATCTCGAGGGCTCAAACGATCTTCTCACACAAGTACAACGCTTCTACCAACACCACTCAGATGCGTTACCGACAGTCATTAAGTTTTGTTCGCAAGTTGCCCTGCAGTCAGCTCTTGTGGAGAAAGGTCTCAATGACGACGTCTCGGAAAATTGGGGACGTAAGCTGGATACGCTGATGTCTACCGACCAGCGGGCCAGACAGGCATTCCGCGCCTTTGCGTCCAGCGATTCGCATGGTCAAGCCATTTCTGCTATCGTTCGAGCTAGTTTCGACAGACTTACCAAAGACGATGTGAGTGACGTAGGCGACATCGGCAGTACATTGGTACGTTTGCTGTCGCTCTGCCCACAGCGTTACTGGACCTTTGCGCACTTGGTGCAAGACTTTCGTACTTTGGAACCTTCTGTCTTGTCCAACAACGTCGGTCGCCGTCTCGCAGCCGCCCATGTATACGGTCTGCTTGCGTCTCACCCAGAATGTGATCAGACAGAGGTACAAAAGTCACAAACACGCTTCTTCGACAAGCTCGGTAGTTGGCAATCAGCCGTCGGTGCAGATGTCAATCAAATCAGCGGCATTATCACCGCTCTTGGGTATTCTTTTAGTAGGACACACTGGAGAGGGACTAAGTCGGCCAGTGATGTTGTGCAAGAACACCCGGTGCATAAGTTACTAGAGACGATTGTCGCGATCCTGAAAGAGACACGAGACGCAACACTCAAAGCCGCGGCATTTGCTTGCGTTGACCAGCTTAGTCTCTTTCACGTCATCGCCCCTTCAACCATTTCAAAATACACAAGTACTGAGGAACTCGCTGCGGAGACGTATGATTCGGCGAAGACAGGCAACATTAGTGCTATATTGGCATTGGGTCACTTGTCGATGATAACCGAAGAAACCGAGGAAGCTGGACAAGCCTCTGACTACAAGTCCACTGGCGACAAGCTATATGAACTTCACGAGGTCCGCCAGTCAGAGGTTCAATTCACAGTGGGTGAAGCACTGAGTTGCTTTGCTATTGGCTGGGATTCAAAAGCTCTTGTTGCGGAACTTGATATTCTTCACCCAGACCAACCACAAACCCCTTGGGATGGACCCTTGCGGACGCCTGATGGGCCTAAACGAGAAAAAACCTTCCAACTTGTTCTTGAAAAGACGCTGAAGGGCTGTGTTCAGACCAAACCTTCGCTAAAGAAGGCATCAGTGATATGGTTGCTCTGTCTTCTACAATATTGCGGGCACAAGCCCGGCATGCAGGACTATCTTGGTCAATGTCAGGCTGCTTTCAAGGGCTGCCTATCCGATCGCGATGAAGTCGTACAGGAAGCTGCATCACGAGGTCTCGGTCTTGTCTACGAGAAGGGTGATCGCGAACTGAAAGACGATCTTGTTCGTGACCTTGTCGGCTCGTTCTCAGACAACAAGTCGAAAATGGCAGGCACCGTCTCAGAGGATACACAACTCTTTGAAGCTGGTGCATTGCCCACAGGTGATGGAAAGTCGATTACGACCTACAAAGACATTATGAGCCTCGCAGCCGAGGTTGGTGATTCGAGTTTGGTGTATCGCTTCATGTCGATGGCTTCCAACAATTCCATTTGGTCCAGTCGTGCTGCATTTGGCCGATTTGGGCTAAGTAACATCTTCTCAGACTCGAGCGTCGACGGCTATCTGGCGCAAAACCCAAAGCTGTATCCCAAACTCTATAGATACAGGTATTTTGACGGGCTCTCCTGCATTTTTCGGCGGATCCACTGACGTAATTTAGATTTGACCCCAATCCCAACGTTCAGCGTTCCATGAACGATATCTGGAACGCCTTAGTCAAAGACTCTTCAGCCACCATTGACAAGCATTTCGATGCCATCATGGACGATTTGCTTGTCAGCATCCTAGGAAAGGAGTGGCGTGTGCGACAAGCTGCGTGCGCTGCAATTGCGGATCTCGTTCAGGGCCGTGGCATTGACAAGGTAAACTCATGTCAAGTCAAAATCTCATAATGGCCGCTGATTTGTGTAGTACGAGAAGTATCTCACTTCGATTTGGGACAAGTGTTTCAAAGTGCTCGACGACATCAAGGAAACGGTCCGCGTCGCTGCCGCATCACTTGCCCGCGTCTTAACTGCCATTCTCACCCGCTCTCTTGAAGCGGGGGACGCGTCTCTCAAGACAGCAAACGCTCAACTGACCCGGGTTCTTCCATTTCTGTTTTCGACCTCGGGTCTCGAGTCTTCGGCCGAAGAAGTACGAATGTTTTCTGTTCAAACACTTCTCCAGATTGTCAAGAAAGCCAATGCCAAAACCCTGAACCCACACAGCCCTGAACTCATTGAGCGTTTGCTCGGCTTACTCAGTAGTCTCGAGCCGGAAGCGGTGAATTATATTCATCTTAACGCTTCAAAGTATAACCTTACTGCGCAGAAGATTGACGACATGCGTCTTGCCTCTGTGCGCTCATCGCCACTCACAGAGTCTATCGAACGCTGTCTCGACCTCGCAGACGCCGAGACAATGAAGGCGCTCATGCCCCGCCTCGAAGTCGCTATGAAAGCTGCTGTTGGACTACCGTCCAAGGTGGGATGCAGCCGCGTCCTCGTCACTCTTGCAACACGACATCGATTCTTATTTGGTCCGTACGCGGACCACTTCTTGAAGCTGGTACAAAAGCACATTCACGACCGTAATGACACCGTATCTTCCAGTTATGCCGCAGCATCTGGATATGTCGCGCGTCTGGTCTCTGACAATCAACTGTTATCCACCATTTCCTTCGCCAAAACCCAGTACTTTGAGACTGAAGAGGGCTCGGATCGCGCGCGTTTGCTGGCCGGTGACATTATACACGCCATCAGTCAGCACGCTACGGATCGTTTCACTAGCTTCTCTTCTGAGTTACTGCCCTTTGTCTTCCTCGCCAAGCACGATGGCGAAGAGAATGTGTGCAAAGCGTTCACCGAAACATGGGACGAGCATGTCGCAGGAAGCAGAAGCGTGTCCTTGTATCTCAACGAGATTCTTGCATTGTGCGACCATCATCTCGAGAGTAGGCAGTGGGCGATTAAACACTCCGCCGCAAAAGCTGTTGCTGATGCTGTCTTATCTATCACTTCCGCTGTTGGTAGCGAGAATCTTGACAAGTTGACGGCGGAGAAGATCTGGCCTGTGCTGGACAAGGCACTGAGTGGGAAGAGTTGGGATGGAAAGGAGGTTGTTCTCGAAGCTTTTGTGCGGTTCGTTGAACGAGGAGAGGCATGGTGGAAAGAAGATGGCCAGGCAGTCAGAAGCAAAAACTTGGAGAAAGTAGCGATTAGAGAGGCGAAGAGGAAAGAGGGCGCCAATGAGAAGGTTGTCAGGCCTGCGCTGGACAAACTGCAGGGGCATACAGGCAATCCGTGAGCGCCTTCGGTAGTCAGATGAATTGCAAACTCATGGGAACAGACAGTGGCTCGACTCGGTGAAGAGCTAGCCATACAACAGCTGGTTCAATTTACGGCTTTCTCCTGATTCAAACTTTGTTTATGTATCTTGCTTCATAAGTGTGAATCTCTTTACAGAGCGACAAGCATCTCTTGCGTTCTCTTACTTTGATTCTATCAGCTTGTATGCGTCTCCAAGTAGCAAACATGAGGTAGCAAACGGCAAACATCAAACAGCAGATGTCAAATAGCGAGCGGCGGACGTCAAACAATATAGTACACCACGCACAGGCCCGAATCATGACCGGCTTAATAACCACCTGCGCTATTCCACACCACATCTTCAGGGGCCATCCAACCAAGATCCTTTCGACAGCCAAGATCCTTTCGAGATGTGCGGCCGTACAGATCTGCATCAAAAACACGCCTGCGGGCATACGCTCCCTCTAGAGCCCTGCGACGAGTACGCTCACTTACTACAAATGTGTCTTGCAAATCCAGGAGAATATCGCAGGTCCTATGGGCAGACATGCGGCAGAAAATCTCAAACGTGGAGGAATGCAGATTTTGTAAGGAAGGTAAGGATATCGAGGGCGAATGGGCTTATGGCAGGAACTGGAAAGCTGCAGAAAAATTCTTGAAATGAACAGGAAGAGGAAAAGACGGCAAGCAGCGGTGAGATGGTTCTTGGGTCTATACAGCGGCAATCATCCAAGAAAGCTCGCTTTAAGCATCAGGATGAAGATGATGATAATGTGTAATCTTCGCTGCTTCCGCACGCCATTGCATCGGGTCTTCAGAGCATTTCCGTATTCATGCCAGTCGTTCGCAGATAGTCCGTACAGAGAACAGCATAGTATTCCACAGCAACGTGATTTTAGCTTGCCCGCATCCAAGGGACAGACCCCCTCTTCGGCAGACACTTGTCTTCGGTGACATGGAACCTACGAAGTACGAAGTTCCAAGTTGTGCGACTTGAACTGCCGTTCATGTTTGTTTTTGCTACCTCATGCCGAGGTTTGATGAACCTTCAAGCAAGGAGCCTTCCGATGCCGTCTGCTGATGCCTCCACAAGCTTCTGGTCTTAGCCACAGCTCCGTCGCGAGGAGTCTGGATGACAACTTCGAGGTTGCCAAGAGCCCTGTCAGCATGGTCGAAGTTGGGCTAGCTAGCTATTGCACTACTCTCCGCCAATCTTTGACCTGGCATGTTTTCTAAGCGCCGCTGCCTCCACCAAACAAACCCGATCGGCGGCTCTGTTGCGCTTCGAAGGACGCCACTAGTCCACAAATGTTACACCTCCTTGCTACGATACTCGATTGAGTGCTCACGATTGCAGAGCTCCATGTGGCTGAAAGAAGAAGCAGCGATAGGGCGCTGGTTTGCAACACCACCTGCTCGGTACGAAGGATGGCGAGTATGTAAACAGATGGATGACGCATGAGGTCAAGTTGCAGGAGCTCGATCCATGGTACTTGCCAGCAGATGCAGCCAACAGAAGGCAATAACGCTCATTGCTCTCTACGGCCGATGCTCGACGCAGCAGGACTGCCGCTGGCAGCTGGCGGCATGGCGGCGAGGGATGTCCTGCGCATGCTTCTGTTCACGATCATTCAGAGGGCAAGTCGGATCTGCCATGCCGACGTGGCAGCTCAGTTCATTTATTTACAAAGCAAACGTCTGCAGAGGCTGCTTGTTCTGCATCGGGGGTGCACTTAGCACTGTGCAGGCAGGTACTGAGGCGACAGGGCCGGGCAGTCAATGCCGATGCCGAGTGCGAGCCGTGCAGCTCGTACACAGTGCACACAGTGGAGGAGTGGCGGTGACTACGAAGATACAGACGGTGGCACGCATACGATGGGGTGTCACACGCATCCCGATCCACGCTGATGGGGACCGAATTCTCATACGGCCCGGTTTGGCCCTCATGAATTTCAATGAGAGTAGCCGGTCCCGACAGTCTGGGTGCTTGTCCCAGGCGAGCTAGCGCATCGGGCTTGAGCAGTCGAGAATCACAGCAACTTGCAGGGCCGGAGATGGGCACAGCGACGCAGCCCTCACGGCTGCCCCTCTCGCGATGGGAGCACAGAGGCAGCATCGGCACAGGCGACGCCGCGGTGCGTGCTGCGGTGCACGCTGCGGTGCGGCCAGCGGCGCTATGGCAGCATTGGCGGGGCTGGAGTTGGAGCTGGAGTTGGAGCTGGAGCTGCAGCGCTGGAGCAGGCGCCGCCCACACGCGCCGCGAGGTGACTGCGGTCGGCCGCGCTGCAGCGCTTGTGGGCGACGGCAGCGTGTCGCCCATGGCCTGAAGCGGCGGGCGGCCGTGCAGCCCAGCCGCCGTGCTGCTGGCGGCGAGCGTCGCAGAGCCGTGGTGCCGTGGTGATGGCAGGCGAGCAGCGGCGGCGGTGATAGGCCGGGGCAAGTGCTGGCTGCATACCGCGCTGGGATGGAAGCACGACCATCCTCTCTTGGCGCGCCTTTGATCCCGCCGCGCTGGACAGCAAAATCTCGGTCGGTCGCCCAAGGAAAGCCATGTTTCTTGTCTCTTTGTCCATTCTGCCTCGATGCCAGCCTTGCGCGGACCGTGTGTGAACTCGACCCCCGCCTGACGGCTGCTGTTTGTCTCCTGCCCGCGCTCCCCGGCCGCCTGTCTGCCTGCACCGCTGCCCGCTGTGCGCTGCCCGCTGTGCGCTGCCCGCTACCACGTTCGCTGCACCACTCGCGCGCCCTGCCACCCTTGCCCTCGCGGACCCAGCAGCGCCCGTCCGCCCGCCGCCCGCCGCCCGCCGCCCGCCGCCCGCCGCCTGCCCGCCGCCTGCTGCACACGGCACCGCACCGCCCGGCCACGGCGCCCCACGATGGCCCTGCTGGATCGCGACGCTGCCGCCCGCGCCGCCAAACCGCACGCCGCCGGCCCTGCGTCGCCGCTGGCCCGCGTCCTGCGCGAGTTCGAGCAGCTTGTGCTGGACCTCGAGCGCGGCCTGCAGCGCTCGCTCGACGACCCCCGCGCCGCGCAGTGGTGCCCGCACCGCCAGGACCGCCACGCCCTGCGCCGCGAGGCCTGCCGCATGGCCGTCGCCGACCTCAGCGACACGTACACCCGCAAGCACATCCGCCGCTCGCTCAGTGCCGCCGAGGCCGAGGGCAAGCGCGCCGAGGACCAGCTGCACAGTCTCGCCGTGCCCGCCGCCCCTGCCGGCCTCGATGCCCCCGACGCCCTCGGCATCCACAGCGGCCACTTCCGCCTGTACTCGTCCGAGCTCTTCGACCTGCTGGGCCAGCCGACCGACCTGCGCCTCGGCACCCTGCGCTTCCACCACCGCCCCGCTGCCGCCGCCGCCGCCCGCCCCGACGCGCCCCCCCACGGCGTCACCGTCGAGCTCGCCCTGAACAACTCGTTCTTTGTCGCCGACTCAGACGAGACCCTGCCCTACCACACCTTCCGCCTGCCCTCTGCGCCCTCGCTGCAGAACAGAGGCATCTTGAGCCGGGACCCCGACCACGACGGTGCCTTCCCCGACTTCGACTCGTGGCTGCTCTTCACCTTTCTCGGCAGCGGCTGCCTGAAGCTGGAGGTGCCCATCGAGATGTGCGCCAGCGTGTACGGCGGCCGTCTGCGGGGCCGCGTCGACGAGGAGGTCACCTTTTGGGGCTTCTTCGTCGACGACGATGTTCATCCTTAGCCCCTCTTGACTTTGCTTGCACCCGACTTGCGGATTGGCCCTTAGACTGGCGTTTGGCTTTGGAGTTGGGCGCTATGGGAAACGCTGCGAGCCTCGGCGACAAGAGCGGCCGCACATGCACTTACGACTTACGAATTTCCTTGACATCATACTACGCCTTTGTCATCTTCACCTCTGTACCATGCATGCATCATCTACCTATCCATCGCGCATGGGCTCCCTATATTCTTCATTTCCATATTTTGCTGTACGCTCGGGCGGCATTCTGCATAGCATTGATTTATTCCAAAATTCGGAAAACAGAGGTAGATGGTAGATAGGCATGGACAGCGCGCACTCGGAGCAAATGTAACCTCTCGATAATGGTAGAGTAAATGAACGAATCAGAGACGGCGGACCATCTTCGGCAGCCGCACCTTCCATCTTCCCTCATCTCAACCTTGTAGAATAATTTTGCCGCGTCGTTGAACAACCACACAACCTGCACAGAATGGCTCCAGCGCTTCCAACAGCAGACCCAGCGGCTACCGCGCCCATTACGCTTGTACCAGCTAAGCTGGGCAATTTCCGCGATGCTGATAACCAACATGTCGATGCCAGCGACAGCGACCAATCAGATGCGAGTGGGCGGAGTCTTTCACCAACGCGGCAAGGCCTTAGCAAGGCCAAGAAGAAGAGGGAGCGCAGGCAGTTTGGTGCGTTTGCGGATGAGCTTGGTGACCTCTTAGGCGCTGCGTTTCAATCCAATGATCAGCCAAAGTCTTCTGCGCTGCCTGCAAGCACGAATGCAGGTACGTGGACCGTGACAAGGCATAAGATCAACTTATCTAGCCCTGCCGTGGAAAGATCAGCCATTGTCCACATGCCTAACATTATATGCAGTGGGTCCGAATACAGATGGCGATCTCGAGATGCAAGCCGAACCTCATCTAACGGGACCAAAGATGTGTATGTGATCCCTTTGCTTCTATAGACTTCAAGTTCTGTCTCATAACCTGATTACCTGCACTTGAATCTGATCCATCTCAGCGAAGCGCCAGCGGCAGAACTTGGCAAGAATGCAAGCTCGAAAGCTTGCTAAGGAGCAGTCCAAGATGGTCACAGTAGAGGAACAGGCAGTTGCCGCAGAAAGAAAGGGAATGACAATCCAAGAGTATCGCGGCCAGAAACCACCAAAGAAGAAGAGCGAAAAGAATGACAGTCAAAGGAGAAGATCGAGAAAAGAACGGGAGCGTTTGAAGAAGAAGGCCGAGCAGGCAGGCGCGATGGAGATTGACTAAAGAATCACATAGCAGGAGTATAGAAGCAAAGGTACGGAATTGAGACTTTTCAAAAGCCCACGACTGTTCCTTCTTCTCCTCCCGGCGTCCTCCCAGATGACACAACATCTCCAGACTTCATCTGTCCAGTTTTTCCGCGCAATGATGTGCTGCTGAGCCGTTTCCCCAAATGCCATGATGTTCAAAGCGTTGTGTATCGATTGGTGAGATCGGTTCTGGTGTCGCTCCTGCCTCCTTCATGAAATCAGATACCCCACCTGCCCCGAGACTTCACTCTAGATAGCAAGTTCGCTCAGATATCGAAACATGAACTCTTTCACCACACTGCTCCTCTGATTGCCCCCTGACTGTCGCCTGTCCAGCCTCACCATGTCTGCCCCCGACACCAACAAGTCCAGCGAGGGTATCGTCGGCCAGATCGGCAACTCCACCTCCAACGCTGCCAACTACATCTCCAAGGTCTCTAGTATGTACTCAGAACGAGCTGTATCGAGTTCTACAGCCTCCCCTATTCACAACATTTGCTAACTCTGTATAGCTGATAATGCCAAAGCGGCAGCGAAACGAGCCAAGATGAAGGAGAAAAACAATCGCAACCGGAAGAAGCGCCGAGAGAAGGAGAAGCTTGAGCGCAAGAATGTCAAAAATCAAGCTCGTCTCAGTCCTGCACAGTATGCACACTTGTCTAGTCTGGATATCCCTGGCCCTATTGCTGACCTGGATTGTGCAGGGACGAGGAAGATGGAGTGAATGATCAACACATAGCGCAGACACAGCTTGCGGGTAAAGGTCAGTTACACCATGCCCTGTGATGAGAAGGAGATCCTCACAAATGTCTTAAGGAGAGGCTGGAATGGCTGAAGACCGAGCTGGCAAAGACCAAGTCAACAACTGAACCGTTGTCATGCTATATGCCTGGATGAACAATATTGAGGCATGTATAGCCCTTCAACATACCTCACAGTTGGCTACATCCCAAAATGCTATGTTGTCCATGGTGTTTGTCGAATGCCTGGCAGAAGTCAATGCTCGTACATGGTTCTTTCTTCAGTGAAGGTTTTGATTGTTACGGAATGCGAGGATCTCACTCAGTCGCGCTAAACCAGTGGACCCCTATTAAGTTTAAGTCTGGAAGTAACGGCTCTTTTCACTCGTATCGTGGGTCGCCAATGCAATTGCCTACTGTATATACTTCATGGTCGATATCTGCGTGTGGTTCGGCTCTGAATACCACAGCTCAACATCGCATACACACCTTCCAACCATGCTTAATGCACCTCGCGCTCACACACAAGGCCGTACCCACCATCATGCTGGAGGCTGCCCAGCTAATCGGTACCGTATAGTCACCGCCTCCAGCCCGGAGCAACGCGCCCGATATTGGCCCTCCCACAAGGGCGCTGAAACCGATTACTGTAAACGCCATTCCCAGCCTTGTACCAGTTTTGTTGATATCTGGACTGTATGCCCCTATTACTGAGGGGAAGAGCGACTGGAAAGCACCTGCACCCATGCCATAGAAAACCACCCAGACGTAGTATGATGTAATGGAATGTACGGAGAGCCAGATCCATAACATGACAACGTTGAACAAAAGAGCCAATGTCTGCACGTTGAGTACGCCAATATAGCGATCCGCGATATATCCAGGGAGAACGCGTGCTGGAAGACCCACGCCGTTGAGGATAATGACAAGGTTGAGCGACTCGTTATAGGACATGCCCAGCTCATCGCGCGCGAACGAAGCAACCTGTCCACAGTAAGCTAGATGTACTGTTGTGTTGTAGTTAATGAATGACACACGTAGTAGAAGACACAATATACAGGAGGCATCATGAAGCATGTCCCCAATACTTGTAGGCAGTATGGCGCGTCCTTGAAAGCCGCCCAGTCTAGTAGTGGATCGGTCTTCCTCGGGGGTAATCGCGGCCGCATGAAAGCGATACAGAAAGCGAGGCTGGTCAAATTCATGAAGCCCAAAACCCGAACGGTCCAACCAAAGCCAACCTTGCCCAATAGTTGACGCCTGGCCCAAGTCAGTCATTGGAATCGTGAAACAACGCATTCTGCACTCACAATACGAGCGGATAAAGCACACCGCCCATGGCGGTTCCACTCGTCACTATGCCCAATGCCATAGCTTTCTTCTTCGCAAAGTATGTTGAGCAGACTCCCATGATGGGAACGAAGAAAATGCCGCCACCCATACCAGTGCAGAACCCTTGTGTCAGGAGAATCTGCCAGTAGGTGTGTGCCACGCTCATGGTGAAGATTCCAACGAGCTGTATCACAATGCCCAAAGCGACTGTGGGACGAAACCAGCCTCTATCCAACGCACGGCCGCTGAAGATGCCGAGACCGAACACCAAACATGCCTGCACAGAACCAATCCATGATATTGTTGAAGCGGGTTCAGGAAGTATGGCTTCGTAGTAAGGCTGCCAGGCGCCAAATGAATTGACAAAACCCCACGAATTGACAATGGCTAGCCATGCGCAGAAGACTTGACTCCAGGCGCGAAAGCCACCATCGGGAGGAGGGCCGGGCTCAGAGAGCGAGTGGGTAGTGATATGTGACTGTATGCGTCCGAGAGCATTCTCTGGCTTTGACCTTGTTCCAATAATTGTGGAATCGAGTGGAAATGCGCTGATGCCGGGTGCGGGGGCGTCGATGTGTGTTTCGGCTTTCTCTCCGTCGTGAGGAGTGTGGTTGTGAGATTCCATGACGTCGGTCAATGACAGCGAGAGACTTGCAAAACATGCATCTGAGGCAGAAAATAATGGCCCAAAGACCTCCCCATGGCCGGTTTCGGGATGACTCAGAGGTGTGATGTACACTGACAATCTTCAAGAGTCATCGATACAGACAGGGCGAGATCTTGGCAAGGGTTGCAAGTCTTCCGGTTACGCTCGCAGGGCGTAGGTTATCGATGACAACGATGACAGAGATGGAGAATGGGGTAGCTCGGTCCGAGAGCGGTTAGAAGGACGCTGAGAGGTGACGTTCGTGAGCACGATCAGTGGGGTTGCGCCACCCAGAACTATGTCGGCTATAAGCGGGAATTGGCTAGCAGAAGTCGGGCGCAGATCAACGAGTCAGGACACAGTGATTGCAACGACGCTCTCGACGCCGGCCAGTGCTTGAGGGCTGGAGACGCATAGAACTCTCTAGGTCTTGGCGAGGCGCTGGACGAAGTCAAGATCGCGCTCATGCTGGCCTGCTATGATGTAGACCCAACGTGTTTCGGCCTTTTTCCACCAGCGGTTCGGCAGGTATGCCTCAAGCATGTAGTACTCGTCGCGCTGGTAGGGGAACTCGAGGCTTGGAGGGCCGTGCCTAGCCAGGAAGGCATCGGTGCCAGCGGCGGCGTCTTCCTCCGTCATGCGGATGTGGGTGCGCTGATTGCCCTTATTCCTCGAGTGCCTCCGGATGGCGCGCACGGTGCTGTCGAGATGCATCTCCAAGATGCGGGCGTGCCACAGAGGGTGGGCGACGGCACGGCGGGCGATGCGGGCATTGCGGGCTACCAGCTTGTCGTTCCACGGCGTGGGCTGGCCCCGCGGCAGGACGGGGATGGGTACGCCGTGGTCGAGATTGGACTGCCAATGGGCAAAGTCCAGCAGCAGGCCCAGGTTGTTCCACGTCAGGATGCAGGTGAGGCAGGTGCATAGCTCGTGTGGGTCGGGCGGCTGGATGTGCTGGTAGGGGCGCCGGTGGATGTTGAGCTGTGTCTGGCGGGCGGGATCGGTGAGCAGCTCGCGCACGGCGGGCTCGACGTCACGCAGGAGCCACGGCGTCGGGAAGCACTTTGCGAGCAGCGCGTACCGCCGTTCGATGATGGCCGCGCCCAAAACGCGCCCGTGGGTCGCAACGAGCGCGTGGAAGCGACTGTGGGCGAGGCTGAAGCCGACCACGTCACGCGGCGACAGGTGCACGAGACACTCCAGCAGCAACTCGGCTGGCAGCTCGCTGAGCCTGACCGCCGCGCCCCTTCTCTTGTCGCGCGCCCCGCGCCGCCGCTGCATGCGCTCGGTGCGCTTCGACTTGAGCGCCAGCGCCCCCGTCCGGTCCTCGAGTGGCTC
Source organism: Boeremia exigua (assembly GCF_020726555.1). Classification (NCBI taxonomy): domain Eukaryota; kingdom Fungi; phylum Ascomycota; class Dothideomycetes; order Pleosporales; family Didymellaceae; genus Boeremia; species Boeremia exigua. Next base: position 995,472 of record NW_025763532.1, read on the forward strand.
GTCGCCGTCGCTGTCGCCGACATGCCGCGGCATCTCGTCGTCGTCGTCGTCGTCGTCGTCGTTGTCGTGTGGCTGTCCTGTGCCTGCCGTGTGTCTGTCCTATGCGTGAGCATGCGCCCTGCAGGAGCTCTCGGGTGGCGTGCGGGGCCGCAGTGTGCCAATGACGCCGTCTCACGTGCCCTGAACTGCAGGACATCCTGCACCCTGTGCCTGCCTGACAAATCGCGCCGTAGCTGACATAGCGCACCCGTCGGTCCTCCTGCGCCGCTGATTCGCCAATATTCCTCGCCTCGGCCATGACGCCATCCTTCCATTTGTAAGCCGAGCATCACTGTCTGCGTACATATATCTACACATGGCCCATTCAAGGATCCACCCGCACCCAGCCCAAGCTGTTCACCATGACTGTCGCAAACTTCATCCACATCGACCCCGCATCCTACACAGGAAAGCCCTGGTCCAAGGTCGACGGTCCCGGCCAAAACTTTGAGCGCAAGAGCCATTCTCGAGAGGTCCACAATCTGCGCGCCAGGGAACATGAATTTACCACAGACAACTCTGGCTTTGCCGTTTACACCTACCCTGCTAAGGAGAAGCTTTTTACCGACGATGCCGTTGTGAGACACAGCTACTATCAGGAAGTCGAGAATCTTCTCCGCAGCAAGATTCCCGGCATCAAGAAAGTCCATATCTTTGACCACACCATCCGCCGCAGAGTCAAGGGCTCCGCCCGCCAGCCCGTGCAACAGGTTCACGTCGATCAGACCCCGGCCGCTGCCGAAGCCCGTGTCCGCCGGCACATTCCTCAGCAAGAGGCCGATGAACTTGTAAAAGGCCGTTACCAAATTATAAATGTCTGGAGACCAATTGAAAATCCTGCGTCCGACCACCCTCTTGCTGTCATCGACTGGCGGACCACTGCCCCTTCGGACTTTATTGCCACTGATCTGTTGTATCCGCGACGAGATTCGCAGGATGCGGACGACGACGACCGTGGCAAGGAGGTTCTGCCAGATCCGAGCAAGTACAACTCAACCGAGGGCTATGAGGTCAAGGGCGAAACGATGGGCGTGGCGCCGAACGACAACCACCGATTCTACTACCAGAAGGATATGACACCAGATGAAGTATTACTCCTTAAGTGCTTCGATTCATATGGTGAGGGCATGCCGAACGGAATACAAGGCATTGCTGTTCGAACGCCACACACAGCGTTTGATGACCCACAGACCCCCGAGCACGCACCAGGCAGGCAAAGTATCGAAGTGAGGTGCTTGGTATTTTACCAGTAGTGCACTTAGGTAGTGTATAAAACTATCTGCTTATGCAATGGTCGTTGCTCCAACATCATTTAAAATGTCTTGTCGCACATCACAAATGTTCTTCTCGGCATCGTGCCGCTGACAAGACAAGAATCCCCCTGCGCTTGCCAGCACTCACTGCAGTCCGTATCATACGATGTTACGATTGGGACTCACGCGAGTATCGTCTAGATGCGTCCATGTGACCTCCCACTAGTTGCGGCGGGTGCGGAGTGAGCACGAGCCGCCATCGTAAGCGTTGTAGATCTAATTAAGGTTTCGCTTCCGCACAACCAAACACCCTCATGTTTGAACCAACGATATCCGGAGGCTTGACAGTGTGTCCTCCGAAACGTTGAAGCATTATGTCCCAAGAAAAGCGAAACATCCTTGTTGATACAATTCAGTGCCTAGAATGCGGCATTGTGAGCAAACGGGTGATCGTCGGCCATGGGTGCTGTGTACGTCTTGAAACGTTCCCACTCTCACAACTGTCTCCAGAGCGTCGAGTGCGCGTTTCTCAACCCCTGGGATCCATCCAATCCCTGTAAATTTGATTGCCGGTTTATCATCTACGATTTCCCCATTTTCGTGGCGATCTGTGGTTTTGCTGGCTGAACCACCGCCTACATGGACGTTTATTCACAGAATGCTGACGCCACGAAGGCTTAATACACCAGTACAGGTACTGGATCACCAAAGAAGATACCTTAATAAAATTACAGCAAGCTTTAAGGGCTATGAGGAAGGAAGAGAAAGTCTGGTGGGTGCGGATGGGAGAAGCAGGAGCCAGCCAGGGAAGAAGCCGAAGCTGATGCACAGGACAGCAAACATCACGACGCAAAATCAACCAAGTGCAACAACCACGATTAAGCTCACACTTGAGGCCCTGAACGATCTGCGAACCACGCATACTATTCCTATTGAAGTAATGGCTTCTGCAACTTCAAAACCTGAGGGAAGCGCAAGAGTTCAGATCGAGTCACTACCGGGACAAAATCAAGATAAGCCAACTCTTGATGCTGCCAAATTGGAAGTTCCAGTGCTGCCAGGTGTCAATCAAGATACTTCGCGTATGGGCGATATTCCAGTATCACCCGCCGCAGCGCTCACACCTTCGCAGGTGCCTGCCATAATAGTGGACAGACCTCTTCCTGGGCAGAACCAAGTCGATCCTATTATGGGTGAGCTCGCCCCTCTATTGATTTCATCTATGGCGCCAGAGCCCTATGTTCTACCCTCAAACCCCCCCTCTTCGACGCCATCAGTCGCCAGCCAAGTATCTGCAACATCAATGTCCACATTGATAGCTCAGTCGACTTCAGTATCATTGGATTCATCATCGGTAGTCGGCTTTTCTACTTCGTTCACAATACCGTCCTTTACCTCCTTCCTCACTAGCACCCGATCGGAGCAAAGCAGAGAAGAGGCTTCTGTCACACTGGCTCTGCCGAGTCCATCAGCTGTTGCTTTGACGACGAGCACTACAAGCTCCGATACTACCAAATCTGCTACTTCACAAGCCATCGCAGCTGCGCAATCAGCACCGGGAATATTAACGTCAACTGCCGCGGTTGCTGTCGCCTCTCAGAATTCTACAGCCGAATCTGAAGTTCGTAATGGGAGTATCTTAAATCCCATGGCAAGGACACTACTCATTGTATTTGTGGTTCTTGGTAAGCAATGCTTGGTCACTCCGTCCGCACCCAACTACTAATATTCAATTAGGAGTCTTGTCAGTCATCGTTGCAATAACCATCTCCATAATGGTCAGGTCTCATAGGAAACGTTTCCAAACAAAACAAAATGACCCTCGGACTCGAACCGCATACGATACGTCGGACCGCCGTGCTGACGACAATCCCCACATCTCCACCGATACCAATGACAACCCTTTCTTGACAGCGAGTGAGAAGGCAATCATAGATCGTGCAGCGTCACCTGATAGAGATTCTGATTTGAACTCATCGTATCGGCTGTCGGAAGCGGTCAGCTCGTTTATCAAGAAGTCGAGAAGGCTGACGTACAAGATCTCACCTTGATGGTGTATGTCATACGTGATCGGAAACATAGACAAGAGTAGCGCATAGAACTTGTATAATCAATATCACAAGGTGCGACGAAATTGCCATACGCTTGTCAGCCTCCTTCGTGAATAGTGGCGGGATGAGTTGGCTTGATTCCACGATGATGGTACCACATTACCACCAGCACAACCACGGCTTAAGCCTCAAAGACAGAGCATGGCCGGATGCTTTTTGGTTGACGTTGAGACAGTTATTGGCTCAACCCATCTGGAAACCGAACAATAATAAGCATGCCCAGGCGGTACCGTACCAGTGCTTGCGCGTGCTACCCGCTATAAGTGTCGGCCCTATAGGCCAACGTTGGAACTTAGGGGTAGCTATAGGTAGCGGGGCTAGTATACATACTTAAGGCTCTCTACCCTATTCCTACTTAGTAATAAACAGTCTATAAGTTTGTTAATAGAGTATTAAAAATAAAGGTATGTTATAAAAATCTTATAAATAGAATTAAAGTATCTATATATGCTTTATAGTATAGAAGTAAATATAGTAAAGTATTATAGTAGTAGAAATATATATAGTTAAAGTCTAGTATACTATCTATTTTTTAAATAGCTAATTAAAATTTACTTTTTAGACTATAATATTAAGACTTAAGCTTTAAGTAGTACTAATATAGTAGTAAAAAAGTAAAAGTTAGGTAAGTTCTAGAATAAAGCTAGCTAACTAGTACTATAGCTTCTATATACTTTAAGTATAAAAGTTAAATTACTTTAGTCTAGAAAACTCTAGCTAAGTATTATTATATCGACGCAGGTAATAAGACCCTCTAATATAGTTCCAATTCTACTATAAGGTATATAGGAGCACTAGGAAAGTTAATAACTATAAAGTTATTAAGATAACTTAGAATACTCTTTACTCTAGTAAATTCCTAGTTAGGTTTAGTGCTTAGATAATCACGCTATAGAATCTCCTAACTCTAAGGAGTATTTTCCTGTGCTTACTAAGCCTATAGCTCTACTAGTTCTAGAGATATTTCTTGTTCTATTCTTAGTAGTATAGAGAAGCTTCTAGAATAAGCTTATAAATATATACTACTATTATTAGTAGGGATTATGTGTATAGATGCGTAATCTACTTATAAATCCTATTAGTATATTACTAATAAGAATAGTCTAGTATTATCTAGAATATTCTGCTTAGTAATAGAGTAGGGAGGAAGAAAGTATAAGTACTCCTATTCCCCTATATATTATCCTATACCTAGCAACTAAGAGTATAAGCTATATATACTATTATATATCTTTATTATCTACTCTTTTTTATATCTTTATTATCTCTTTAGGCTATACGCTTCCCTATTAGGAAATTACTAGTCTAGTAAGTCTAGGTCTACTAGACAAGGGAGAAAGTAGACTAGTCCTCCCCCTACTTTCTTTATAATAACTAGGGAGAATCTTATTCCTATAGGTCTTGTATAAAGATTACTTAAAAACTATCTATTCTAGAACTGCTATAGGCCTGCCTTTTATACCTATAAGTCTTAGTTAGCTATAGATAGATAAGAAATAGCAATAGGGGTAAGTTAGGACTAAGTTAGAGGGGAGTTAGTTCTAGATAGCTATAGATATATCTAAGGCTTAACTTAGGATTAAGCTAGAGCTAAGTTAGATATTATTTAAGTTAGGTAGTATCTTATTTATAAGATTTAAGATTTTAGTAGTTAATTCTTATATTACCCCCCTCCTTTATAGTTATATTGTCCCTAATATAGTTAATTAGCCTTGCACTTGTCCCTGCACTAACTTAGTTCTAAGCTAGCTCTACCCTACCTTACTATCTCTTTATTTATACCTTATTATTATTTATTTATTATATAATTATTAATAAAGGACCCTATATTTATATATAGCACGCACTTAGTAGTAGCTAATAAGGCTATACCTAGCTAAGTTAGGAGGCTTATAGGTCTATAATACTATTTATATAGCAATTTTATATCTCTAGTATAACTAACTAGGCTTGGTACCTAAGCTAGTAGTAAGGTATAAATAATTATGCCTATATACTAATATTCTTTAATAGATACTACTTTCTACTATAAGTTAATATCCTTAATTTTAACTTAAGCCCCTACTAATCCTTCCCTAGGCTTATTTCTTAGTTACTATACTAATACTAGTCCCTCCTAGCACTCTTATAGTAGCCTATTAGGTTATCTACCTTTATTCTATATATACCCTAGTAAAGGGTAATTAGATTAAATAGAAGTTTAATTTAAGAACCTTATCCTAGTATATATACTATATATAGTAGAATAAGAAGTGTTAACTAGTAATATTATAATATTCTTATCCTACTTATAATTATATACTAACCTAGGAAGGTTCTAATTTATATTAGTCCTAAGTATACTACTCTTATAGAGGTGCTTAATGCATAGGTTAAGGTATTAGTAAAGGATAAAGAGGGGATTTTAGCTAGGGAAGCTGCTACTATAAAGAAGGTATATATAGATATATAGCATAATATTTATTAGGCAGCACTTAAGCTTTCTAGTATTATATAAGTAGCAACTATATAACTTAAGGAGGTATTAGTAACTAGTATTCTTCTATACTACTTCTATATATAACCTAACTATAATATATAGGCTTAAAAGATATTAAAGAGGCTTACTAAGGAGGTAGGTATCCTAATAGAGGAGGTCTAGGTGTTAAGAAAGATAGTAGTAGACCTTTAGTAGATATATAAGGCTAGGGCGTCTACTTAGGGAAGTAGTTCTACTACTAGTAGGAGTTAGAGTTATAGTTTATAGTATAGTAGAGGTAGTTATTATATATAAGGTAGAGTAGTATAATAAGACAACCTTAAGATGCTAGATAGGGGGGACAAAGAGAGCAAGCTCTCTAATATCCCTTCTAACCTATCTAATAAGGAACTCTAGTTAGAAGACTTACCTAACCTAGCTATATTATAGCTCTAATATATATTAATGTTTCCTTTATTTTAGGTATTTATAGGATAGGTTTAAACTAGAGGTGCCTAATACTATAGATTTCCTTTATTATAATTTACCTTACTATTTTTCCTATACCTACTACTCTCCTTGCTAGGTTAACAACTACTATAAGAGTTAAGGTAGAGGGCCTAGCTATTATAGAAACTTCTAATAATATACTTATAACTTATAAGGTATATGCTTAAAATTAGTAGTAGGATACTAAGTTAGGTCTAGGTTATATCTAACCTAGCTAGTATAGTATTCTAACTAGCAATGCTTTATCTAGCTACCTAAGATCTCTTATACTTCCTACTCCTCTACCCTATTTATAGGAGTGCCTAGGGGCTTTAGTGCAGGTTAACTAGGTAGTAGATTATATAGATCTTTATATAAGATGTCTAGTATAAAGATATTATATATCTTTAAGCTAGTAGGTAGCCTTAAGTAGTATAAGTAGCTAACTTCTTTAATAACTTTAAAGGGACCTTACTAAAGGGTAGCTAGCTTATAGCTAGGCTAGTTATTAGCTAGGTTCTATATTAATAGAAAGACTTTGTCTCTAACTTTCTAGTTTACTAGAAGCTAATAAGTATCTTTTATAACTTATATCTAGGTCTAGGCTGCTTCTAGGTTATCTTTAGCTATTTTCTAAGCATTATATATTTAGGTAGCTAATACTATAGCCTCCTTATAGTTAAGGATTATTATAGGATCTACCTTTAATTCTATAGTAGACTACTACTAACTTTAGCAAGGTTTACTCCTATATAGCAACTAGTATAGTATTAATCCTAGAGAGGAATATAGCAGTATTATCTAAACTTAGTATATTATTAGAAGCAATTTAGACTAGTCATCCTAGTAGTATAATATAAAAGGGCATAATTGTTAGTTAATATATTTGTTTATAATTTTAGTTTAACTATCTATTTCCTTATAATATATAGTAGACAGCTTAACCTTTCTACTAATAATATAGTAGAATTCTAACTAGAAGCTTAATATAAACTAGGGACCTTAGTTAGAAATAATTAACTTAGGAGTTGTCGCAGCAGAAAAGGCCTACTTATAGCAGTAATTCTAGAGAATCTAGTAGTCGCGCGTGGCTATTATTTTGCCCTATTTTTCTGCAACAGGAGTATATCTAAAATAATATACCTACTAAATAAATAGTTTAGCTATACCTTAGGTAGTAGTTATCTTATAGCATAGCATTAAGATAGCTTGCTTAGAGAGATAATTAATAATTACTAAAATTTAATTATATCTAGCCTTATCTTTTAGAAATAACTTAAAATCTATATATAAATATTATATAGGTTAGTTAGGGATTAGGAGTAGATATAAATACTGCTAAAGTTAGGTCTACCTTAGATAGTTATAGTAACAAGATAAATAATTGCATATATAGTAATTATAAGTAGCACTTATACCCTTCTAGTAATATTGTTATAATAATAATTAATATATCTTCTTAGCACTTAAGTAAGTAGTAGATAATTAGTTATAGACTTTATAAAGGAGGTAGGTATAGAATAGGGGATCTATAGGTATGCATAGATAATTCTTATATAATAGTTGCCTATAGTATATCTAATACCCTTCTAGTAAGACTTAACATTCCTAGGGGAAACTATTATAGTTTGCTTAAAGAATAGCTTTAACTAATTCTAGTAAGTTAAGTTCTATCTTCTTCTTTATAGAGGTAAGGGTTATTACTACTACTATTTCTAGGTATTACTTAGCTAAATTAGAGTTTATGCTAGGGTGTAGTTAGTAGGGACCTAGTAATACTTAAGATTAATTATCTAGCTAGGCTACCTTAAGGTTACTTAAGTCTTATTTATATTAGCTTAGGATATTAGCGTGTATATTCTACTTACTAGGCATATACTTAATCTAGAAAATAAATAGGCTTAATGCTTCTACCTAATAGGCTTAATGCATATTTAGTACCTTTATAACTATAAAATATTCTAAGGATTAGTAGTTAGAGCATACTTAGACCTAACTTATAACTAATATTAGTTCTACCTACTATTTTTTAAAGGCTTAGAGGATAGCAAATAGTTCCTTGTTATAGATTTTCTAGTTAAGTTCTACTTTAGCTAGGATATAGCTATAGAATGCTATAGGGTACTATTGCTTATCTAGGTGTTCTTAAGACAGGACACCTATAATAATACTATAAGAGGTATTAGTCTTAATCTTTATAGGGTATATTAGGTTAAAGTAATATAAGGTTAGTATAGCTAGAAGACTCTGTTTAAGAGACTTAAAACTATAAGAATCGACTACTAAAATCTCGAATCTTATAAACAAGATACTACCTAACTTAAATAACCTCTAACTTAGCTCTAGCTTAATTCTAAGTTAAGCCTTAGATATATCTATAGCTATTTAGAACTAACTCCCCTCTAACTTAGTCCTAACTCACCCCTGTTGCTATTTCTTATCTATCTATAGCTAACTAAGACTTATAGGTATAAAAGGCAAGCCTATAGTAGTTCTAGAATAGATAGTTTTTAAGTATTCTTTGTACAAGACCTATAGGAATAAGATTCTCCCTAGTTATTAACTTTCCTAGTGCTCCTATACACCTTATAGTGGAATTAGAACCGTATTAGAGGGTCTTATTACCTGCGTTGTTATAAAAACTAGTCTAATATACCTCTATCTACTTAAACTTATTACTTAGGCTTTAGAGCACAATTAAAGGTTTAGTAACTTAAGAAAACTTAGGCACAAATTATTAATAGAACCTAGTAAAACTAAGGTGTAACTTAACTCTAGTAACTATTATAGGAGGCTTCTAATTATTTAGTACTTAGACCTTCTCTAGGTCTACTTTAACACTAGTGTTAGTAAGAACGTAACCTAGGTACTTAGTTTAGGTAATATAAAACTTGCTTTTCTTAATATTAATTTAGAGACTAGTAGATTTAAGATACTTAAGAATAAGTTTAACATGCTTCTTATAAGTTGCTTTGTCTTTAGAGTAGATTAGGATATTATTAAGGTATATAATATAGAAGTTATCTAGATAATTAATAAGTACATTATTTATATACTATTAGTAGGTAGCTAGACTATTACAAAGGCTAAATAGCAATACCTTATACTTATAGGTGCTATATTAGGTATAAAACATAGTATACTCTTTAGAGGCAGGATCTATTTAGATTTAATTAAATACTGCACAGATATTAAATTTACTAAATATCTTAGCTTTTAATAGGCATACTAATAACTTATCTATATAAGGTATTAGATATAAGTCCTTATAGGTAAGGTTATTAAGCTTCTAGTAATCTATATAGATCTATAGACTACTATTTAGTTTATATACACACAAGACTAGGGAAGTAAAGGGGCTCTAACTATACTTAATTTATCCTTACTTAAGTTGTTCGTGTATAAACTTCTTTATAGCTTTAAGTTCTTTAAGGTTCTACTTATATAACAAGGAGTATAAGTTAAGCAAGGGTTCTTCTAGCACAATCTTATAATTATATAGTTGTCGCAGCAAGTTACTAATTAATAACCTTCCAGGATCACAGAGAAGGTTTAGATCACCTAACCTTGATTACCTCTACTGCACAATAATTACAAGACATAGTAATCTCTAATTAGCTTAGTATTTTAGCCTAATTAAGCTCTAGAATAAGGTATATATTTAAGTAGTTATAACACCTTAGAGAAGATAGAGAACCTAATTAATTTACTTAATTACTTATTCTATGTCTATTAATTAATTTAGTTACTTATAATCCTTAATTAATAATAGTTATAAGCCTAGTTTACTAGAGCTATAAGGCAATTCTTCCTATATACTCTAAGCAACTAAATTAATTAAATAGACTAGAAATCTACTCTAATCCTCTCTAACTCTTCTAATTATAGAAGAAATAATCTTAACTAGTTAGATCCTTCTTAGGAATAGATTAGACTAGCTATACTAGTATACTTAGCTTAAGCTATATGCTTAAGATAAGGCAATATAGGATTAGATTAACCTAGATAGTAAAACTATACCCCCTATTAATTAATAGGAGCTAATCTACCTAGATTTTAAAGAATCTATAGATACTCTATTAGGTAGCTTAGCAAGCACCTTAGAAATAATAACCTTAACCTTAATAATTCGTAGGACTAATTATACTAAGTAAGTTAATTAATATAAAGTCTAGACTAGCTAGTAGTCTAGAAAGGCTGCTAAGCTAAGCAATCTCTAAGACTAGATTAATAAGACTATCTTAGCTAATCTTATAGCACTAGCTTTAATTAAGATAATCAATTAAGATAAGTTAACACCTTAAGCCCTTGTTTAAATCCTTAAAGATAATCTAGCTCCTACTAATACTAACACTATAGCTCTAGTTAGGTAGTAATACTAAATATACCTTAATAAGGCTAGAATAGGACAAATAAATGCTAATAAGTAGTTTAATAAGTAGTAGGTAATCTATAGTAAGGCTTAAGCATTTAGGATTACTAATATTAAAGGATAGCTTATAACTATAGATTTCTTAGCTAGCCTAGGGCCGAATCTACCCTAGGTTGAATTTTGTGTTCTAATTTTATAAACCCCCCCCCCCCCCCCCCCCCTAGATTTTAAGACAAATTTTGCTAAGGATACTAGCAGCAGCTAATATTGCTAAGCAACCTATATTACTAAGCAATCTATATTACTAAGCAACTAATATTGCTAAGCAACTAATATTATAGAGTAACTAATATTATAGAGCAACTAATATTATAGAGTAATAGTAATAATACTAATACTATAATAATTAAGCACTATATAGGTAGCTATTTAGCAGCTTTAAACACGTTTATATTAATATATTATAGTTATCTACTAACTAAGTCTATTATACTATAGGTCTACTAAACGCCTAGAACCTTATATAGTAATTATTTTAGCTAGCAACCTTAGACATTAAAAATTGTTATAACTAAGCGCTGCCTTTTAAGCTTAATATATATAAAGCAGACGCCTTTCCCTCTACCTCTTATATAAGCAGCAACCTAAGCCACTCTATATATGCCTTATTTACTAGCTAATTATACTTAGGCCTAACTACTCTACCTATAGTAATCCTGTTATAAATAATTTAAATTTGCTAGTTTATACTTACTCTCTCCTATATAGTAAGAGCAGGTATATAAGCCTATACTACCTCCTAACTAAACTAGACTAGGCCTAGTAACTTGTTTAAGGTTAAGGTAACTATTCTATAGAAATATTTAGTAGCTTAAGAAAGGTAGTTAATACTATATATTATGCATAGCAATAGCTTATTAATATATTCTAGTATGTCTAATACTACCTAGATTAAAGGTATAAGGCTATAAAGTTAGTATATAAATAGCACTAGCACTAGATTAATATATATTACTAGTATAGCAAGGGTAATAGTATATATACTATTAGAGTTAGCTATAAGCAATATTTATATATTATTCTAGGTTAAATATTTAACTACTTAGAGGGTAATAAGTATAATAAGTCTAATAAGGATAATAGAGATAGTTAAGATAGGACTATAGCTATAAATAGTAGCAGCTTATATTTAACATAGTATAAAATATAATTAGTTTATAGTCTACTCCTACTATAGGAACTACTTAGAGTTATAGGTCTTTTATAGTATTATAGGTTAAATATAGTTTAGGGACTTAAAAATTTTTAAACTCCTATAGGGCTACCTAATATATTAAACCTATAGTTATAGATAGCTATACTTATAATTATTAAGTTAATTCTTTGCAGGTATACATATATAGCTTATATAATCTATTATATTTCTAAAGCTCTTAGAAATTATTGCATATAATTTATAATATATAAGTATATCCTTAGAATATACTTTGCTATAACATATATATAACAACTTTTATACTATAGGCAGAGGGCCTTAGCCTATTTTATAAATTTTTTATAATATACCTCTATTTTTATGCTTTATTAATAAAATTATTATAGATTTCTTAGATACTCTAGCCCTTAGGATTACTTTAGAATAGTCTTAATTAATAAAGCACTAGATTAATATGCAAGCTGCCCTAGGAGAGAAAATACTTATAATTAACAAACTTGCTTATATGTTTACCCTTAAACTTTAGGGGTAAGTTCTATTACCTAAGAATAAGGGATTAGGTATTTACTTAATACTTAGATTAATCTCTAATTAGAATAAGAATAATAAGAAAGATAAATAATTGTTTAAATACCCCTATAAGCTAAATAGAAACTACTTCTAGAAACTAATTAACTACTAATACCTTAAGACTACTCTAATTAGGCTAGGACTAGTAAATAGAATACTAGTTAATCTAAGCAATAAGGACAAAGTAAAGATTAGGGAAAGAGCTAAAATATCTAAATAGACTATAATTAAAAAGCAAGTAATCTAGTCTAGATAGAACTCTAATCTAAGTACTAAGAAAGAACCCTTCTTAGCAAAATTTCTAGGCTCTATAATTTGTTATAAACCTAAGATAGAATATAGCAGAAGATAAGAGATAGAAGGATTAATAATACTTAGGGACAACCTAGAGGTCTTTAAGAGGGTTAGCATTTATAACTAATAATAATATAACCCCTCTAATTCTAAAGCCTTAGTAGAATGCTACTATAGAATATATTATATATTGTTCTAAGAATCCTATAATATTCTAAGGCATCCTAATATTAGTATATTATAGAATATTAGAATAACTATAGAATATCTTTAGGTATATAGCAAGTAGGAATATAACCCTTAAGGTTTATATTTAACCTAAGTATTAATCTATAATATTAGATCTTAACCTAATCTTTAAGCTAGATAGTCTACTCTATACTACTTATTATTACCCCTTACCTTTAAGATAGATAGATTATATCTATACTTCTTATTATAAGACCCCTTTAGTTTCCCTAATAGTATTTATCCCTAAGAACTAATTAAATAGTGCTTCTAAGCTTTACTTAAAGTATAACCTTAATACCCTATAGGTAATTCTAATCTTCTAATAAATCTCTTCTTAAGGTTCTCTTAAATATACTTATAAAGTATACTAAGTTCCTTTTCTAATAGCTAGTATAGTAGCCTAAAAGTTAGTTACTTTTCTTCCTAGAGCTTAATCTTATAATCCTAGGGTTTATACTTAGGTAGAGCTTTTACTATAAGCTCTTCTTTAAATATTTATATATATTATTAATATATCTCTAGAATATTAGGAGTTATATATTTCTCCTTAACTACTACTTTATAAGGCTAGGGCTAGTTGCTCTCTATATAGTTAACTACTCTATCTTAGCATATCTTAGTTAAAGTAATATTACTAATTATCTTCTTATCTACTAGTTATATTATAGTCTATATAGGTTCTAACTATATTATGCTATATTTATAGTACTTTAGTAAAAGCTTCTTATATACCTAATCTATCTATAGGTTAGACTTCTATAACTAGGGAATTCCTAATATAATATTATAAGTAGCTATTCTAAAAGTATCTAGGGTTATTTTCTTATAGTATCCTTAGATAGTTATTAGAATAGATAATACCTTATAGATTATTTCTAATTCCTTAGGCATAGGTTCTCTATTAGCTACTTATAGTAGGTAAGGTTCTATCTTCTAAGTAGGGTATAGTCTAGCTAGCTATATTACTTATAAAGAGATATAGTTAGACTATAATCTATAGTCTAGTAGTGCCTATATCTATACTTCTTCTAATTTAATAGAGAGTATAACTAGGCAATTAGTACTAATATTGTTAATAGATTAATCCCTAGTGCATATCTTTTATGCTAGTCTAAAAAAGACTCTTCCTTGCTATTTAATACTTCTTTATATTTAAAGAATCCTAGCTACTTCTTAGCCTCCTTATAGCCCTTATAGTTATTATATAGGTATTATTGCTAATATAGGTTTAAGTAGTAATTATTAATTATTAACTATTTAATATATATATACTAAGTATCTTTTTCTCCTAGGAAGTAGTATTATTCTTACTTATCCTATAAGTAAACTTTGCATATATTATCCTTGCATTTATACTATTTATTATAATAGTAGTATTTTGCACTAGGAAACTATCTACTATTTATCTTATTATTATAGTATACTATACATAAGTTAGTGCTATAAGCTATCTATAAAATAGTATAGTAAAGTAGGTTCCTTATATCTATTAGGTACTAAGGCGTTATCCTTTATTATATAGGCATTTGCCTAATATTAGGTTTATCTTATACTAGGATATCTTTACTAGCTTATTATAGCATTTTAATAGTTATATAATTATTTTATTAATAGTCTATAAACTATTCTTTATACTATTCTTTAGGTTTCTTTAGCAGTTTATAGATAGATACTAATATATTTTTATAGTTTTTATAAACCTATAGGTCTAATATTACTATAGCTAGTGTCTTGCTATTATTATATCTCTATAGTAACTTTAGTAACTAAATGCAAGCTACTACTAGTTTATTATCTATAATATTAAGTATATTATTATTCTATATATATTATTATATATATTCTTTGCTATTACGTGCTATATATTTATTACTTAGGCATTATGCTAAATTAGCCTAGTGTTTAACCTCTAGTTATTATTCTAAGACCTAGAGCATCTAGTTATAATACTCTTAGTATTTAGCAGATCTATTTAGTTTGTTATACTAGTATAGTATAGGTGCTCTACTTTAGATGCTTTATTAGTCCTTATTAGGTTTAATATACTTATTATCTATCCTAGATTCTATCCCTAGATCTTCTATAAGATATCCTATATTATTAGTAAGTATTTCCTAATTAGTAGTATTAGTAGGCTTAGCCTTGCTAGATAATATATTAAGCTGTTATATAACCTTATTCTTGCTATAATAGTCTCTAGTAAAGTAGCCTATTTTACTATAGCTATAGCAAGTTATTAGAGGCTTACTAGTTCTAGAACTACCTAGATTCTTTATATTCTACTATTTAGGTCCTTTATTAATATTAGAGAGGTCTATAGCCTTAGTACTATAGTAACCTATATTAGTTTTAGTATAAACTTATTATAATATATTAGGCTAGTAATAGCCTCTAAACTATCCTTATTAGATATTATTCTTCTATAGGTTTCTAAAGGCCTATAGTATAGAATTAGTAACTCTTATATAGAGGTTATCTTATAATTCTAACTATAGCTTGTATAGTTTAATGTTGTTATTAATTATAGATTATAAGCAACTAAATTAATTAATAGACTAGAATAAATAATTAAGTGAATTAATTAGGTTCTCTATCTTCTCTAAGGTGTTGCAACTACTTAAATATATACCTTGTTTAGAGCTTAATTAGGCTAAAATACTAAGCTAATTAGAGATTACTATAGCCTAGACTTATCGTGCAGTTAAGGTAATTAAGGTTATATAATCTAAACCTTCTCTGCAATCTTAGAGGGTTGTTAATTAGTAACTTGCTATAACACACCCCCTAGGTGCATTAATCTATTAATTACTACACCTGCTTACTGCAGCAATTATATTCCCTTCCTTTAATTAGTAATCTTAAAAATTTATTATTATTACTTATTTGCTGTTACAACTGCTCTTAGCGCTTTGCTTAATTAAGCAAGTAAATAGTTATGCTAAGGCGTATAGTAAATAAATAATATTATGCTCTGCGCTTACTTATTCTAACTCTAACTCTTCTAATTGCTCTTGCGCAATATTATTACCTTCCTTTGCTCTAATCTGTCCCTTAATTGCTGCTAATTATAGTATAGTTAACTTGATTATACTTAAGGATGTGTACTAATCTTTTAATTAAGGTCTCTACTCTAAGTAAAGTGCCTAGTAATCCTCTAATTATGCCCTCTACTATCTGCTAGACTTGCTTAGGCTATCCTATTGCTCCTAAAGCTCTAATAGATACTCCTAAGCAGCGCTAATCTTATAAGTCTTATATTCTAGATAAGTAGGATAATAAGTCTGCTTAGTCTAATTATTCTAATCTTCCCCTAATTAAGGGCAATATTTAATTCTATATATGCTTTAGTTATATAAAGAAGACCTAGGCTGCTGCATTTAAGATCTAGATCTATTATAACTAGCTAAGTAGTAGTAGTAATTAGTACATTAAGTATAGTACGCATCTATGCCTGCTTATAAATAGTATAATTACTTAAGTTTTTAGTTAGTGCCTTAGGTATATGCGCAAGAACTATCTTATAAGTATCTATTTTAATTCTTATAAGGTTATAATTGTTTATTAATTAGATTGTAGTTTGCAACCTAGGAGTTAGATTATAATTATCTTACTAAGCTTATTACTAAGCATGCTAAGCATCTTAATAAGCATAGGCTCTCTGCTCCTTAATTAATTAAAGGTCTTGCTTATCCCTTAATCTAGTATTTTAATAACTTAATTACTAATCCTGTTATAGTAACTCTAAAGTTAAAGAATAGCTCTAAGCACTCTACTCTAGGCAAATTATCTAATTCTGTTCCTTCTTCTAAGAAGAAGAAGCTTAATATAGTTAAGAGAGTAGGTCCTTAATTAGAGTTTAGGTAAACTTTACTAATCTATTTCTAGCTTTAAGCAAAGTTTCCTTCTAATCCTTGCCTAGTTACTCCTAATTAAGAAGTCTTTAGTTCTTCTAAGGCTCCTCTAAGCCTATATAAGCTAAGGTCTTGCATAATCTCTTAGAAGAGCGCTAACGCTTATAACTACTTATTATATTATAATTAGCTTAAGGCTGCTGCTTCTAATTAAGAGGTTAATCCTCCTATAAGTGTTTATTTCTATTTCTTCCTTTACTTATACTAATCTGCTTAGAAGAAGTCCCCTATTATTTCTTAATCTCTCTCTCCTACTATTCCTGCTTTATCTATCCTTAATTACTACTTGCTTAAGCAAGTCCTTACTAATACTTAGCTTAAGGCTAAGAATAAGGCTTATACTTAGTATACTGCTTATATTTAGGCTAAAAAGAAGTTAAAGGCAGAGCAGGATTAGAAGAAGCTTGCTAAGTAGGAGAAGATTAAGTTTAGAATTAAGGATGCTAGAGCTTTTGCTTAATCTCTCCCTACTAATTACCTTAACTTTTCTTAGGCTTAGCTTAATTAGTACCTTAAGGCTTATAAGGCTTTATCTGCTTAGGTTATATAAGTGTTTAGGATTCTAGATTATATCTTTAGAGTAGGTAATAATTATAAGGAGGATAAGGAGTAGGAGTAGTTACTGCTCTTATATAGTTAATTAATCTCTAGTTCTGCTTTTCTTTGTTTAATAGTTTGCTTTTTTCCTTAGCCCTAATAATTAATGTTTTATTCTATAATCTAAGTATCTTAAATATTAATTAGTGCTTTAAATAAGTTAAACTGTTACTTAGTAAGCTTCTTAGTTAATCTATCTATAGGTATGCTCTTAGTATTAAGATACTTAACCTTAAATAATCCCTTTAAGTGTTTCTGCCTAAGCTAGAGGTTATATATATCTATATAATGTAGCTTAGTTATAATCTACTTATTCTTCTCTATTATAAGCCTAATTGTTTGCTAGTTGTTATACTAGATATTCTAGACTTACCCTAGGTTAAGCATAAGCTTGCTAAAGAATCTCTTAATTACTATTATCTTCTTAGCTGTGTGTTCTAGGGTAATTAGCTTAGCCTCTATAGTTAATATTATAATTATTAGTTGCCTAGTAGCTTTCTAAAAGATTAGTTCTCTAAATATAATTAATATATAGCTATAAGATAATCTTTAAGTATCTAGATTATTAGTAAATAATGCGTTACTATAGATTATAAGATTAGAGCTGTTATAATTGCTATACTTAATCTTATTATATCTTGTTTAGTATAGGTAGGTAATTACTTAATTAGCTATAGCATAGTGTTCTTTGCTTAGATTTGTAAGGAAGTATAATAGTTTTAATACTGCAAAGGCAATATTAGGCCTAATTATAATCGCAGTATATAGTACTAATCTAATCTTTTCCTAAAATAACTTAACCTCCTGCTTAGTTACTTCTCTCTAATTTAAGATTAGTTCTTCTAAGGGGAGCAGGGTAGGTAGAAAGGTCCTATTGTCGCAGCAGAAAAGGCCTACTTATAGCAGTAATTCTAGAGAATCTAGTAGTCGCGCGTGGCTATTATTTTGCCCTATTTTTCTGCAACAGTTATGAGCCCGGACGCTGAAACTGCGCCAGCATAGGCCAGGTGGATTCTGAGTAGGTGGGTGACCACGTGTTGGCACGCCGCCCGGGACCTCAGTCAGGACCTCCGTGCCCGTGGGGCACGACCCGTGAGCCAGGCCGAAGAGCCAGGCACGGGAGGCAGGCAGGCACTCAGCAGTAGGCAGCTGCAAGCGAGCCAGCACGGCCTTGGTGTGCCTCTTGATCACCAAGACCGTGGGGGGTGTGTCGCAGCAGAAAAGGCCTACTTATAGCAGTAATTCTAGAGAATCTAGTAGTCGCGCGTGGCTATTATTTTGCCCTATTTTTCTGCAACACCTATTCTTTAATCTAAACTTCTTTATAATCTTATTAATATATATATTATAAACTAGAGTAATTATCCTCTTTACTTAATCTCTTATTACTCTAATCTCTAAGAACTATTCTACTAGTCCCTACTTCTAAATCTTATACTTGCTAAATACTTTGTTCTAGATAGCTTTAGCTTCCTGCTTATAGGACTTATAGAACAGGAGTAGAATATTATTAATATAGAATAGAATTAGCATTAATCGCTCTTTATTAAAGAATAGGCAGGGCTCTTCTTTTAATGCTATAAGTCTAAGCTTAAGTAGTGTTCTAGAGAACTCTTTATACTAAAGGAGTAGAGATTCTCTTAATCTATATAATGCTTAATTTAGTTAAATATTATAACCTGCTTTCTTAAACCCTATTAGTAGTTTATAGATTACTAAATTATCTAGGGTAATTAGAGCGTTTAGGAACGCCCTAACTATGTTATATTAGTATACTTCTAGATTAAACTAAGCTGCGATTACTATTACTATTTAGAAGGATTAAGCAGCTAGAGTAGCTACATATATGCTACTTAATATATTGTTTTCTTAAAGATTACCTCTAACAACAATCTAAGCTTTGCACTTAATAAAGTAGCTATTTTAATTAAACTTATAGGTCTATACCTACTTAAGTAGAAGTAGTTAATTATCTTTTAATATAGGGATCTTAGTCTATATGCCTTTCTATATAAGCTAATTAATCTCTTTACTATAGGCTTAGAGGAACTAATTCTTAAGTAGATATTGTAGTAATTATTTCTAGGTCTTTAGTAGTAGTAGGAGCTAATCTTAATAAGGTTATTCTGCTCCTAACTTTAAAGTCTTAGTATTTTAATTGCTTAGTATTGCTACTATAATAATTAAGTTAATAGTCTTATAAATTAGCTAATTATTCTAGTCTCTATTTAGACTAGGGAAGAAGGTATTATATAAGTCTAACTATAGATTGTTTTCTTTGCTTAGATCTACAATTAATATATTTATACTTCCTTATAATAATCTACCCCCTATCTAATTATTATAATCTAACTTATTCCTTTATACTAGAAGGTATTTGCTTATAGGTTAATTAATCTTAGGTCTTAAGCCTTATTAGTAATAACTTAATTATATTAGTAGATTGTTTTAATATGCTTTGCCTAGTGTTATAGATGCAGCTTAACTAGATTAAGAGGCAATATTAGTTAAGCGCTTATGCATTAAACCTCTAGACCCTATCTAGTTACTAGAGATAGGTAGATTAGCTCTTATAGGAGAGTTAACTCCCTATTTATTACCTGCTCCTAAATCCTCTTAAACGCCTATACCTTAATTAATTAGTCTAGGCGTTTGCTTAGGAGTAGCTAAACCTGTGCTTTCTAATTAATCTGCTTAATTCTCTAGATGCTTACTAGCCTTATATGCGTCCTAAGCAGCCTCTGCAACCTTAGTTTCCTAATTAGTAGGTAGGCCCTCTATACTAGTTAATATTCTAATCTGCTTACCCCTAAGATCTTGCTTAGTAGTTAATTATTCTAGTTAGGTTACCTAGTACTCTTTCTCTAGAACTAGTATCTTAATATCTTACCCTAGATTATTAAATTCTCTAATATAGAGCATATCTGCTACTTTAATTGCTTAATTCTTTAGCATTTTATTATCTTTGCTGCTTATATAGAACAGATTCTTATTAAATATAATATTTCTTATAATAATTACTTAATTAAGGGTAGGTACCTAGATTAAATAGATATTAGAGGCTTAATAGCTAACTAAGTACCTAATATAACTATAACGATTAACCTTAAATCCTTGCTTATCTCTACCTACTAATTACTCCCTATCTAAAGGATATACTTAATAGCTATAGGCATATATTCTACTCTAATTAGGGTAGAGATTAGCAGTTCTAATCCTAATCTCTAGAGGCTTATACTAGCAAAAGTACTACCTAAACTAGGAGTCTAGAACCTTATTAGGTAATTAATACCTATAAACAGCTATAGGGCTTAGAGTATAAAGGTAAGCTGCAGCATCTATAACCTCTAGCTAGAGGTAAGCAGAGAGGTTTGCTCTAATCCTTATCTTTATAGATTTAGTAATAAGCTTCTACCCTGCCCTCTCTGCTAATCTGTTTAGCTTATAGGTATATAATAGTAGAGTAACAATCTTAATCCCTCTTTCTTCTGCCTATTCCTTATATCTTAATTGACCTCTCTATAGTCTTATAGCAGTATTGTTATCCTAGTAGATTTTAACAATCTGCTGCTAGTATTTCCTTATAATCTTGCTCTTAAAAGTAGTAATTACTCTTATAATCTTGTTAAGTGTCTTGCTCTAAATGTTAAAGTTAAATAGCTTGCCTAAGAAGTTATCCTTAATAATTAGAGCCTATTCTTTATAAAGCCTTCTAGTTAGTATATTAAATAGATCCTATAATATCCTATAGAATAGTCTAGGTAATTATTCTCTTAGCCTTCTTAAGATTACTTGTGCTAAGTAGGTAACTAAGTAGTGCTTATAGTTAATCCTTTTTATACTATTAATTAAGACATTTCTAGCTAATTTAATAAGTAATTAAATTAAGCATTTGCCTAGATAGCTAGATTATTTATGCTAGAGATCTTTGCTATTAGACCTTTAAATAGAATAAGCTAATTAGATTGCTTTAATAAGTATAGGTAGAGCAGTATAAGAGCTAAACTTAATATATTTAACAAATAGTAGCTTAAACTTCTTCTTAAGGGTTGCTAGTATAATGTTATTTTCTAGTAATCCTGCTTAAAGTATCCTATCTAATCCTAGGTACTATATACCTGCTTAATTAAGTATATTACTACCTATAATGTTTATATAGAAGCAGTTAACTACTTTAACGTTCTTAAGTAGGAGATCCTCTATTTAAGGTCTATTTTATCTATTTAAGAAGTTCTTAATTAGCCTATTACTAGTGCCTAAAATAGGTAGTAATTAAGTGCCTGCGTTAACTATTTCTAGAACAGTTAATGCCTTAAAGGTACCTAGAACAAGGAGGCTCTAATTATTAATAAGGTAGACTACTAATCCTCTATTATAGATAGTGCTCTTAGAGAGTAGATAGCCTTAATAAGTAGTGCTAAACACTAGTTTAGGATTAGCTAGGAAGGTGCTTAGATTAAATAGGGCCGCAACTATAGGACCTAGATATTTAACTAAGGAAGTTCCTTTATTATTACTAGGATTAGAATTCTATCTAGACTAGATTACTTATTTCTTAATTATAGTCTATTCTAATTTATTAGCCCTTTTCTTAATCTTGGTTTTGTCTTTATTGCTTAGATTAACTAGTATACTGTTAGCTAGGCCTAGTCTAATTAGCGCAGTCTTAAGGCGTTAGTAGTTAACTAGCTTATAGAAGTAGTTTCTATTTAGCTTATAGGGGCATTTAAATAATTATTTATCTTTCTTATTATTTTTATTCTAATTAGAGATTAATCTAAATGTTAAGTAAACGCCTAATCTCTTATTCTTTAAAGAGAGGGCTTACTCCTATAGTTCTAGAGTAAATACTTAAGCAAGTTTATTAATTATAAGTAGTTTCTCTCCTAAGGCTGCTTGCATGTTAATATAGTGCTTTATTAATTAGGACTATTCTAGAGTAATTCTAGGAGCTAGAGCATCTAAGAAATCTATAATTGCAAGCTGTTCTTTAACATTAGTAATCCTAAACGCTTAAGCCTTGCTATAGATTACCTGCTACTTATTAAACTACTTATTAGCATTTATTTATCCTATTCTAGCTTTGTTAAGGTATAATTAGTATTGCTGCCTAACTAGAGCTATAGTATTAGCATTAGTAGGAGCTAGATTATCTTTAAGGATTTAAATAAGGGCTTAGAGTGTTAACTTATCTTAATTAATTATTTTAATTAAAGCTGGTGCTATAAGATTAGCTAAGACAGTCTTATTAATCTAGTCTTAGAGATTACTTAGCTTAGCAGCCTTTCTAGACTACTAGCTAGTCTAGACCTTATATTAATTAACTTGCTTAGCATAATTAATCCTGCTAATTATAGTAGTTAAGATTGTTGTTTCTAAGGTGCTTACTAAGCTGCCTAATAGAGTACCTATAGATTCTTTAAAATCTAGGTAGATTAGCTCCTATTAATTAATAGGGGGTATAGTTTTGCTATCTAGGTTAATCTAATCCTATATTACCTTATCTTAAGCGTGTAGCTTAAGCTAAGTGTACTAGTATAGCTAGTCTAATCTGCTCCTAAGGAGGATCTAACTAGTTAAGATTGTTTCTTCTATAATTAGAAGAGTTAGAGAGGATTAGAGTAGATTTCTAGTCTATTTAATTAATTTAGTTGCTTAGAGTACGCAGGAAGAATTGCCTTATAGCTCTAGCAAACTAGGCTTATAACTATTGTTAATTATAGATTATAAGCAACTAAATTAATTAATAGACTAGAACAAATAATTAAGTGAATTAATTAGGTTCTCTATCTTCTCTAAGGTGTTGCAACTACTTAAATATATACCTTGTTTAGAGCTTAATTAGGCTAAAATACTAAGCTAATTAGAGATTACTAAGGCCTAGACGTATTATGCAGTTGAGGTAATTAAGGTTATATAATCTAAACCTTCTCTGCAATCTTAGAGGGTTGTCAATTAGTAACTTGCTATAATAAATATTAATATTAATTATAGTATTAACTAGTTTAATAAAGGTATTAGTGCTAGTACTAGTGCATATTAGCTCTTTCTTAATCTTTAGCTTAAGTCCTTATCTAAACATAGTTATAAGTATAGTATTATCCTAGTTAGTATATATAGTAAGTTGCTAAAACTCTATAGTATAGTTAGTAGCTAACTTAGTTTATTTAATATATTAGATATTATATCTAGCACTAGAGACTTTATTAAATATACTAAACATAGGTTTAATTTATAACTTAAAAGTATTAAAGTTCTTTATCTAATTATCTACTTTGTCTAGAGTATTACCTAAGTTATATTATTATATAAAGGGCTTAATCTATTTAAATACTATGCTACATATATATCTACTAGTAAGTATAACTCTTTTCTCCTCTTTAATATGCTTACCTTAGAATATAAAGAATAGGTCCTATTATATAAGCTAATTATTAAGCTTACTATATTTGCTATAGTAGAGGTTAGGTTTATTAACTATAATATTACCTATATAAGTAGCACTATTATTAGTTATATCTATATTTTTTAATAAGCTAGGGGTAGCTTAGTTTCCTAAGGTAGTAGATATCTTAAGGGTATTTAAAATATTAAGGTTATACTTTAAGTAAAGCTTATAAGCACTATTTAATTAGTTCTTAGGGATAAATACTATTAGGGAAACTAAAGGGGTCTTACAATAAGAAGTATAGATATAATCTATCTATCTTAAAGGTAAGGGGTAATAATAAGTAGTATAGAGTAGACTATCTAGCTTAAAGGTTAGGTTAAGATCTAATATTATAGATTAATACTTAGGTTAAATATAAACCTTAAGGGTTATATTCCTACTTGCTATATACCTAAAGATATTCTATAGTTATTCTAATATTCTATAATATGCTAATATTAGGACACTTTAGAATATTATAGGATTCTTAGAACAATATATAATATATTCTATAGTAGCATTCTACTAAGGCTTTAGAATTAGAGGGGTTATATTATTATTAGTTATAAATGCTAACCCTCTTAAAGACCTCTAGGTTGTCCCTAAGTGTTATTAATCCTTCTATCTCTTATCTTCTGCTATGTCCTATCTTAGGTTCGTAACAGTAATAAGTATAATAAGTCTAATAGAGATAATAGAGATAGTTAAGATAGGACTATAGCTATAAATAGTAGCAGCTTATATTTAATATAGTATAAAATATAATTAGTTTATAGTCTACTTCTACTATAGGAACTACTTAGAGTTATAGGTCTTTTATAGTATTATAGGTTAAATATAGTTTAGAGACTTAAAAATTTTTAAACTCCTATAGGGCCACCTAATATATTAAACCTATAGTTATAGATAGCTATACTTATAATTATTAAGTTAATTCTTTATAGGTATATATATATAGCTTATATAATCTATTATATTTTTAAAGCTCTTAGAAATTGTTATATATAATTTATAATATATAAGTGTATCCTTAGAATATACTTTGCTATAATATATATATAACAACGTTTGTGCTATAGGTAGAGGGCCTTAGCCTATTTTATAAATTTTTTATAATATAACGTACCCTATAGGCGAGCGGATTAATAGGCAAGCGAATTACTTTTGCTAAGCCCCTACTAAAGTATCCTCTATATACTAATGCCTTAACAACAACCTAATCTTAATGCGTTAAAGGAAGCTTAAATATAGCTTGTGCTTTAAGCTCTTAAATAAGACGCGAAACTCTTATAGTAACACGCTGCAGCTATCTATAATATTTCTTAAGCTATACTAAGCTATTAACTTACTAGATAGCCTTTATAAGCTAATACTATGCCTAACTTATAAGGGTTAGATAATAATAAGGAGTAGGTAATTATTAATTATATACTTAAGCTAGATAAGTAAGGATTTAGCCCTTAGCTAGTAGATATAGCTGCAATAGCTAATTCTCTACGCGCAGAGCGCAATCTAGGCCCTATTAGCATAAACTAGCCTAGTATGTTTATAAAGCGTTAACTAGAGCTTAAAGTAAAGTTTAATTATAGGTATAACTATAAGTAAGCCCTCTATAAGGATTCTAGGGTTATATAGGGCTAGTTTTCCCTAGTGCAAAATATAAAAGCTAAGTATAGTATTCTAGATAATAATATATATAACTTTAATAAGATAGGCTTTATAATAGGCTAGATCTCTTAGGGAGTAGTTATTATAGCTTTAGAGAGATAAGAAAGGCTAAAGGCAGTCTAGCTAGGCAACTAGGAGTAGATAATAGTTATATAGGGTATTAATGCTAAAGGATAGGCTATTCTACCCTTTATTATCTTTAAGGCGCGCTACTACCTCTCTAGCTAGTATAAGAAGGAAGACCTGCCCTAGGATTAGGTTATTATAGTCTCTAGTAATAGCTAGACTACTAATAAGCTTAGTTTTAAGTAGTTAAAGCACTTTAACGCGTATATAAAGGAGCGTACTGCTAGTACCTACTAACTACTAGTTATTAATAGCTATAAGAGCTATAAATTACTCTAATTCTAGAAATACTATAAGGATAATAAGATTATTACTCTATATATGCCTCTGCACTTATTATACCTTCTATAGCTACTTAATATAGGCTATTTTACCCCTTTAAAGATAGTATATAGGCGCTAAGCTAAATTACTTATATATAACTAAATTAGCTATATTATAAAGACTAAGTTCCTGCTATACTTTAAAGCAGCCTATAATATAGTATTTACCTCTAGTAATATCTAAGAAGGGTTTTAAGGTGCTAGATTAGTCCCCTTTAACCTAGAATAGGTTATATTAGCCCTTAATATAAAGCTTTAGACTCTATTACTACTACTCCCTACTAATAATATACTCTAGTAGTTATAAACCCCTAGTAATACCCTAGAATTTAGGTTATAATTAACTCTAATTTAAGAGAAGTATAAGAGGCAGCAGGGTAGCTTACTAAATTCTATTCTAAGCGCGCTTAAGCACTATGCAAAGGGGGGAGCAATCTTATCCTATAAGCTAGTTTTAGCTTAATAGGAAATTAAGGAGCTTTAAGCAGCTAATAAGGCTGCTATATAATAAAAATTATATAAAAGAAAGCAAGTTTAGAAAGAAGAGACCCTAATAGTTAAAGATAGGCAGCAGCTAGCAGCTCTAAAGGAGTTTAGGGCGCGTAGTAATAGAAAGAGGGCAAAGAAGTAAGTGCGCACTTAAGAGGGCAAGCTAACCTAATAGTGCTATAGAAGGTGTAATTAGATAGGACATAATACGCAAATGTGCAAGATTAATATAGAAAAGGTCTCTAAATAATATTCTAGCCTATACTATACTATATAGAACTAAAGTATAGTATTTTAGGCTATAATAGGTTAAGTTTTAGTAGGGGCTTAGTAAAAGTAATTTGCTTGCCTATTAATCTACTTGCCTATAGGGTACGTTAATATATATATTAACTATAACTTTTATACTATAAGTAGAAGGCTTTAGCCTATTATATAAAAATTTTATAATATACCTCTATTTTTATACTTTATTACTAAAATTATAGAATTACTCTTTCTAATTTTATAGAAGATTAGTAGTCTAGTATAGTAATTATATAAATATACTCTTAGCTTTAAAAATATTTTATAGAATAGTTTACTATAATAAGTATTTAAAAAGTTAAATATAATAGGTATAGAGTCTTAGCCTGTTCTATAACGTTTAATAAGATAATATACTCTATAGGCAAGTAGATTAATAGGTAAGCAAATTACTTTTGCTAAGCCCCTACTAAAACTTAACCTATTATAGCTTAAAATACTATACTTTAGTTCTATATAGTATAGTATAGGCTAGAATATTATTTAGAGACCTCTTCTATATTAATCTTGCATATTTGCGCATTATGTCCTATCTAATTGCACCTTCTATAGCGCTATTAGGTTAGCTCGCCCTCTTAAGTGCGCACCTGCTTCTTTACCCTCTTTCTATTACTATGCACTCTAAACTCCTTTAGAGCTGCTAGCTACTGCCTATCTTTAACTATTAAGGTCTCTTTCTTCTAAACTTACTTTTTTTTATATAATTTTTATTATATAGCAGCCTTATTAGCTGCTTAAAGCTCCTTAATTTCCTATTAAGCTAAAACTAGCTTATAGGATAAGATTGCTCCCCCTTTTATATAGTGCTTAAGCACGCTTAGAACAGAATTTAGTAAGCTGCCCTACTGCCTCTTATACTTCTCTTAAATTAGAGTTAATTATAACCTAAATTCTAGGGTATTACTAGGGGTTTATAACTACTAGAGTATATTATTAGTAGGGAGTAGTAGTAATAGAGTCTAAAGCTTTATATTAAGGGCTAATATAACCTATTCTAGGTTAAAGGGGACTAATCTAGCACCTTAAAACCCTTCTTAGATATTACTAGAGGTAAATACTATATTATAGGCTGCTTTAAAGTATAGCAGGAACTTAGTCTTTATAATATAGCTAATTTAGTTATATATAAGTAATTTAGCTTAGCGCCTATATACTATCTTTAAAGGGGTAAAATAGCCTATATTAAGTAGCTATAGAAGGTATAATAAGTGCAGAGGCATATATAGAGTAATAATCTTATTATCCTTATAGTATTTCTAGAATTAGAGTAATTTATAGCTCTTATAGCTATTAATAACTAGTAGTTAGTAGGTACTAGCAGTACGCTCCTTTATATACGCGTTAAAGTGCTTTAACTACTTAAAACTAAGCTTATTAGTAGTCTAGCTATTACTAGAGACTATAATAACCTAATCCTAGGGCAGGTCTTCCTTCTTATACTAGCTAGAGAGGTAGTAGCGCGCCTTAAAGATAATAAAGGGTAGAATAGCCTATCCTTTAGCATTAATACCCTATATAACTATTATCTACTCCTAGTTGCCTAGCTAGACTGCCTTTAGCCTTTCTTATCTCTCTAAAGCTATAATAACTACTCCCTAAGAGATCTAGCCTATTATAAAGCCTATCTTATTAAAGTTATATATATTATTATCTAGGATACTATACTTAGCTTTTATATTTTGCACTAGAGAAAACTAGCCCTATATAACTCTAGAATCCTTATAGAGGGCTTACTTATAGTTATACCTATAATTAAACTTTACTTTAAGCTCTAGTTAATACTTTATAAACATACTAGGCTAGTTTATGCTAATAGGGCCTAGATTATGCTCTGCGCGCAGAGAATTAGCTATTATAGCTATATCTGCTAGCTAAGGGCTAAATCCTTACTTATCTAGCTTAAGTATATAATTAATAATTACCTACTCCTCTAGATTATCTAGCCCTTATAAGTTAGGTATAGTATCGCCTTATAAAGGTTGTCTAGTAAGTTAATAGCTTAGTATAGCTTAAGGAACGTTATAGATAGCTGCAGCGCGTTGCTGTAAGAGTTTCGCGTCTTGTTTAAGAGCTTGAAGCGCAAGCTGTATTTAAGCTTCCTTTAACGCGTTAAGATTAGGTTGTTATTAAGGCATTGGTATATAGAGGATACTTTGGTAGGGGCTTGGCAAAAGTGATTCGCTCGCCCGTTGATCCGCTCGCCCGTGGGGTACGTTATTATAATTCTTATACTCTATTAATAAAATTATAGATCCTCTAGAATCTTTGAATTCTATTCTATCTACGGTTCTTTAGCGTATCTCTAAATCCACACCCTCCATCTCTCTCTTGTGCCACAGCTACAGCAGCACACTTCCCGGTTTTGAACCCACA
The DNA here is from genome assembly GCF_020726555.1 of Boeremia exigua. Taxonomy (NCBI): domain Eukaryota; kingdom Fungi; phylum Ascomycota; class Dothideomycetes; order Pleosporales; family Didymellaceae; genus Boeremia; species Boeremia exigua. The sequence goes on from NW_025763532.1 coordinate 1,024,728, forward strand.
ACGTGCTGAAGCGCAGTCGGCGTCCGTTGTACAAGCCCCTGTGATGAACTGTGTCCCCGCAGCGGACGAGGTGCTACTTGGTGCCACCCTCACAGTCTTGAACGATGGCGTTGCAGAATTAGCCTGCCCAGCTTGGCCGTTCAACGAAGTTCCACCTGTTATCGCTTTTGCAGCATTATCGTTCGGCGAAGGATTACCAAAACCACACCCTCCGTCTCTTTCTTGGGCGACGACAGGTCCGGCACATTTACCGCTTTTGAAGCCACAGCACGCAGACGCGCAGTCTAAGTCGGAAGCACAGGGACCAGTGATGAACTGTGTGCCTTGAGCGGCAACATGTATAGAAACTAGCCGCATTAATACGAGATATGTGCCGTGGAACGTCGGGCACTTACTAATCAACAAAGCGAGAATCCGAAACAAAAACGTCATGATATCGCGCATATAGGAAATTTCTGTGCTCAACCAGAGAGTATAGAGTCCTCCAGACTGATAGGCCAATGATACGGGATTTCGAGTCAATATCGAGTTCGAGACTAGTGTGGTCTTGCGAGGAGATGCCTGAGAAGGACACAAGGCCGACTTTTATATCTACGTGTGGTGGCAGCACTTCCACATGTTCTCTAGCTACGTTCTTACTGTTCCACAAATGCGAAGCGTGGGTCTGATACATCGTTTGACATTTGAAATCAAGAGCGAATAAAACACCAACAGCTGTCGCTCAAGGCCTTTAGTCGAGACTTTAGAGAATTTGATCGCCTACCAATGCGCCAATCTTGTCTGGAAAACAACCCATTTCAAGGGAACACTGTCAAGAATCTACGATGATAGAACGTGAACAGTTTCCGAGACGTTTGAGGTTGGGGGCGCCAATGAACGCTTGTCTCACTTCAGGTCGCTGTTATGGCGTGGATCGTGGCAGTCCGAAACTGGAATGGTTTCCGAAACTTCTCTGGCTAAAGTTTCCGAACTTCCTTGTCCCATCTGGAAGAATGCTGCCTACCTGTGGTTGATTTCTGGTAGCAACCCGAGCTCATCGGTGCAGTATGGGGTGAAACATTGCCCTGCGTACTATGTGCTTCCTTGAGCCTTGAATAATGGTAGAGTTGAGACTGTCCCTACAGGAAGTGTACAAGAGCAATAGTCTGAGGTCAAGCAATCGCTGAGAAACGTCTTGTATTGCTCCTATTAACCTTGCTGGGACACCCGTTCCAGTGCGTGCGCCAACGCTTGTCAGGTGAGAAATACCAATGCAACTCACTGATCGTACTACGGAGCCAGACGAACTATAGAGCCATGCTCTTAGGGCGTCAATTACTATCGCTACTGCTGCTGCTGCTTTCGTCGTCACTGCTTTCATCATCTTCATCGCCGCCTCCAAGACTTGCGAGTGGCTTTCCCTTTGTCAGCCTGCCGAGACTCATCGTTCGCGGATCAAACGCTCTCTTCTGAGTGGTGATTTGAGCGGCTTTGGTGTCTGCGAGCTGTTCTCTCAAGCTGCGGAAGCCAGTATACCGCCGACGATCGGCTGCTTGCAAAGATACAGATTGGCTAGACCGTGGAGTTTGAGAAGACTGTTGCGAAGGAAGCGGAATCGGCGTTCGCATTGCCGGATGGTTGATGCCGGACGCCGTCACTTGGCTCGTTTCTGGAACCGCAGGCGTTGAATTTACAAAACCAGCCAAAGGAGGTGAGGAGGCAGGCGCGGCATTAAGACTTGATTCAGCAATTGGTTCAGCCTGCAGGTCGGGCATCTCGATGTCTTCATCTTCTGAGCTGTCTGATGAGGACTCGCTCTCGCTCGCACTCTCGTCTCTGCTTTGAGCTGGCGGCGAAGCAGCTCGAGAAGGCGTCAGCGATGCATCGTCTGGGTCCCCTTCGCTCTCCGACGCGTCTGGAGTTGGACTGTGGCTCAAAAATCGTGCTGGTCGCCGCGAGACGGCGGGAGAAGAGCGTGCTGATGCATTTGCACTGCTTGAGTGTGACCTGGAAGTATTGTCTTCTATAGCTGTACTGTAGATCTCGTGCTCCGCATGTCCTTCATTCTCTAAATCGCGAGCAGCAGCAGTCGCTGAATGATCCACGCAAACGTCTTTGTGTCCATCGCTTGTGTGATTTGTATGACTTAAAGACTTGAAGTCCCATGATTCTGTGCTCCAAGGAGCAGCGAGACTGGAGTCTTGTCCAGACGGTGGCTTGTCTTGGCTCTGCGAAGGGGCGGTCGGCGTGTCATCCATTGTTTTTAGCTCGACTGATAATTTGGACTGATCTAACATCTTGTCGACAGGTACAGCGTCGCTGTTAGGTGGTTTTGTGCCAACGTCGACTCGACCGGAGCTTCGTGATTCTGCTGAGCCACTTGCTTCGCTCTCTGTCACTCCCGTGGCGTGCTTTGGCGACTTCCATTGCTTTTCATCCTTCGATGGTGATGTAGTAGTGCTCGACATTGCGAGTGTCTTCGCCGTCACGGAGGCGCTACTGTTGTTTGCATTATTGTTGCCGTTTGAGAGAGGTGAGCTTTGCAAGCTACTAGTGCGTCGAAGATGGCGCACGTTTAGGGGCACAGGGACTTCACTTCGCCTTGGTGTTGGAGCTTCCATAGCACGGGGAGATATTACCGACGACCCAAGTGCTTTGGCAGTTGGTTTTTTGAAAGCATTATGACCCTTGGAGTTCTTTGGTTTCATGGATGTCGAAACAGTGGTAAGTGCTAACGGTTGGTTGGCGGGAAGAGGTAATTTCACAGTAGTCTTGATCGGTGTACTCTGCGCTGTTGAAGGATGGATAGCGAGTAGAGGATCGATACCTTCGGTGTTAACAACGCCTGGCGTGGACCTATTCAATACGGGTATGCGCACCTCAGGAGAGGTTCTATTGCTCTGGTCTTGACTTCTGATGCTGCTGCTTCGTGTCGGTGTGCTGGCTTTTCCTGGACGCTTCGGCGTGTTTTGAGAGGCGGCCAGCAATTTTTCCAAGCGCTCCATGCGCGACACAGTCTCTTTGCCCAGCACTTTCTCGCCGCTCGATGGATTCACAGTGGAGGGTGTTAGTGTCTTGCGCTTCGGCCCAGGATTGTTCACTGGCGTTGTGACAGCCTTGGGCTTAGCACCGCATTTTCTACTCGCAGGTGTGGTGACTAGTGAAGCTCTCGATGGCTTCTTCAGACTGCCTGGCTTGGTAGGCTTAGCGGCGGTGGTTCGCGCAGGGGTCTTGAGGCTGTTGGGTGCAGCTTCAGCCGCGTCGTCAAGGAACGAGGCCGTGAGATCTGCGGCGTTTCCGTCGTCATCGCCGTCGTCGCTCGTGGCAAGGCTCGGCTGCCCCCGGCCTGAATCGGGTCCTTGATGTGGCGTCGATTCGATGTCATCAGGCCGTGTCCGCTGGAAGGCGCGGGCTTTGTTCGTTGTTGCAACAGGTTGCGCCGTGACCGCGTTCGTTTTGCTGGGCTGTAGCCGCCTCGCCATGTTCAGGAGATGGGCACCCGACCGGGGCGAGCGGCCATAAGTCTTGGCAGGCTTGTCTGGAGTGGTTTTGGTGTGCATGAACTCGGGGGAGCTGGGGACTCGGTAAACGTCTCGGCGGGGGTTTGCGACGGGAGCGGGCGCAGGCTCCACAGACGAGAGCGGAGACTTGTGTATCGTCGCTTCGGGGGACTCGCGCTGGGGAGACGCTGCGTGGGTCGGGACAGCGGCGGGCTGCTCGGTCTGCACAGGCTGCTCAAGCTGGCCAGGCTCCGGAGACTCCTGCTTGACAGGTGTTGGGCTGAAGGGCGCCTGGCCAGTCTCGGTGCGGCGCAGCTCAACCAGTGACGCGCCCGACCTGGACCGCGACAGCCGGACCGGCAACGGGTTGCGCGGGGCGTGTGTTTCCAAGGCTGCTGCCGCCTGCCGCACCTCGGTCGAGGGCAGCGGGCGGTCCGGCGACGGGTCGCGCGGGTCGCTTGCGCCTGGGCGCTGCGACTCGACGCGCCGCCGCTTGTGGGCGCCGTCGGCGGCGTCGTCCACGTCGGCGTCGTCGCCTGCGCGCTTCTGGGCGCCTGCGGGTCGCAGCATGGAGCCCGGCACCACCGACGTATCGCGGTAGACAAAGTACGGGACAACCTTGATCAGGTGCATCTTGCGGTCCGGCTCGCCCTCGAAGATGGCGCCCACCGTGTCGGTCATGTCGAGGTCGCAGTCGTACGCGTCCTGGAGCTTCTTGATGGCGAAGGTCGCGGCCTGCTGCGGGCTCAGGTAGTTTGTCTTGTACCGCTGCTCAATGTCGCCCCAAACGGCCGCGAATGTGTCCTCCAGCTGCACGGGCATGGCAAACTTGCGCTCCTTGAACGCCGCCAGTGCTGCGTCGCGGTACTCTCCGTGTGCGTTTTCCTCGGCCAGCGCCTCAACCACGACGGTCAAGCGCATGCGCGCGCCCTGGGCCGCCATGACGGGGAAGGTGCGGTGGTGTCGCGGACAGGAAGGAAGCAGAAAGTTCAGAGTGGAGCCGCCTCGCTTGCACCCCGGTTCCCGCACCCACCGCTGCATCGCTCCACTCACTCCACCGGAGCATGCTGGAGTGTCTGCGGCCACGCACGTCGCCATCGCGCGTCTTCACCTCACCGCGCTCCATCTTCTGCAGGTCTGTGGCCGTCGAACCCGTGGACAGCCCACAGTCCCATCGGTACCCATGTCGCCGATGACGACATCAATGGCCTCACGTGAGCACGCGTTTCTAGACACGAGCTTGACGCCACCTTAACGCACGTCCAGCAGCGTGCTTCGGCATCGTCGCTCTCACCAAGCATGCCATGAGTATGTAGATACATGTTGATAAACACATTGCCTTCCACGTTTTCCACATCACAGGCATTGTGCCCTCGTTTGACCCGCTGCCCGTCTCGTCCCTAACCAACACCTGCCTTACCGGGACGGGGCGGTTCACGGTGAAAGGCCAGCTCCCGCGCACTGACCCCAACTCTCAAGTCGCCTCTGCTTCTCGCAAGACATTTTTATCATCCCACATCTCCTCTGCCATCCACACGTCTGACACCGTGACACACACCCAATCAGCAAACAGCGACGTCAACATGGCCAGCGGCTCAAGGAAACGCCGCGTATGTCTTCTTAGTTCAAGCTTGCCCAATCATGGCTTACCGCAACAGGTTTCTCGCTCTCCAAGCTGCCTGGAGTCTGCTAGAAAACTGCGTCGACAATCTGCTAGCAACTCCTTACAATCGCAACTCGATACATCTAATCCCTATCCAAGCACAGCAAAGTCCGTGTTCCGTGGCTGTCACGACCCCTACTTCCCTCTCAGCACTAGAGGAGATACAACCCTGCCAACAGGTGATGATTACGTATTCCGCATTCAGGTCCTCTCAACCACCACCAATCTCAACGCCGACGTGTTCAAAAAAGCGGTGCAAGGTCTGGTCAAGATATGCTTCCCACAGAACGTCTTGGATGAGCTTGGGATCGAGGTCGTTACGCAGCACATGAGAGACCAGGATGCACCCGAGCAAAATATCGTTAAGATGGCAGACATCTTCCGCGCCGAGATGATTCATCGAGTAACATGGATGCTAGCGGAATACCTCGACTCGGCAGGCAGGGTTGAATCTAGCGTCAAAGCCATCATGGCCGCCAGTGCAAGTCTTCATGGCGCTAAAATTGGTGAAGATGTATTGAGTGGCGTGACCGAGAGCCTCTCCAAGCTTAGGGAGCACATGTCGAGCGGATCGACAGCAAGGCTGGCGAACAGTACTGATATGGAACTTTCGTCCTTGAACATGGCCGAGAGCGATGCAATGGCCAGTAATGACAACTGTACTGTAGTCACGCAGCGCATGGATCGTGTTAGATGCACTGGCATCGCTCCTGAGGATCCCTCAGAAGACAGTATGCCTCTGGTGTCACCTGCTAACAAGCACGGGAAGAGAGAGTGCCGATCAAAATCGACACCGCAACTCCAGTATCCCGATGCAGCATACAGAGAGTCAAGCCAAGCTGCCGAGCAGATGGACCAACTTGTGCCAATCGAGCAACCATGCCGAGGCAAAGCGAGCAAAGTTTCAACCTCCTGGCGCTGGAACGTGCAAGATGAGATCAGCATCGATGACATAACAGAGCATTTCAAAAGAACAAGCGACTTGTTTGCCTACCACGCCCTGCCAATTGCCAGGCAGCGACTCGGGACGCTGGTAAAACGCAAAAAGCTGCGCAAAGACATTGAGGCTATGCTTGCAGCTCTTTCCACGACCGAATTCGACCAATGGGTCGAAAGACTTCGGAAGCTTCAAAATGGCGATATGACGATGCTTGAGAGGTCTCCAGCTCCAATCATTGGTCAAGATGCGGCCCGGATTACAGTAAAGTCAACACCCACGCTCACGCCCAGCAATCAGACGGTACGCCGCCGTCCGAAGTCAGACGTTCGGTTTGCGGTTAAGCAAGAACACAATGTGTATGAGAACTTTCGTGAGGCATAGGCGCCTTCTCGGTACGCATCGAGAGCTGACGGTGGCATGCGTACTAACCGTTCAGTTCCCACAAAGGGCTTGGCCCATCAAGAAGCTAGAATCGAAAGTCAGCTGGGAGTACAGACAACCCTTAATCATGTCAGTAGTCAACTCGAGTAAATTCAATGGCTCTAACCGCTCACAGTCAAGTCGTTCGTTTTAAGAGACTCCCATTGTAGATCTCCTGTGGGGCCAAAAGGAATTTGGAGAACATAATCGTGCACCCGTGATTCGCAATGTAACAAAAAGTCTCAACTCTTAAGTCTCAGCAGAGGTAGGCAACGAAGATTTATGTTCCAAGCTATACTTATAGGCTGCACTGTGTCGGTATAACACGTCTCGATGGAGCTACCCTCGTTCAGACAAAGAAGAACCTTCAGGCACTGCTACTTGGCCCAGAACTCCACTGCTTCCTGACCTTCACTTACGTTAGAACTCGATTCGTCGTGGAATGCAAACTAATGGGTTCTTTCGAATCTGACTGCATTCCCTGAATTCACCACCTCGAGCTTTGTCTTTGTCAACCTTCTACCTGTAAGTAATGTTGTTTAGCCGATTAGCACGCTGGTACTAAAGTGTCTGTCTAGAGCCTTACAATAGTTGTAGATGTTTTCTTTGATTCACTGAAATCATGGACTGTGTCGTCCGATAGCATCATTTTGGACCATCTTGTGCAAGAGCTCAAGGCGAGGAACTACCCCGAGGAAAGTCTCGCTTTAGAACCGACACCTTGGCTTGAGCACGCTAACTATGACAGGGACCTGAAATCCCCTTCAACATGGATTGCGTTGCTCAAGAAGTCCGCACTGCTTTGAAACACAGGGGGTATGACGGCGTCGTCGTGCGTTGATCCGGATTCCTTGACCTCAAGTTCTCAGTCCTTGTGAAGTCATGGTGAATGATCTCAGTACATGCGACAGTTAGTGGGACACTGAGTGGATGTTATGAAAGTTCACTCGGTGTTAAATGCAAGCATGATCAATATAATCTCACTAGATACATTCTAATCTCCTGCCTGTTGAGTAGGTGGTGTAAAATCTGGATGGGGCAATTAAGAGGCGGAAAGACAGAAAGAACCTTAAGAATGCTCTTCTGATATCCACAAAGTACAAAGTCTTACCTTTAAGTAACTTTTCGCACTTACTAGTTGCGAGCTTGTGTAGTTTTAGACAACTGGTTGTAACATCACACCCTATAATTGTATTTTACTTATAAGTTCAATTGCTGCGTTGCTCTAACAATACGTTTTCAACTAACGACAAGCTGACAAAACGAAGGAAAGATGAGAAACCGGGTATGTCTACATGACAGCAGGCAACATATATCAGGTTTTAAAGACTTCACGGAGCCAATGCACAACTGTCGCATCAGAAAAGCCCTACTTTGAAGAGCTATTCTAGGGGTACTGGTGCAGTTGCGCGTAGCTACATTTTCGCCCTATTTTGGCATCAACAACAGATATGTATTGTTAAGAGTCACGCTGATTGTCGAGGTACAGCATATTGCCTGTGGCGAGCCAAGCCACCTATCAGAGACGTAGCCATCATGTGCGACCATGGGGATTGGCCGATGAAAAGGCATTCCTACACCTTCCTTTGGTCACACTCCCCATCACGGTGAGCTATGAATTCAGAACTTAAAACTTGATCAGCGTACCTTCGGCTGGCCCCTTTTCGCTCTTTTGCGTCCAAACACTTCAGCGTTGCATCATGACCCCCCCATACACGTAAGTCTTATCTCGAACCCACAGTCGCGACATTGCCACGTGCCCGTGTCACCTCGTGCGAGCCAGCCCTGCGCAAGCGCGATCTTACATTGTGTCATGTACAACATCTTCTACCAGTATTGTTGGGACAGCCAGCCTGAGCAAAGTGCCAGGTTTGTGCCCCACACCTTACATCTCCGCACTGGAACAATCTCTCCCTCGATCTCCGACCTGCGTGAACGAAAAAAGCATGCATGACTACCCGGTTTGCCTGAAGCTAGATGGTAGCCCAAAAGTGGGAATGAGGCCCATTCCAACGAAAAGCGCCTCTGATACGTGAGCCGCGCAAACTGAGACCCCACCTCAAAGCGATGCCAGCGTAACCAAGATCCAAACGTATCGCCAAGGTTCGATCTCGTATCGCAAAGTTTTAGATCGTGGCGTGTGGTCCGGCTAAACTCCAGATCTCGGCCATTCCCGTTGTACCAAAGATGCTTAGCAAGAGGCATGCATCTTACGTACATATGTAGTTCGGCAGGAGAACGACTTTCGATGGGCGATGCTGGGTTTAGAATAATACACACAAAACGATACGTCCAGAAGGTCCCTAAGAACAGTACCTATTCAGTGAGAAACTAGCATCAGGAATTGCGTCTCTTAGTTCCCAACATCTGAAGCTGGGTATGCAAAGACAGCTGCACGACGCAAAGTGGGGGCGAAAGTCATATTGCCATTCATGTTGACAGAATTACTGCGGGCCCTTGCATGCGTGTCATCTCAATTCAGCTAGAGGTACGCTGAAAGCGCTAGGGTTGAAATGGTTTTATGTTCCGCAGTGACTGTAAGCCACAAGAGTGTTGAAATTGAGTGGACTAATATTAATAGTGTTGCGACATCTCATCCTGGGAAAGGATCCAGCTCCTAGCAATAGCCAGCCTCAATCTATCGCAAGTTCGTCATCAGGGACGACCGAGTTGCTCGCTAATATTGGAGGGATCGACTCCTTACCTACTTATGCAGGTGCAAGACTTACACAACGTCCGGGAGTGTAATCCACCCAATGAAGATGGTGCAATCGTGGGTTGCTTTTTGCCGTCAGCCGACCGCGCAGGTTCCGAGATGCGCTTATCGTGAGATCGGAAGGGACTGGAGTCAATCGTTTTGCTTTTGCCGACGAGCAACTGACTTGTTGTTGCCCGTAGTGCCAACACCGTCTTCACTCGCAGAGCTGACCAAAAGTATGACCCACGAATCAGAGAACTCAAGAGCGAACCATTCGAAGCTGGTGGCAGATAGCACAGTTATTGGTCACAACTGTAGTTGAGGTTGGGGATACGAACCAGCCAACCGTCTTGGAAGGGTACCCGAGTGTACATACCTACGAAGTGTCATTGAACGCCTGAGCGTTGTGACGCTTCGTGGCGTTCAAATCGCCCATAACAACAGGAGACGGAGAAGCACCTCGATTGGTAGAGTCATGTGACTGTGACAAAACTTAGCGTCCAGGGTCATTGCGTAGGTACTTTCCTTCACGCGCCTGTACCGCGGTAACGACATTACCCTGCGTGGATCTCCATCCCGATCCCGCACGTCGAGCGCAACATGACACGTCTGGAACTATCGATCCGGCCTGTTGCGTCCGCGGAGGGGCGCTTTCCCGCAAAAGGAACCTGTGCGCGTTACAGCATCCGAAACACCGAGAATATACCTTACATGCTCGAGTCTCAACGCAAGCCACAACTTCGAAGCCTCGTAAGTGATGTTTTGTCGATATGGCACAAGACGAACCACTGTCTCAAGCTCTCATCCGCGATGTCGCACCCCTGACCTTGCACTGACAATTCTCCTATGGCTATTACTCGTGTAACCACGGTGTTCCTCAGGAGTCGTTAGACACGGGTGCTGCCTTCCGCTGCGGAAACCGAGTCAGCTCCTCATCGCGATCAGGACAAGACGAGATGAGCTGAGCAGGGGAAGGCGAGGACTTTCCACACACTGCAATCACCGATCGGTCAATCGCAAAACGTCGAAACTGGGGCATGGTGTTATCCTGCGTCCAGACGTAAGCAGCAGCATGTCACTGCCAGCATCCGCGCAACCCGTCGCCTCGCCTTTCTTTTTACTTTTCGCTAAAAGGTGGTTGAGCAGGGTTGACACTTGCGCGGCTCCTGGGGGCCCTCATTCTTCCAGCTCACAGCACCGACGTCGCACCGAACCTCGACCCCACCTGCGATGCCTTACCTGTTCTGGCAAGTGGTGCCCTTTCCTTGTCAAGTTAGGCCCGTGATAGCCGCCTGCTAGTCGCTCGCAGATGCACAACAATTTGCGTGGCTTCCGGAGTGGCGAAGTCAGATCAGCAGACAATCTCTTTGTGCAGGCTTGGTCGAAACGCTTGCGCATGGTATGATGGCCTGATGACCATGAACCGTCTGTGCGCAGTCCCCACGAACACACTGATGCACCTGCCATGCCAAGATGGGGAAGCGGCCAGACAGCCATGTGTACGAGTCCTGCCACAGGTCGTGGGTCCTTACCCTTCCGTTCCAGACCGAAGCAACGAGGTGAGCGCTGGGCATTTAGTTGTCTGATGTTTTACATGCTCATGCACATCGAGGATGTCGATGTTGGGCTATTCGGACCCTTGGACCGATGTTAATTCGGGCCGCTTCCGCGGCAAGGGCTGACGTGGCTTCGACAGCCAAGTCCTCCTGACAATGCTCTGCGAACAATGTTTCAACCTCCCATTGAGCAGCAGTCTGACTGTCGGCAGCGTCACTCGAGTTATTTCTGATATTATCAAGTTTGTTCGGCTATAATACATGCCATCTCAAGCAAGGTTCGCTCGCTCGCGCTAACTCCCTGTAGCTGTGAGCGTGTCAACGTCACGCTGGGGTCCTAATCGGTACCTGTGCGAACTCGACGGGCACTATCACTTCACCAACCAAGATCCAGGTCAGCACGCAAACCGTTAAACCACCGATATACTTTGCGGCCTGTCGCTCATCGGCACTATATCTCCCCAAAGCGGACCTTCTTCCGCGATCGACGACTGTGAATATCCGTTAAGCTGGGGCACCCTAAGATTTCTGATGCCGAATCACCGTGACGCTGGAATCAAATTAGAAAAGCTACTGACTCTGCGCAAATATGTGAACGTAGATCGACATAGCGCTCTCAGTTCGAACGGCAAGCAAACTGGTCCTGTCAGGACTTCTGAGCGAAGCAGCTCCGTAGGCAAGCAACTTCTTGTCTCAGGACTTGAACTTGTTGAGGATAACAACGATCACCACGGTTGATGTTGGTATAACAACTTGATACAGCGGCTGCATCACTGCCTCGAGATGCCGGATGTTCTGGATTTGCTGCCACACTGACCTTACTGTGGCCTGCATGCGACAAGCATGCCCATGACCCCTTTATGTGTTGCTCAGGGAATCGCAAGCTCTCCATGTGTTTTGCTACGGCACCATCTTGTTCCTAAACTCAAATGTTCTGTTTTCGAAAACTATACTTTCCATCTAGTTGGGAATGGAGCGTGGGCAGCATCTTGTGATTCGTTACAGGCTCACGCCCAGGTGTTCTTGTTCCGGGTAGCCCCGTTCGACAACCGCCAGCACTAAGCCTGCGTAAGCCAAGGCGCTGCAAGGGCGGCTTAGCTGCATGCAAGTGATCATATAGTGCGTGTTGACTGCCTCCAGGCGAGTCGACTAGCCAGCAAGAGCAATCCTTTCGCCAGCTGGGCAGAGCTGCTTGATTTGAAGAAATGATCGTGTTTCATGATTGATGGCCATCGAAATGGCGCTGCTCGGACTGCTTATGCTGAGTCGCACGCAACGGCTGCCAGCTGCTGTTCAGGAGACGCAGCCAGACAGCACTTAGCGCTGACCCGCTCCAGGACCTTGTAGGTTTCGTTTACGGGCCGCTTTGACGCTGGTGCTGGCGCACGACCACCCTTCCGCGAACAAGCTGGGTCCACCCTCGGTTCCGATACGCGCATGAATAAGGTTCATCGCAGCTTGAGAGAAGATAGATCTATTCCGTATCCCAAGTACTAAGATACAAGAAACATGGTATTCAAACTTGGGCATGTGTGATAAAGTACATTGTGCAATATGCTAGTGGAGTGCTGGAAACGTTTCAAGTGTGGAGTGTCTAGAACGCGGAAACGTGTACATCGTCCAGTAGAGATACATAGAGTTGTCGAATACAAAAAACATGTCTAAAAGCGAGAGGCACACGAGATGCCGATGTAGAAAGAGGCAAAGGTCGGAGGGGCTGGCCAGTGCAGTTGTTGCGAGGACAGCACAATGGCGTCACGTAGAACTACGCATAGACATCAAACCATGGCGCCATCCCATGCTTTCGTCTCCTAACAAGCAAGATGAATTGATGCACGTCCAATGACGATCCTGAAATCAAAAAAAAAAAGCAGTGGGTATAACGGATGTCCTTCTTTTACCAACACCAACACCAACACCAAGCCAATATGCAAATGCAAAGTCGTGAGTCAAATGGAAAGGAATAATTCGCTCGAATGTGAACGCTCAGGACTCATCGGGCTTTCGGGCCAGTGGTGCCGGGCTCGTGCTTGTCACTCTTCGCTGCTTCGATGCGGGGGGCAACTCATGTGGAGCATCGGACTTGCGTTTGTTGGCTGCATTGCCATTCGTTGAGCCATCGAGTTGTGAGGCTGCATCTGGCCGCCTGACTGCGTCGTCCACGGATCCAGTGGAGTGTGGGCTCATTGGTCGGTAACAATGACTGTGGCGCCATTTCCACTCTTCGTACGCAGCATCGGCCTTCTTTCTTTGATCCCGCAGCCTATCGATCATGCTGCTCGCAAGTCTCATGTAGTCGGCATTGTTCTCTGCAGGAGCAATAGGGCCTTGGTCCATATCAGGGATTGGTCGTCTCCAAGCTTCGTTGCAACCCACACAGCGCTCTACAGAGGGCTCACGATCAGACCGATCTCTCGTTTCCCTTGTTTCTCTGTTAGCTCGCGGGTGGGGGTCGACATGACGAGTGCTTCCGTTCGCTAGTGATGCAAGCGACTCATCAGTAGTGGAAGCGGGCGTAGGAGAACTCCTCGGCTGCTCAGGTTCCGCGGCAACTGTTGGTACAGTCGGTGGCGTAGGTGGTTCATTACGAGGTTTTTGCGAAGGCGACATATTTTCGGAGGTGTAGTTGGCAGCAAATCTCACGTTGTAGCGTTGCTGACGAGTTCCAAAGTTGTTTTGCTGAGTAAAGAACTGTTCTGGTAAAGAAGACGGTCCAGCGATGTTGGGTCGTGATTCAGCAACGTTCTTAATGTCGAGAGGAATACTGCGCTCTGTACTGTGCTCATGTGATCTTGGTAATGCTGCTAAATAAGGAGCGGTCGAAGACACAGATTTGGAATGCTGGCGAGAGGGGAGCTGCGGTCTTGTTTGGCTTGGATAAATTTCGACCTGGTGCGGGGCAGGAACGGGTGCATAAGCCGGAGTGGATGAGGCAGACTGGTAGGAAGTGAGAGTCGGACTCGGCAAACGTTGGCCTTCCTTTGGGCTCTGGTGAGAATAAGAAACGTTAGGTTTGGATAATTGGGCGTCGTTGCCCGCCTCGAAGCGGTGCTGGTCAATGGCTGAGTCTTGGCGCACTTGCCCTGTCGAATGAGAGGCGTTTTGCACGCCAGACGACAGCGCCGAATGCTGAAGCGCTGGGTCTGGTTTACACAGCTGTTGACGACGAAAGGTAGGCTCCTGATAGACCCTAGTTGCACTGTCTCTTGCCACAGCTGCCGTTGATGGTGGCCGTGGTTCTGTGGGGCTGACAGACATGGTCAGCAAACGGGGTGCAACACCAATGAGGTTCACGCTACTCACCTGACCGGAGGGCTTGTCTGGCGATGGTTCACGGCACTCCAGTACGACGAGGCTGTCGTATTGGCGGTAATAGTGGGTGCGAGGGAGACAGCAGGTGGGGCAGAGTGCGCAGGAGAGTAGTCCTGGCGGTGGTACGCAGGATTGATGTTGTTTGCAGAGGGCCGTGACGAGAGCAGCTCAGCGACGCTGGGAAGCGTTCGCGCGGGAGCGGAAGACTCGGTGTGCTGCGACGATCCGTAGGCGCGGGGATCGCGAGGCCAGTCGCCTGCCATGGCGGGCATGAGTGCTTTAGAAGTCGATGACAGCTGCAGCGAGCGCAGCGTTGATATGGAGGGCGCGTGAAGACGAGGTCGCACAAGAGGAGGAGACGCAGTCTTACACGGGCAGGCGCGAAGGGTCTAAGGTCCTGACATTCCGTGGCTCTGGAGTCTCCGCTCTTTGGACGATGGATGAAGCACCCTGCCAGCTAGCTCTTAGCAGGCTCCAACAGGCATGCTGGCGCTGCGCGGACGCCTCATTGTGGAGCATGCCGTGTGCTGGGTCCACAGCCTGCGAGGTGATTCTCCCAAAGCTGCAAGGCATACTTTAGGCCGGGTTGGCCGGGCTAGCCTGTCTCCAGCGGCGACGGGAGCATTCGAAGCGCATCCGCGCTGACGAAAAGGGTATAGATCGGGGAGGGGTGGCTAGACGAGCCATACCGCTTGCACCAGCAGCGGCACACGGATAATCATACCGAACCTTCCCTCTACAGCGAAGCGATCCCACGGCCTGTTCCCGCCGGCCACGCCACTGCATCGAGTCGCCCTGCGTGCCGTCGCCGTACTGCCTGTCGCCGCGTGCAGTGCCCTCGCCTCCCATGCACCTCCTAGTCGAGCGAGCATCGCACTGTTGTTACCTACGCACGTTGATCGAGTCCATAGCTCACACATGCAATGCGAGCAGGCTTGTCCTCTGCGCTCGTTAGCCGTGCAGCCAGTTCGCTCTGCGCCGTGCAGGACCATCTGTTGCGCGTCACGAGGCAAAGCAGACCAAGCCTGGATATGGACACTGTACACACTGCACAGTAACAGGCCCTCATTTCCCTTGTCCCTCGTCTCTAGTGTCCCGTGCCCGAGCCAGCCCATTCGAATACTCGACCACTATAGTACTCGACCTCGATCTGCTGCCCAAAACGACGTTACCAGCGAACCTCCACTCCGTGCGGCAGTAGCCGATGAACAGGTGCGACGGGACGCTCCGAATGTCAGGGGATCGCTGGGTCAAGCAGCTTCCGTCTCAGCGTCAGCTCCATGACAGCGAAATTTACTCTGTGAGCCCTGGTCCCTCAAACGCTGCTGATATTCCCGTTCCCCAGCGCAAACTCAGTGTGGACAGCCCCTGCCATCGAGATCACATCCTGCTACCAGTGCTGATTCGTTCTTTCCTACGCCGCCTATTCAGGCTAGTGCGCCTGCCTACTCCAGCTTGGCTCCAGCTGGCGACGTTGACATCCAGTAGTCCGTCCCGAGATTGCGCTGCCTCCACCTTCACCGATCACAGTCAGAGGTCAGCAAGTCCAACCCCGGTCGGTTGTGTGTCCTGCGTTCCATCGTATGTGCCGACATGGCCAGCGTTGCGTTTCGGCTCGCAGAGCCTGCTTTGATTGGCCCACGTCCCGCTGTCGACCAATCATCACTGAGTTGTGGGTCCTGCCAGCAGCCTCCTCAACAACGACTCCACGCCCGCTGCAAGACATCGAGCCGTGTTCACTCTGCAGCCTTTTCTGGAATGCAGCTAGAGCGCTTTGATCCTCTCTTTGGCCACTGAGAATCCCATTTCCAGCTTGTGTGAAGGACGAAACGCCATGCCAGGGACCGTACCTCACTTGCGCTGCTTGCTACTTCCGGTCAGTTGCATGGTGGCATGCCGCAACACAGGCAACACGTCCCATGAGTGGAATTTCCTTCGCCACTTCCATGCGAGCATGATGAGCAGAGGCGACCCACCATGCCTGTCTGTTCTGATGAACCAAAGCAAATCACCCGACTGCCTGTCGCGAGACCGATCCGGTTCTCGACATGGTCTGTTACAATCTTGGACACGCAGGTGACACGCGAGCTCTGCAATCCGCCATTTCAGCTGTGGCTTCTTGAGTTTCCCACGAGTTGCGAAATCCGTGTTTATCATCTCCACTTACCGGGCGGCATTCCGACGAGTCTACACTTTCCGGCCCGAACGATCACATCCGATGTTCTCTCGGAATTCTGTTCGCGAAGTCTCACAAGACTTTCTTGGTGTGACACAAGAGCTTGTAAAGTGGAGCGATCAACATCCGCAATGTACCTGACACCATCATACAGCTGTCGGTCAGCAACATCACTTTGGCGGACAATATTGCCTCGTACAGGGCAAGGCCCGATGTGCGCATTTGCAATGTACCAGCGCAAGCGATTCTGGCTTGTACCTTATCATAAGCGCGTCTCACGGGCTACCTCCTTGTATTACCATGCTGATCACGTCACTGTAGGGGACCGACTACATGGTCCGCCATGTGATGCTGAAGCTAAGCCTTACGTAGGTAACGACCATTCATCGTCTCTCTCCTCGGAAGTGCTTCCCCGACCATGATGCAGGGATAACCCGCGCTAGTCAAAAGGTCACGGCTTGATGTATAACGTTACGCCACCAATCAATCGACAAGTACGGTTGCACAAATAGCATGTTTGGCCCACAATACGATACCCGCATGAATTGTCTTCGAAAGCCTCGCTTAGCCACGCATGCGCAATATTACCCGGAAGCCCCAAGCTCTCAGGCATGAAGCTGCGGCACGTTGCGGCAGTCCCAACGGGCCAACATCATGCCGCTCGCCCTACGATATATGGGTTTGCGCAGCAAGACTGCTGCATCCAGCAAGCCTGTGTAAGCGCGGCTATTAACAATACATATTCCTAGGCCACAGCGCTCGAGCTTGAGCGCTCTGAAGTTTGTAGCACGCAACGTACTCTGCATATGATGGCCGTTGCCAATGGGTTTGAATTCAAAAGCCGGCTTCTTGTCACAACACAGTTGCTTCATGGTCGCAAATCAATTCAAGATGCTCAGATGGCAACATCAATGTTGCTGATTTGAGTCGCGACAACGTTCGTTTCCAAGAATGGTACAATGTAATACAGTTGTGTCATCTGATCCTTGTTCTTGTCCGAACCCGACATTGACGTTGACTTTCACGCTATGCGGGATAGGCATCGGGCGTCGACGGAGCCTTGGTCTTGTCGCACAAGTTGTGCAGTTGCAAAGAGGTGAGTGAGAGTGCAAGTGATACCGACCAACAGACATAGAATTACTCGACCGCTGTTGTTTCGATTGATTTAGAGCGCGAGCTTTCCTTCCTCCAGATCAAGATCGGTAGGTAACTATGATCTGTGTCACATTCGTCTGGCCTAACTCGCTCGCGGTATGTCAAGAAGATAAGTTCAGCCGACCACTTGTGCATCTGTAGTATCCCGTATTGTGCCACTTCATATGACACCAGACTCGAAATGAGATTCTCAGGGACTTTCAAGTCGCTGCTATCATAGAATACGCACCGACTCAATGTAGGTACTAATAATCATCACTCCATGGTCGATGATAGAGAAACTCGGTTTGAAACGGCTCACAGCGTGAGTTCTACCAGGACTTTTTGGATGATGTTGGATAAACACTACACACACCAAGCTTCTTCTCTGTAATTTTTTGGTATGCGACTATGACGTAAGCGGAACAACCCACGTTGGTGATGTTTCATCTTCCACAGTCCTGCCGATCTCCGGAACTCTCCGAGCCTGGAGTCCTAACATCGCAATTGTAGAACACATCTGCACACAAACCTCGACGCAACGTACAATGCCGCCTCATGAAGGGCTCGTTCACCAGCAAGAGTATGACTGGCGAGACTCCAATGTCGAATTAATTAACTCAGACATTGACCACAAGGTCAAGTATAAGTCGGCGGTCAACGAGCCAGCATGGAACAACAGCGTCATTGGTGACGAAGCAGGCCTATTCATCTGGCGCATCGAAGACTTCGAGGTTGTTTCTTGGCCACGCGAAAAGTACGGCAGTTTTCATGAGGGCGACTCGTATATCATCCTCTTTACCGAAGAAGTCAAAAGCGATACAAAAACTCAGCTGATTCACGACATTTTCTTCTGGCTTGGACGCGCCACAACACAAGACGAAGCCGGTACCGCGGCCTATAAGACTGTCGAACTCGACGAATTCCTCCACGGCGCAGCAACGCAGCATCGTGAGTTGCAGACCTCACCCTCGGACGCATTCTCTGCTCTATTCCCACGTATGAAAATTTTGCGTGGAGGTGTACGTTCTGGCTTCAATCATGTGGATTCCAGCATAGATCCGCAACACACAGATACTTTGCTCCGCGTCTTTAAGCACCCTGGAGCCAACACAGGACGCGATGCTATCCTCGTGCATGAGGTCGAACCCACGTGGCAGAGTCTGGACGAAAACGACGTGTTCATTCTTGACAAAGGTGACAAGATCTTCGTTTGGCAGGGAAGAAAGTGTTCGCCAATGGAGAAGCTCAAGGCCGCGCAAGTAGTCAACGACCTGACAATTGCCAAACATAGTGATGTAGAAGTATTGAGCCAGGAGGAGTCGAGGAGCAAGGTTGTTGTGGACTACCTTGGCGGTCAGCATCTGGAGTTTGGCACAAGGTTCGAGTGTGCGAGACCGCTATCACCCGCTACAGAACGGAACGTGAAGAAGCTGTTCAGAATAAGCGATGCTAGTGGTCAACTTGCATTCGATCTCCTAAAAGAAGGCAACGGGATTGACAGGGAGGATTTCGATGAGAATGATGTGTTCTTGCTAGATGCCGGAAGGAGTATCTGGGTTTGGGAAGGTAGTGGGGCGAGTCAGAGGGAGAGGGCGATGTGGCTGAAGACAGCGCAGACGTATCTTGCTATGCAACCTGACGCAAATCAGCTGGCTGTAGCGAAAGTCAATCAGGGAAGAGAGGGGAAGACTTTCTGGGTTGCTGTGGAAGCATAGGGTTGTTTTCGAAACAGTGAGTGCTTGGTGTATATCATAAGATTACGGTCGAAATGCTCATAATGCCAAGTGATGACGATGCAATTCTTTCATGGAAAGCCTGTTGATCATGCTGGAAGACAATATGTCAAGTACGACTTATATGTGACAGGCCTTGTCAATGTTCAAGAGAGTGCTGTGGCGTCCACCGAGATGCATTTTGTACATTCTAGAGTTGCGGCCATAGCTATATACATGGGCAAGGATCAGGTAGTTGGAATTTTTCAACTGCCTCTGACATGAATGCAAATTTTGGAGGTTAGTAAAACACCCCTCTTTTCGCCTTCATATCTATACAATGCGAATCGCTGACAAGCATTTGGATGTAAGTCATACTGTCTATATCCGCGGAATTCGAACACTCAACGTATTCTCCTGGACAGGTAAGGTCTCGAGGCTGGTCAACTATACCGTAGATTCGATTGAGTAACATTGAACTAATCGGCTGTAGCGAAGACCGACACCTCTCCTTCTTAGCATAGTTGAGTTCAGTCTTTGGGCAGTAGGCGTTAATATAATAAGGTGCAATCTATACGAAATTAAACCTAGATACCACATGAGCGGTGATCTGACTATGTGAGCCCACTAGTAGCAACTAAGAACCACCTCTTTCTGTACCATTCATGGCAATGGCTCCGAGTAGATGGTGTGAGTTCCTGAACCTTGCGTCGGTGCGAAGTAAGTGGAAGTGCTTCTATTTCATAAACAGGATTCGTTCCCCGCTCACACCTTTTCCTCACACTTTTGTGCTTATGTTCGCTGAGATCTTTCAGACTCTACTGAACATTTTCATTTATTGAATTGAAAGGCGTGAGTTGCATAAAAGAGTCAATCGGGTGAAGGCAACAGCTTGTAGCACGACAAGTATCTTTCTCCAAAGGTAACAAGCTTAAGACTTTGCCTTTCCCGGGAAAGAAAAGAACGACTGGTTTTGATTTGTACCAATGAGACGACGGTTACAGAAAGCCTCTCTGACATGAAAATGTGTCAGGCGTATCTGTGTTTCGTATTTGTGCCTTCCAACCTCGACTTCCTGTGCGAGATACGATCTTTCACACTGAGCAATGGCGAAGCAGTAGACGGCAAGCAGAGTAAAGTGTAATTTGGAGATCTTCAATTGGAAAAACATTGCGTCTACATCCATATTTTGGTCCGTCTCTGGCAACATAGTTATCTGCTCCAGGCACCATCATACAATTGCCGCCAACAACAAGCCGACCTCGATCAGCTCCCTGCATCTTAAACCCACGGAGACCGCCGGCAATAAAAAGAGTCGAGTCTTCAATGGAAAAAACCCTTCGTAGTCAACAGTCGTCGATAGGTTTGAGAGAACTGAATACTCACCACAGCCTGGAGGTCTGCGACGAGATCTTGGGAATGTGTTGCGGGCGTACGAAGTAGTGCAGATGTCTAAATCGTATTGAGAGACAGTATTGCTGATGGATCAATAACCATAAGGACGACCTCCGGCACGAGCCTCTTTGGCGTCACGCGAGAGCCGTTCGTAAAGCTGCGCGAGATCGGGAAAGGCAACCAAGGCCTCCTGGGCAGGTTGGGGGATGTCTGCAACGATCTTATCCCATCCGTTGTGACGTTGGCAGATGACACGAATAAGCTCCTCCATACAGTTGAGTGTAGCCTGGATCATTCTGTAAGACCATGCCAGGTCAAGGAAGCCCCGAGGGTTCTGAAGGGACTGCGTGTACGGGTTGATGAGGACAGTCCAGTCAAAGTTGTGCTGAGACACATCGACAGGAGTAGGTATGTGCTGGTCACTGCACTCTTTGCCTAGTTTGTGGAAAGACGTCCACAGCTGGTCGAACTTTCTGGCAAACGGGTTAGTCGGTGTGTCATTGATGGCGCGGCTGCGATCACGTTGACCCTGGCGAAAGGCCGTTTCTTGGACTGCGACAGCCTCAGGAACACCGGCAAGAGAGAAAGCTTGAGGTCCCTGATGGATGTTGCGAGCGCGAGAATCCGAGTTCAAGGATGAACGGCCAGTAGCGTGAATAGCTCCATTGCCGGCACTGCGAGTAGCGTGGTTGGTGCGAGTGGGGGTACCGTTCACACTGAGGCCGAGTGCACGAGTTTGCTCTGACAAGCTGGACTTCTGAGTATCGAGGTCAGTCAAGTTCAATACAAAGCGGAGATGTGAGACTCACAGGCTGCTGTGACGGCAATAACCCGCTAAAAGTCCGAGCCTGCGGACTGAACGATGATTCTGGGGTCTTTGCACCCTGCCTGTAAGCCATGAAGGAAGCGGAGCTGGCAGATGCTGGCAGTGAGCCTGACGATGAGCTACTTTTGTCTTGTTTAGGACCCGTTGCTGCTGCACAAGGAGTGCCGGCCTGAGGGTGCATGGCGGTCGTTTGGTGAACGGAAGTTGCGTAGCTACACAAGTACTATAGATTGTTCGTGTTAAGAGCGAGCTCGAACTAATGTGCAGGTGATGAGACGTACCTGATCGTTTGACATGGTCTGACCCGTCTCGAAATGATTGACACAATCAATATCTTGCTGCAACACAGAGGAATCGTGGTAGCTAGCGTGGTGGTTTGAGTTTGGCGCCAAATATGGAGCGCTGTGGTAAGTGAGGATGGGAAGGAGCTACGTTGTTTTTGTTTGTAGAAAAGGAAGGCACGAGACGCGCCGCCAAGCCAAGCGCGTCGGTCGAGGAAATAACACAATCGCCTATATATGTACGGCAGGTATTCTAGACTGTGGGGCAAGCACGTTTGCAAGCGAAATGCCATGACAGGAGACGAGGCAAACGCAATCGGACCTCTCGTGAACGGCAAAACCAACTTCGAATTCGCAAGGATGGCATGGAGAGCTCAGAGGAGATCAAGCAAATATAATTCTTGGACTAGAAGAAGACGATCTACCAC
This sequence comes from Boeremia exigua, assembly GCF_020726555.1. NCBI lineage: Eukaryota > Fungi > Ascomycota > Dothideomycetes > Pleosporales > Didymellaceae > Boeremia > Boeremia exigua. The sequence goes on from NW_025763532.1 coordinate 1,046,751, forward strand.
CTCAAATAGGTCTGTGAGTATCACCACCGTGGGTGACCGCGGTGACGCTTTGAATTGGGCTGGAGTGAAAAGTCAAAATCGATGGAGCTTTGGGAGAAGAAGCATTGCCCAAGTGCGAACTTGCGCCGAGTTTCTGACATCAGCTGGCATGGATCTCTTCAATATCCTCTTGTTTCAACCATCGTAGTGCGCTCAAAGAGTAAACAGCTCACGTTAGCTGAAAGTTACCGACCTTCAATCTACGTTCTCCAGTTCAGCAGCCTCACGAGCTTGGATATACTGGTACTTCAGCCGAGCCGCTTTGAGCTCTGCCTCTGCAACCTCAAGTTCAGCCTGTAGCTTCTGGACCTCGAGAGACTCCTTGGACGCGTTCACAGCATCTGCAATGTCAGAACGAGCCACCGCACCTGGTGTACCTGAGAGAATGGAACGAGGGCGCGCGCGTATTGGGTCGGAATGAACATCGTCGACATCTTCCTCGTCGGAGGAGATGGTCCTGGTGTTGCGGCGTCCTGGAGTGCTCCGTTCGGTAGGTTCGAAGGTTTTACGGCGCTTGTTTGCGTGCTTCTCTTTACGAAAGAGGGTGCCGTCGGGGGCGCGACGAAGTCGACCTTCTGCGCGACGTCAGATCTAGTGAATCTGTGAATTGGAAATAACTTACGCTTTGTTGGAAGCTGCAGGCGTGCCTCGTAGACCTCGTGGTTACGCTTGTGGCCTCGTAGAGAGCCCTTCGGAAGGACTGGCTCATGTAGCTCCTCCAAATATGAATCGATGGATGAAACGAGAGACTCGGCCTCGGATTCTGGTTCTGGTCGATCGGGGTGCTCGTACTCGTCCTTGATCTCCTTGATGTCGGCTAGTCGGCACCATGGATGTTTGTCTCGGTGTTTGTCGATCTTCGCCCTGAGTCGGAAGTGAAACTCGTCCAAATTCCCACCGTTGAGACGCGCGATAGACTTGAGATCCTTCAGGAACTGAACGCCCCAGTTGCGTGGGTCATTCTCAGTCTGGTTCTTGATATGATCGCGCCGCTCACAGTCCCAGGCACGCATGCGAATGTCGACAGGAATAATCTCGGGGACCGACTGCACATGGAAGTCGGCGGCAAGCGCAGGGAGAAGACAGTTGACGAGGTCTTGGGTGTCTGCGTTCAGAGTCTCAAAGCGCCCCATCGTGGCCGATCTGTAAGAATACCTTAGCTTTGGTGGACGATACCAGCATCGTCTTCAAGTGGGCTTGTTGCAAGGCAGATGTTCTTGAAGATGGAGAAAGCCGACGAGATCTCCTTCGAGAAAGGCCCTGACCTATGGCGAATGATGCACCTTTTGGTGAGGACCCTACCGCTCTTGCTGGAAAAAGAAGAAAGGAGCAGCGGTAGAGAAAGTTGTATGCGCTTACCGTTGGAGCGAACACGGGAGCTCACTGACGCAGTGCGAAGGCTGATAGCAGACGTGACAAGTGAGAGAGCTCACTGAGCAGCTACTATATATATGTGCCTCACACGTAACTAGCGTGAGCGCGCCTTGAGGCTCCTGGTGGGGCACGGTTGTCCACGCAAGTGAAGGTAGGGCCAGGCGTCCATTGTGGGCAACTATCTTGGAAAACAACAAGTGCAGGTCTGAAATCTCTTGAAAAAGTATCAAGGGGCTAATCAGTTGGCGGCAACTGCTTTGTGAGACCGTGGATCACTTTCTCCGAACAGTGATCATGAACTGAGAGCTGGAAGGAGACTGCAACTTATGGTGACTTTGAACGATAATGACCAAGACACAACGACCTGTCGAGGACTCAAGGTAGTTCTGAGATGAAGCCGTGATGAAAGCAAAAGCAACACTGAAGATTGTGATATTGAGGTTTGGAGCGGAGTCTGTTCCGGCTCAAGATTCCCAGGTTCTCGTCAAAACTTTCCCTTGAAACTCCTTCTCCTTGTTCGAACCACAAGCCAACGTTAAGGTCATCTCGAAGACTGCCAGGATACATGGCGCAAAAACGCGTGCATTCAGATTCTGCAGCGGCATTGCCTGAAGTCTTCCACTCTGCCAAGATTGACGAGCAAACATCCTCGTTCATTGGTGCTTTCTCCCCTAGTCTCTCGACGGCGGCCCTACAGCGGCTCCCGGAATTTCGCACGCACGGCGACACATAGAATTGCAGCATGGCGCAAGCCTTCTCGTCAGCAATCGTTGACACCTTCCAAGCCCCTGTTCGACACCGGCCACGACGATGACGGCGAGTCATGGGCAGGTGGCCGGCTGGCGCGTGTTTTGAACGACACGCAGGCGTCTGGTACCGTCGTTGTTGCGCGCTGGTACGGAGGCCAAAACATTGGTCCAATAAGATTCACGCATATTGAGAGTTGTGCAAAAGACGCGATCTGGAAATGGAAGGTTGCTGTATCGGATGTGGGCAAGGAGGAGGCGAGCAAGAAGCAGAAGGTTCATGATGAGACGGAGAGGAAGAATCTGATTGAAGAGCTAACGCAGAGAGATTGCAACATTGTAGCATTGAGGAAGTTGTTGGCTGAGAAGAAGGCGAAGTTGAGTGGCGAGGAGATTGCGCCGTCCACACCGCAGAAGGCGACTGGGTATGGGGTTATGGGGTTGGATGTGCTGAAGAGGCTAGACAAAGCAAGAGATGCGACGATTGCTGCGATTCTGAAACAGATGGACAAGGTAGACGAAGATCTGAAGTTGTTGGACGGGTTAGACGACGATGCGCTTGATGAGTTGGACGATGAGGAAAGCCAATCATAATCAAATTGATCTGAGCTGTAGCTAGAGTCCTGACAATCAAGACAAGCAAAGAAAATGATCGAATGTGATGCAGACTCATCCCTCAACGACATTGACAAGCTCCTGACTATTCCAAGCGTCAGCTGGTTCTTGCGCAGAGTTTGGGCAGTGCAGACACGCCGATTGTGGCCAAGGGAAGGCTCCCAAGGCTCCCAGGCGTCTGAGTGGGGGAATGCTGGATGCGCGCTAGAGCACGGTGTCACGAGGGCATGCAGGGCGCTAGCTCAGTCGAAAGAAACGGAAGTGGGACATGTGGTGGACAGTGTACAGTAGATATACAGGTATGGACAGGCTCTAATGGCTCAGGTTCCAGCGCCCCCTCGTCAGCCTCCTCATCAGCAGCTTCCGCCCCTTCTTCGACCGCAGCCTGTTCAGGAAGCCGTGTCTCCGCTTGCGCACAAAGTGCGAGGGATTGTATGTGTCGCGCGGCCCGCAGCGGATCTGCACGCCGGCGAAGGCGGGCGACGCCGAGATCTTGCCCATGATGTCGAGCGTCTCGGGGGAGCGTGTGGCAGCGGCGGGGGCGCCGGGGGCGGCGAGCGTCGATGGCAGCGACGCCGGGGCGAGCATGGGGCGGCGGGCGCTGAGGAGCGACATGTTGCGGGCGCTGCAGCGGTCAGCATGGCGGCGCATGCGCGACTGGGCCTGCACGTACGCTTGCGCCATGGACGGCGTGGCCATGGCCGGACGGGCGACGGCGCGCAGACAGCGGAGGGCGTTCATCTCGGCTCAATGGCTGCGGCAGGGCAGCGTCCCGCGGCGAGAGAGGCAGAGAGGCGGCGGAGGCGGCCGGGCAGTGGTGCAGGTGCAGTGCGGCTCGCCCTGGTGGTGCGTGGTCTGCGGTCGGTCTGCGGTCTGCGGTCTGCGGTCTGCGTCGTGTGCGCGCCAGAGACCGCCAGACCTCCGCCTGCTCGCCGACAGAACAGAAAATCCGCGCTAGCCCGTGCGCGAAAAGTACTGTCGCACTCGCACACCCACACCCTCGCCGGCTGGCAGCGTGCACCACGCCTTGCATCTCTTCCAACATGGTCCCCGACGCGCCCCCGCCGCACCGCCTCGTCTCGAGCAAGCCCATCAGCATCGCCGCCGCCGCCGCCATGCTGCAGACCTACATGGCCAACTCCGAGGCACACCCGCACCTGCACCCCGACGCCCTGATCACACCCACCGGCGTCACCTTCTCCTCGCACGGCGGGCCCACTGGCGGCGTCGTCATGCACAACCTGCGCCGCATCGCAGCGGGACTGCGCGGTGAGGTCCTCGAGCCCGAACCCACCCCCGAGCCCGAGGAAGACGAGGGCGCCGCGCGGGACAAGGCGTGGAAGGCCAAGAAGGGCAAGGGCATCAAGACCACCTTCGCGGATGCCGACGCCGACCCCGCCCCCGTCGAGATCGAGTGGCAGGACAAGGACGCCTATGAGCGCGAGCAGGGCGAGTTTGAGAGCGGCGACCTCGGCGACCGCACCAACGTCGTCCAGGAGGGCGCCGCGCCCCCCGAGCTTGCCGTCGAGGTCGAGGCCACAGGCGAGAAGAGGAAAGGCGGCGACGCGAAGCTGGACAAGGACGCAAGGAAGAAGGCGAAGAAGGAGCGAGATGCGCAGAGGAAGAAGGAGCTTGAGAAGAAGCGCAAGGACGCTGCGTGAGCTTCGAGCCCGAACATGATACCACGAGCGCGGCGTTTGGGTTTTGCATATGTCTACTGCTCTATTGAGAACCACTGGGGAGCGCATACTTCGCCCTCCAATCCACCCTTCATGTCCTACTCCTACAACTCTCGGTCCGACGCCTTGACCGCCTTGTCCTCGTCCTTGGCCTTCTCCGTCAGCTTCTCGTTGCTCGACCAGTTCATTGCGCGCAGCCGTTCGGTCAGGATAGGGTGCGAGTGGTGGAAAGACGAGTAGAACCAATCAGCGTCCATTGACGACAGATTCTGGATCTGCAGCTTCAGGAGGGAAGCACCGAGCTCCGTGCGGTATCCGAGGTCGACGGCAAATGCATCTACCAGAGTTAGCGGGCTGCCTTGGGGGTCGGCACAGGGCCACACGTACCAGCTTCATACTCCATCTTGCGGGTCCAAAAGTTCATGCCCAGCTTAAAGAGCGCGTCCGTAGGCGACAAGATCTCGTTGAACAGAATAAATCCAATAATGTTTGGCTGCTCCCTGTGGAATCCAAAGTCGGTGAAGAGCGAGCGGTTGTCGATGAAGACGGAGAACAAGGCGAACGTGTAGAACAGGTGGGCCTGCGCGATGAACAGCAGCCTGGATGTGTGGTTCATCTTCCAGTGGCCCAGCTCGTGGCCCAGAACAGCCTCGACCTCCTTGTCCGAGCTCTTCTCGAGCAGCGTGTCGAAGATGACAATCTTCTTCTTGCCAATCCACGGCAGGCCGGTGAAGTAGGCGTTGCTGTGGGCGCTGCGCTTGCTGCCGTCAATAACCTGCAGCTCCGAGAGCGGGAAGTCGAGCTTCGACGCGAGCGCTTCGACCGAGTCCTTGAGCTTGCCGGGCTGGAGAGGCTCGAGCTTGTTGAAGAGCGGCACAATGAGGATCGGGTAGATGGTCATGCCAAGGATCTGCACAGCCAGCATGAAGACCCAGAGGTAGTAGAAGAAATTCTGGCCCGTCTTGCGGATAATGGCCAGGAAGGCGCTGCCAATGGGGATGCCGAACGCAAGCCCGAGAGCCTGGCCCTTGACCATGTCTGTGACCCACGTGTTGATGGTCATCTTGTTGAAGCCGTACTTCTCCTCGAGCACAAAGTGGTGGTAGTACGAGAAGGGCAGGCCGATGAGCGTCTCAGCCCAGGTCATGAGGTACATGAACAGCAGCGATCGCGGAATCTCGCCAGAGAGGCTGGCGGGGGCATAGCGGACGATGAGCGAGCCGGCGACGCTCCAGAGGATCGGGTAGACGTTGAAGTAGATGGTTGCGAGGTGCTTGGCCTGGTTGAAGAGAGCCGACGCGAAGCTGAACTTGGCCTTTGCGCGGCCGTATGCCTGGGCTTGTCAGCAGTTGCTCTTGGTCGTGCGCGGCAGAGCGCCGAACCTGGGATTTGTCAAATGTCTCGCGGTCAATCTCCTTGTCGAGTGCCTTGGGGACCGTGGTGCGCTGCAGAACGCGGTACTGGCGGAACAGCAGCCAGTTCTCGAGCGCGAATTCCGCGAGCGAGAAGCCAACCACAAGCTTCCTCCACGGGAAGAGTGGCCGGTCCAGCAAGCGGGCCAGGCGCTGTAAAAATGCCTGGATCATGTTGCGACAGTGTGTGGTGGATGAGGCGGCGGCGGCAGCGGCACGCGAGTTGAGGACAGTTTCCGCCGCGGCTGATCGTGTGCCATGTGGAGACGCCCCCCGGCAGTGGCGTCACTCCGCGAACGCGTCCCGCCCACCACGACAACGCGTCGACAGATCCACACAATCGACACAATCGCCATGCACGGCACCAGAGACTTGGACGCTGCAGTCTGCTGCTCTATCGCGCAAGACCACCTAGAAGCTGATACGAACACCAGTCACACGATTGGCACCCATGGCACCAGACTTGGAAGCTGGAATATACTGCTTTATTGCCCAAGACTACCTGAACGCCGGCCTCCTGTCCCAATTTCTAACCTTGCCTCTAAAGCCCACTTGCCTCCCTCTTCGCCTCTCACCCCTCACCCCTCACCCCCCACCCCCACCCCTCACGAGTCGAAGACCGCCCCGTACGCCGGGATTCCCCTCGCCTCCAAGTCGTACACCACCTTCGTCGTGAACTTCTTGTTGCTGATTATGCACACTGCTTCAGCTCCACTCTCCTTCCACAGTCTGTACGCCATTAGACTCATATCCGGCTTGCCCATGGTCCTCGTGTTGTGGATGACCGCATTGGGATCTGTATCCAACACGCTGTCAACAATCTCCTTCCCAAACGTCTGCTCTGGATTCGGTGCCGTCCAGAGAATACGAGCAGGGACCTTCTTAGCCAAGATCACCGCCAGGCAAGGTCCGATGCCTGACCCGGTAGCCACAAGCACCACCGACTTGAACAGCGTCGCAATTCGGAGGACGCCGCATGCTGGAATCCCACGCACCCAGATGTGCGTTGGTGCCCGCTCTATAGTGCGCCCGGTAAAGTCGCCTGCACGGCTGACAATCAACGAAAAGCCAGTCGCGTTGGGGTTCTTGAGCGTCTTCGGGTTGGTAATGGTCGCAAACCCGTGCCAATCGATCAAGGGCCGTTCGGCAAGGCGCACAGCCGTGCCAACAACCGGAGTCGTATAGTCGAACCAAAGTCTTACTGCATGGTTGGATAACACTTCAGAGCGTACAGGAACCTTGCGGAGATGCAACCAAGGGAAAATGATAGCCGCTGTAGCGATACCCAGGAGCCACAATGAGGGCGAGTTGAGATATGCCGTTGATGGTGCAACACTAACATCCTTGAGGTCCTTTGTGGCTAGGACTGTTTGCGCCCAGAGAAGGATAAGCGCAGTCCAACCACCAAAGCGGTGACTCATCTCCCAGATGTTGTGGTACTTCATGCGTATGGTCGGGTGTGACATGCATCCAATGGCGACTAGGAGCACCATAGCCAGATACGACAAAACGAGTACTGCTGTGGAGACACCTTGTGACGGCAGCCCTGTGCTCACCTCCACGGTAGCTGTTATGGTGAAAATCGAAAAGAAGATAGTCGCAGCAATCGCGCATCCACTGTGGATCCCTCCAATGTGGAAGATTCTTGCGCAGTGTCGGCGTACTGCGAGTGGGAACCAAGTTGGCACTGAGCAGAATACCGTGAAGAGCAGGTTAACCACCGGCTCCGAACGCATAAGTACCGCTACGCAGAGGTTGGAGGCAGCGGCTGTGGCAAGATGCGAAAGTACGCGCTCGCCATATCCGATCTTGCGATGAAGGATGAACCCGGCAACAGCCAAGTTGGCAAGGACGACAATCGAAAGGAAACGGCGGTATAGGATGAAGGCTCGATGGCGAAGCCATCGTTGACCATGGAAGCCGTGCTTCGGGGGCAGCGTGTCAGGCACATCAGGTGTGTCAAGACCACTTTCGATGACAACAGGGCCTTTCTCTACATCGACGATGCTCTTCGACGAGTCAGAAGATGGCGTTGAGACTTCCGTCTCAATGACTCCTGGCTTCTTCTCCAGATTCAGCATATGCTCTTGAAGCTCGGTGTGAACGACCTCTTCCGAAGGCGTAGCCGTGTCGACTTGTGTTACGGTTGATGTCGTGACCATGACAGAGTCAGCCCTCGCACAGCGTTCCGCAGCAAGCGTGCGAAGTGTGGTTCTATCGACTTTACCATTGGCCGTGAGTGGTATTGCTCCAACAAAGTGCCAAGTCGTGGGTACGGAGTAGTAAGGTAGCACGAGCTTGACTGATTCCACGAGGTCCGCCTCAACGATGGACTTTGTAGCCGCATAGAATGCGTGCAGGCTGTTATCAATTTTCAAAGCGGCAGCTCTTGCGATTCCATCAAAACTCTCGATGGTAGCCGATACACCATCAAGCTCTACGCGGAAACCCTAGTACATGTTAGAGTCTGCCCAGTTTGAGCGAGCTACTGACTTGCCTTGATCTTGACCTGATCATCACCTCGACCAAATGTCTCCAGAGACCCGTCATCTCTCCAGCGCACAATGTCATTCGTGTTGAACATAACAGAACTTGGGGACGATTAGCAAAGAAACCAGCCAGGGTGTAGAGACTCACCCATCGTTTCTAAATTTGTCGAATTTGTACCGTTCAGATGTCAATGCAGGCAGGTTGATGTAGCCTTTCGTCACACCCGCTCCGCCGACCCACGCAGAGCCTTTGACACCTGGCAATACTGGATTCTCATCTTCGTCGAGAACGTAGCACGTCGTGTTTGGCAAGAGCCGTCCAATCGAGAGAGCTGCACCAGGCGTGTGTCGGTGCGCAGAATTGAGGATCGTAATCTCAGTTGGACCACAGATGTTGTAAAATGTGGTCCCCTCTGCCCATTCGTCTGCAAGACTTCGGTACATCAGCGCGAGTCATGGTCCTAGTAGCCAGAGTACAATCATACCTTTGAGGGCAAGGCTCGCCGCCGGTGACGACAGTCTTGATGTTCAAGTAGTCCGCCCTTCGATATTTCGATAGAATAGAAGGTGTCGAGATCAATGTATCAATCTGGGGTCTCGTCAGTCGTAGAGTCAAGAAAGAACATGTTGAACAACCTACCTCTTTGAGAGTAGCTTCCCAGCGTGATCCTCTCATATACAGAGTTCCGCCATTCATGAGACAAGCCAAAATCTCCCATGCACCCATGTCAAAAGCGATGCTCAGTACTGACCCGACTTTTGATCCATTGCGAATTCCCAGGTTGGCAGGCTCCAGCAACAAAGCATTAGTAACATTTGCATGTGAGACATCGACACCCTTCGGGATCCCTGTACTTCCTGCGGAGCATGTCAACTTCGAGTCTCGCAAACCAACGCGGACAGTGAGACTCACCAGATGTGTATATAGCGTAACATCCCATAGCTCCGCTACACTCGACAAGCGGCCTTCGCTCTGATGCGTGCAGAAGATGATCTCGACTCAGCAACGTGATGCTAGTTTCCGCCCTCGCAAACTCCTTGACTCGGTCATGGAATTTTGGCAGACACAGTACCTGTCGTGTTGCCGTGTCGTTGAAGATGTGAGCTAGCTGCTTGTCCGATGCGACGCCTCCATCAATTGGTACATATTGACAGCCTGCTTTCAAGATTGCCAAGATGCCAATCAGCATCTCCAGCGATCGTTGCACAACAAGGCATACTCTCTCATTTCGTTGCAGACCTGATGCAAGGAGATGATTGGCGAACTGATTTGCTGCCGCGTCCAATTCTCGGTAGGTGAGAGACGTTTGATTGAAGACGGCTGCAACTGAGTCGGGATTTGTATCGACTGTACTTTCAAATGCCTCATGAACTGTTGAATGACGAACGGGTTGACGCGGTCCCTGTCCGAAGTTGGAAAGAGTGATCTGATCTTGAAGGTGGAGACCTGATAGGCCATCAAGAAGCTTGAATGATGTCATGGTCGAGTATCTGTAGGAGATGGTAAGAGAGAGTCAGACCCTGAATGAATATCTCTACACCTTGGACTACTCTCTTATTTATACGTGAACTTCCATGTATATCGCGGCCTTGACGTAGTCGCCGCTAATGATCAACGCAAACTCCCTCTTCGTGTCGCGCATATGATCGCCGAATTTCTTGCATGTTGGCATCATTGCTTTTGCTGGGATATAAATTGAATATTTCAACGCCTTATTGTGATACATAGCATCGTCTAGGTGGAGTCACCCTACAGGGATGACCCGCTACAACGATTAGTTGGAGCAAGCTGAGCTTTGTCATACTTTACATACGAGATTTCGATACGCCATGTATCCTCTACCAGCGTCAATTACTACCCGAAATAGGAATAGGTACAACGCCTGTTAGCCGATAGACCAAGGCAACGTACCTATATACTGTTACCAGCTCATACAACGATGTGATGGTGCCTGAGGCATATATGAATGGGTGCCTATACATCTGAGCCTGGAGTGGAAACCTGAGCGATTGTTGGTCGTCTTGAGGTGACTGGTCCAGAACCAAGTTGTATCGCCCCGTACGTCTCGGATTTCCTCAACAATTGGTTATAAGCTCATAGGTCAAGTCAGCCATATCAAGTGTCAACGTTGAACTCATTCGTCTCGTGGTACATGTTGGTGATGTGGATGCATCGGGGCATGCCGAGGTGGTGACTTAGAACTACGAGAATGACATGTGCCTGGAACTGAAATTCGGTAAGGTTGGTAACAAACCAGATGTAGTTTACTCAATAGAGTCGTTCCGCGCTATGTCATATATACCCATGCTAAACTGGACCGTTCTACCCTACTTGTGCCGGTACATAGCAGCTCGGAGTACTGCCAATTAAGCAGTTGTAGATGCACAGATGCTCGGCACGGCATTTCTGCATGGTATTCGGCGGCACACCACGAAGTTTCGGACATAACGGCCTTCTGATTCGAGTCAAGACGGATGATCTTGCTGCAACCTACTGCAACGTCAAATGCAATACCCACTTCGGTAGTCTGCATATAACACCAACTTAACCTCAACGACATCACTGATCTCAAGTCGATCGCAAGCAAGCACATGTGAACACTGTCGAGACAATTTGTGGGCACCCACCCGTTCGGACACTAGCTCAGAATTTGGTTGCTGAAACAGTAGTATTACGTCTGACGGAAAAGTTTCCCTTCCGGTAAGACGACCGTACAGGATCCGGGAAGCTTCAGGCGTGTACAATATGGTATGATTCTTCCTGCGATGCAGTGGGGTACGAGATCAGCAAGGATAAATAGACAATATCAGCCTTTCTCCAGCCTGTGAAATATTGATCCCATTCAACACCACGCAAACCCACTGGTACAGACAGAATGACACAATCTGGCCTCATCATAACAAGCAAACAAGGTGGTATTGCCCAATTGGAGCTAAACCGTCCGAAGAAGCGCAACGCATTGTCGCAGGATCTGATAAATGAACTCATCGAGGTGTTGCTCCAATTGGACAAAGACAGAGCAATACGCGCTGTCGTTCTCACAGGATGTGGACAGGGGCCTTTCTGTGGTATGCCAGCTGCAGCGCTTTGATAACGTGCCCACGCTGATCCTATGCAGCTGGAGCAGATCTAGGCGAGCTGGCCAAAATCTCTACAGCCGAGGCGTTCCAGCGTGGGTGGTTGAAGGATCTAAACGACGCTCTCGATAGCTTTCGCACGCCCATCATCGCAGCAGTGAGAGGATTTGCTGTGAGTGTAGTATTTTCTGGCTTGTATGGATCGTGGCTGATGGTCGCAGTTCGGAGGCGGGTTTGAACTAGCATTACTGGTAAGGAGTGTCCTCATACCGGATGTTGCTGAGCAATCGTTGACCAAGACGCATGTCCTATAGTGCGACATGATTTTTGCCTCATCAGATGCCAGGTTCGGATTTCCAGAAATCAGTTTAGGCACCATCCCCGGCATGGGTGGCACGCAGCGGTTGACGAAAACCGTTGGAAAGCAAAAGGTAATGTACCGTTCGGGCCGTATCTCGACACCGGGAGATTCTGACTTTGCATCTACTTTCTGGGCACTATACTGACTCGACAGGCCATGGAACTGATACTGACCGGGCTGCCCGTTACAGCAATGGAAATGGAGAGGCATGGCGTCGTCAAGGTAGTGCCAATGGACAAAGACGTTCTCCAAGAGGCTCTTAGTGTTGCTCAGATCATTGCAGCGCGTTCAGCACCAGCTCTCCGACTCGCCAAATCTGCAATCAAAGCAGGTAGGCCCATCTCCAAAGCTCCTTGCGAAAAGCTAGCAACTGACGGGAACAAGCCGAGACCACCACTCTGAATGCGGGGTTGGAGATCGAGCGAAGCTCGTATTTCAGTTCGTACGTGCCCGTTGATACGATCCAATCGCTAATGTCGCTGATGTGCACCAGTTTCTCGTTCCTTGATTGCCAGGAGGGAATTGCAGGATTTCTGGAGAAGCGGCCAGTCACCTTCCTTCAGGAGTAACGGGGATTCAATATGGTGCAGATATTAGCCTTCAATCTGACAAACGGAGCACGAAACGTGATAATTTCGGTCCTTCTCGTATCCTGTTGGACGTGCCATGTCGTCGGTTACCAGGGCCGGGCTGGACCTACCGATTGGCGGCCGCATAGAGCGCGCGGCAATTCGGACGGTCCACTTCTTACTGTGTATGTGACGGAGCCAGGCCCAGGGAATGTGTTGCTTGACATCGACGATTGCGGACCAAGAGGTGCTGCTAGACCTGCCCAGTGTGCGTTGTTCCAAGTGAGGCTGGTGGTGAGGGGTTGGGAGAGGCGATTCGAGTTGGGATGGCGCGCGCGTGCGATGCCGACCCCACCAAAGGCTCGGAGAGGAAGGAGCAGCCTCGACCTTATCAACATCTGCATCAACTTCCAGACCTTCGAGGTTGGTCATCGCACTAGACCTGCTCGTTAGAGGCTGGCATCTGCATCAAGACAGGGTTTGAAGCTCGGCACTTGTTTTTGTGAGGTAGGTACTTATCACGGGTCCGATAGTATGTTGCTCGAACAGCGGGTCACAGCACATGAACGGGAACACCCCCCAAGATGGACACTAACATGTCTCGATGAAAGTGCAAAGAAAAATTGTAATGTTGCGTCGCAACTTCCTTCTCGGGTGGTGTGCGATTTGAGTAACTCAATGAAGAAACCCATCGATACAACCTTGCTTCGAGGCAGCAGATCAACGGGCTGCTAGCTTTGGGACAGCCACTCGAGACGCAAGCAGAGCAGGTGTAAAACTTGTCCTTCCCTTGCTGTGCTAGAGCACGCAGCGGTCGGCGTCGATAAGGTGCTCACGGGCGGTCATGTCGCAATGACATGGGCGGGCCTCCAGGCTGTACAATTTCTGCTACTGCAATGCAATGGGCATAGTCACATGTCAGCTATGTCGATTGGTGCACCCCAGCGGAATTCGAATGCGAGCTCGTCAGTCAAGGGAATGCGGCCAGCGAAGGTACCAGCGTGGCGAGTCTAATTACGATTATGAGAACAAGCTGTCAGATGCTATGGCCAGCTGGAAGCACAAGGATAGAACGACTTGGTATCCGCGCAGATTATCATAAAATCCTCAATCACTCGAAGCCACCTCTTGGCTCGTGCGCTATGTTCCTGATGTCCTTCGTCTCAATACGTCCCATTCCCTGATACATGTCATGGCGGTCGATATAGCTGTTTGCTGTAGTGGCCGGTACAACGTAATCTTGCATACCGTCACTGCTGACTGTCTTGATTTGCTCAAGATCGTTCTGGTCGAACGTGGCCCTGTTCGGGCTGTCAACTGAAATGGCCGGACCTTGTTGCTGTTCGCTCTCTTTATGGTCGATAGATAGCTCTTGCATCCTTGAATCCAGGTCCAGTGCCGGGCCACTTGGGATCTCTCCAACACTCTTAGAGCGTACCGGTTCTAGGCCATGGAAACCATCGTCCTCGGCGGATATATCGAGAACCTCGTTCTCGGGAACCGAGAGGGAGCGTGCGGGATCTTCAGGAAGGCTGTTCGATCGTTCCTTCTCGTGCTTGTGGCTCTTTGACCAGGACTTGAACTTGAAAGCGCTGAGCCAACCGGGTCGCTTTTCCTTCTGGCTATTGTAACTGTTCTTTTTGCTGTTGCTTGGGCGCCTTACTGGCTTTGGCGGATTCAAAACGTTCTCGGCAGCGAGCTGAATAGCTGTCTTTTCTTCTGCGCCAACCGAGCCCTTCTTTTGGGTCTGCGTTACCTCAGGATGGGCTCGTATCTCATAATCTGACTTCCGTCGCGCTCCAGCTGCACCGCCTGCAGGTATGCCCAGAGAAGCGCGGCGATTGGCCAGGGAAGTCTCTTTCAACTCATCATTGATGTATTGAAGTGCTGTGTCAGCGACTTCAAGGTACTGTGGGTAGTCGATCTCGCAAGCCTCGCGGATGAGGCGTAGTTTCTCCCAATCTTGTTGCACAACAGGCCCTGATAGCTCCGGGTGCCATGCCATGGAACGAATATCACTCTTCATGCCTCGGTCGACCTGCTCATTCACGCCGAAAAGGTTGATCAGCCCATCTACCTCGATACGAACTGCTCTGACGAATTCGTCGAATCTCGTAGTATCTTTCACAGTCCAGTGCGTGGTCGTCATGCTCATGTTTCGTTTGATGTTGGCCCTCGCGCCACTCTGTCGGACGAGATCTTGAAGCAGTCCATACTTTTCACGAAAGGCCTCCATCCGATTTGTGTCCAACGCTGGGTGCTCAAGCATGTTGAATCTCTTGGGGCTCTTCAGGCCATACTTTTCCATCAAATCATCTCGCGATAGATGGCCTGGTCGGCCGGCAATTTCGCTCAGTGCTTTCCTGACTTTCTCGTAGGTCGGATCGTCTTCTAGACGAGAATCCCTGACGCCAAAGTTGACTGGAAGATGTGGGTCGGGGTTCGTGAGTCCAGGATGGCTTGGGATCATGTGCCTGGCGATAGTTGCAGGTGGGGCTGAGATGCCAACCGCATCGCCAAAGATAAGCAGTCTGCCCTGTTGCACACCCAGCTTGGCTAGCGCAACTTTCTGCGCATGATCGCTCTCCTTTGACGGATGGATGAGGTTGAAAGCTTCAACACAGGTGCCAAACTGCGTTGCAAGCGAGAAAACTTTGTCTAGGATCTGTGCTTTGGTTGGCGCCTGCGCATCGCCTTCGATTCTTTCGGTGGTTGCTTTTGAGCTCATTGTGGGGCGGGGTAGCTAAAGCTTTGCAGCTAAGCGCGACCGTGTTAGATGAGAGAAGAATTTCGAGCGCAATTGGTGAGGAAGAATTGGAGTTTGAAAAGTCAGGTACAAGAGACAGAGATGGCTCTTCAAAAAGTTAAGGCAGTAACTGTTGAACCTGTGCGCATGACGTCTGAGGAGCTGTTCCAGGCCTGATCAATGGCTACGTCGAGCAAGTGTGGCGCAGATTTCACCCAAGAAGCGCAGGTGCGGGGTCGGAGCTGATCATCACCTGCAGGCTTTTTCAGAGCACTGCAATTCGTGAGCTTGGTGCTACATCTCCAGACAAGCTTCGTTACCCTGATTACGCCTGCAGATTCTCTCGTCACCGCCATATGCTGTGGCGCGACACGTGTAACTGAGGTTGGCCACACTCTGTCGGTTGTCGGCATTGCCTTGAGGAGGCTGGCAAAGGATTCATGATCTCGCATCGTAAACGCTCTCCATACAGCACCCTCCAATCTGCCAATGTTTGCCAAGAGTGAGCGAAAGAAAAAGTGCGTTGAGCTGGCAGCCGAGAGGCCTTGGATTGGCACCAAATGGGTGCGGCAAGTTTGAAAACGAGTATTGAAATAGAAGTGGACCATTTGGAAGGAACAAGTACCGAAAAATAAAGATCAAGAAAGGGTATCTCGCAGCAATCAAACCAATTCCCACTGGTTGGTATCAGTGTCTATAAAAGCAATCCGTCGTCGAAACCGTAATATCATCGCATCTGCAAACCACGCCCTAATTCTCCTTAAATATATGAGGCTCAGATGTGAGAGTAAGGCGCTTTCCCATGGGATCTGTCTTCGCTGACACTCCCAACAGTACTCTGGTCGCCGTCAATTTGCGTCTTTGCTATGTCGTCGTCTACGCTGAACTCTTTTCGGACAAAGATGCCGCTTGGACTGCGACCGCGCACCTTGACTCTAGTTTCTCTGTTATGGATGGGAGCGCCGTGTCCGCTGGTCACAATACCCTCTTCGCTGTCGCGTTCAGGATCCATGATGGTATCGTCGGCACCTTTTCTGCGACTGGACACTGCAGCTGATGCATGTGGCTTGTCACTACGCCATGTGAGATGAATAGATCCATCTGCTTTCGACGTGTCTTTTCGTGAGCGGCCAAAGACAGGCCCAAACAGCCGGACGAAGGGGCTACGAAGCATTGGCAGGCAAGCGCAAACGATGCCGGCATTGGCCTCGATGACAGACCAGATAGTGGCTGGAACGGGGCCCCAGGTAGGATCGGGATCGCTTGCAGAAGCTGCAATTGTAGTCGCGCGGTAGATAGACGCGAAAGTGACGCTTGGAGCTGTTAGTTGCATGCTTGAAGAAAGGACGTTCGTACTGACAAAACACCAGTACCGAAAACCAGGCAGATACCAAGTTTTTCTGTACGGCCCATTGAGAGCTTTCGTATAACGGGTAGGGGCATTAGAAGTAATGCAAAGTCGGTCGAGATCTGGGTGCTGGCATACGATATCCACCACGGCTCATTCTTGGGGTGGAAGTAAGCATTGTTAAGTGGCAGTACATGAACATGTATGGCTCACCTTGAAACATTTAAAGGGTATGCTCCGGTCCCAGAATGCAGATACAGGCGTGCATTGGAAGATTGTTGCAACAATGAATGCGAGACTTGACGTAATAATCCAGACGTTCATGACATGGCAGGCAACCCGAAACGAGCTACTAGAGACGGCAAAAATTCGATAATAGAGGCATGCGATGGAGATCTTGTTGAACATGAGGACGACCTTGTACACGATATGGGCGCCATAGAACCACTTGCGTGCGGTCATGCGAGTGTCTGGGCTGAGCGTGTTCCAGTGCCTTCCGTAGCCATACACAACGGCTGGAGATATTGTCAGATCCGCTATATGGCTCTCGCCCTTGGTTAACGCCTACCTTGACACTCTGTTAGAGACAAAAGGCCTGAAGAGAGTAGAGCCGCGATGATCATATAGTCGTCCATTCCCAGGCCGCTTCGTTTGATCAGTCTCTGCGTTAAGCGTGCGGCCACAAAGATAGCTGCAATCACAACCGCGAGCACTGATGTGAGCCACAAACCCCATCCGCGCTGCACAGGGCCTTCAGTCCCGACGCCAACATTAGGCACCATCTTTTAGGGGATGGATTTCAGCTTCAGAGGTGTAGGGTACCGGGAGTGTGGTAGATGTTCGATCCGAAGGAGGCATGAGAGGGTCCTCTAAGTATCAGGTAGGCATAAGCTCACGCATGAGATGTAGGAATCCTTCACCCTTCTGCGTAGGCGAGGTTTACAGTAGATCGATTATTGGCCGGAGTCGCAGCGGAGCTGCGGAGGCTTGCAATACGGTCTCTCGGACCTGTACAGCTGGGCAGCGAATAAGTAGCGATACCCGAGATGGCTCCTCTTCGTTCCATTGGCTGTTGTTGCTTCCCCGGAACATGGCCGTGGGCGGCAGGCTGGTAATATGCCCCCAAGTGTAGCATGGCGCAAATCGGCAAAATCACCGAATTGAAGTGCTGCATGATATCATTAGATTTGTCGATCAGCATGAGCGTTAATCAGTGCAATTGAGACCTCTGCTCCTTAAATCAGGATCTGGCTTGTTCGCTGGCTGCAGTGCTTCAAGCCGAGTTTGGTTAAAAAAAAAAGCATCTAGCATCGCCTCAAAGTCCTTGACTCGATGATCGGGAACTGGCGCTGTCAGGCAGCTGTTAAGATGGAGAGGGGCGCCGGGCCAGGAAGCGAAAGCTTCCGCGACAGTGGGAGCTAGGAGAAGCCTCCGCGATGCACAGACTCACGCTTACCCAATCAAGGATGACCGACCCGTGTTGACAAGAAATGAACCTTGGAAGTGCGTGTTCACGTCGTCTAAAACACTCCTATTATTTGCTTTCAAGGCGCAAAGTCACTCCCGAGATACTGCCTAGATGTACGGCGTACTACAATGGTAATTCAGTGTCAATCAACTACTTAAACCTAGCGATGTAGCGATGCAAACGCACCCACTCGATAATAAGAACGCCTGGGCTCATGGCTACCAGCATCCGCAACGCAGGTACCGCCAAGTGGTAAGTGGCTTGAATAGGCCGGTCCCACATGTATGCTCTGGAGATGTATTGGTCGACGCCAAGATGGCTCAGGGCCGTCCCTTCAAGAGTGCAGTCTTCCCGCCTCCACGGGTTGGCCGAGCTCAGCACTGCTGTTTCAATTTGACAATGCAGCCTCTTATTTTGACAATCGCTGCTGTCGCTACCTTGCTCAGCTCGGTAGCTGCAGGCCCAGTACAGTCGACTCGGGTGCGAACAAGTACTGGTGGAACTATCGTCGGACACGGAGCATCGAACAAGACGAGCGTTACCGAGTTCTTAGGCATCAGATACGCTGAAGCACCAATCGGCGAGCTGAGGTTCGCAGCTCCGAAGAAATACGTGGCGCCTCGAGATTCCGTCTTCCAGGCTTCTGAGTGGGTATGATCATTACTTCTCAACATAGCAGCATCTTCATTGTGCTAACAAGAGTAGTCAGCGTATGTACAATGAGGAGACCCTCTTGACTAGTTTTGATCTGAAAATAGCGACTGCCCTTCGAACAAACCACCGGTGAGCGCATTTCCCAACTTCACACAACCCTCTGGACTGCGCGTATGGAAGAATTTCGCCGCTCAGAACAGCAACCCCACGTCTGAAGATTGCTTGAAGCTCAACATTTGGACGAAAAATCCCGGCAAGCCCCAGGCGAAAAAGCCAGTGTTGGTATTTCTTCACGGTGGACGTAAGTCTTCTATGCTAATGCAACAAATATATTGCTCACCACTTGTGTAGGATTTCAGATACCTGGTCCTCACAGCCCGCTGTATAACGGCCAGTATCTAGCTGATAGCCAGGACGTAGTCGTAGTCACCCCCAAGTCAGTTTCTTGAAAGCCTCATCGTAAATATGTATTGACAAGAACAGCTATCGTCTCGGTGTCTTTGGCTTCTCAGGCGCTCCTGGTGTCGAGCCGAATGCCGCGCTCAAGGATCACCGTGCTGCGGTCGAATGGATACGTGACAACATCTCTGCATTTGGTGGCGACCCATCTCGCATTGTCATCTTTGGTCAGAGTGCTGGAGGAGCAAGTGTTGATTACTGGTCATTTGCTTGGAAGCGAGACCCTATCGTTGCTGGGCTCATTCCGATGTCGGGAACATCACTGAGCTTTTTGCCAAACACACCGGACTATGCTCAGACTCTGTGGTATAACGTCTCGCAGACAGTCGGCTGTGGTGGGCCCAGTGATGATGCCGCCACAGTACTCTCCTGCGTACGATCCAAGGAGTCCTCCGCCCTTCTTGCTGCTGCTGCTAGGGTACCTGCGCTCCCTACACAGGCACTTGGGCAAGCAACTTTTCATCCTACCGTGGACAACGTTACAGTCTTTGCTGACTACCAGCAATTGGCCGCTTCTGGAGACTTTGCCAAGCTCCCACTGATGGCCGGTAATACTGACCAAGAAGATGGATGGTATCGAATTTCGGGTTGGGCAGCGAAGCTCAATTTCACCAACGCTCAATGGGATCTCTTTACGGAACGCGGATTTACTTGTCCGGTAGCTCTCTCGACAAAGTACAGGGTTCAATACGGCGTTCCCACCTGGCGCTACCGTTACTTTGGCGATTTCGATAATCTTCGCCTATACAACTCGAGTGCAGGTCTGAGCCCGAGGGGCAGTGCTGCCTATCACGGAGTAGACCTGAGTGTTGTTTTCGGAACCGCTGCTGATAACTCGGGTCTTGCCAACTCTGCTGCAGAGGATGCTACAATCAAATATGTTCAGGGCGCGTTTGCCGCATTCGCCCGCGATTCGAAGAAGGGGTTGGCGCAATACGGGTGGCCCGCTTACAAGGAGACCGGTTAGTATGGTGTGCAGGTTCCAATGATTGATACTAATGATGAGCAGGCAAAACTCTTGTTGGTCTTGCATACAAGAACAATCCACGACCGACATTTTTCGAGGCAACCACGTACGACAAGGCCTGCCCTGCAAAGAATGATCCGTTGCCTGCACGTGGAGCGTTTTAGGGCAAGATGGACGCGATACTTAATGTTTATAGTTATAGTACCTAATGGAAAGCCCTTATGCGCATACCAATCATGTTGCAATGTCTCGTGCCTAAGCGGCCTCATACTTGTGTATCTTATAACTTACATGGGTTGAGTGCGCGCCACTCTGTTCGCACTAATGAACTGTAGGCTTCGATATGAGCTCAACTGAACTTACACTGATTTGCGGACTTGTTCGTGTGCGAGCGTTTCATTGGCCAGCAATGCATAGAGCATTGGTTATTACCGAGGAGTCAGACCTTAATATGGATAGCCACATATTTGCTAACTACTTGTAGCAGCCATGGATCACAATCCTTGGTAAGTGCTATTGGAGCATGTGCAATAGGGGCTGAGGCAAAACCCCGCCTTCGTCTTGCATGCCAAGTCAATCTTTTCTATAACTCACGAGCGGTCTGTTATTGTAAACACACAGATACCGCCCAACAAGAGCTGGAACTCGGACACGTCCACAGAAAGCGAGCTTCACTTGAGCTTCAGTTATGAATGCATCAATTGGCGCATGGACTTTTAGTCCACTGCTCACCGAATTTCCGGCCACTGTGTTGCCAAACATTGGTTTCTGGAGTGTCAGCAATGGAACTTGGGAGTATCAGATCCAGCTCGCATGGCCCCTGAACTGGACCACTACACTGGAGAGTGCTACTGTTGAGACGATGTAAGAAAACGCACTGTTCCTCGATCTGTTATGCAAAGCCAATACGAATTGATCTACCAAGGTACGTTCTCGATGGTAACGCTCAAGGCCTCTCGGCAACCGAAGCCATCCGGCGTAGACGTCCCGTCGAATTCAACCAACCCGACACGATCGTTGTATCCATTGGCTACCCAGAGAGCATCGAGGACTCGCCTTACAGCACATCACGCTACAGCGACATGCAGCCACCTGTCTGCGCCACCTGTCCACGCCCAACACAACCTGGCGTACCTTCCAACGCCGATGGACTCATCACTTTCATCGAAACCGCTCTGCGCCCGTGGGTGCAGAAAACAGTGTTCAAAGAAGCGAATTTCAACCGGGATGCGCTCTACGGTCATTCCTTTGCTGGCTTATTCGTACTATACGCTCTCACAGTCCGCCCTGATCTTTTCGACACATATCTCTCTGCCTCGCCTGCTCTATATTGGAACGATGACTATGTCTTCAACCAAACAGAATTTCTCGCGCCTCTCCTCACTAATGTCACTTCTGCAAGCAATAACACTAAGCCAGCATTCCAAATCAGTTATGGCGGACTTGAACAATTTCCCAAGCAGAGGAAGAGGGAATCCGATGAGGAGTTTGAGTTCAGGAAGAGCATACTCGTGCCAATGAGGATGACCGATTTGTCCGAAAGGTTGTATGCAGACCTGGCGAATAGTTTGGTGCTGAGGAATGTTGACCTGAATGTGTTCCCAAATAGTTATCATGCAACAGTTGGGACTGCAGCGTTTAGTGACGGGATTGATTACTTTCTTGATTGGTAGGTGGTATCGACTTTGGAGATGATGGAACAAGAGCGAAAATTCCATCCATGGCGAAGAAATCAAATGTCCAATGCTTCAACTAGCGTCTCATCTCAGAGATCCAAACGCTCTAGTGAATACCAGTACCCTTCACCGTGCTAAATAGGTCGTCCTACCGAACCAGCACACTGCAATTGAGGTCCTTTCTATCCACACTAGGAATTCCGGACAGATGTAGTGTCAATTTCAGGTCACCCACCAAGCTCTTCAAAACGTGCGCCACACCTTGCTCACCACCTAATGCAAGACCATACACATGCGGTCTCCCTATCAACACACAGTCCGCACCCAAAGCTATTGCCTTTACAATATCCGCGCCATTACCGACTCCGCTGCCAAAGAAGATGAGGAGCTTGTCGCCCACAGCGTCTCTAATGTATGGCAGCATTCCGACACTGCTATTCCCACCATCCTGTCGCCTCCCGCTATGATTGCTGACAATAATCCCCTGCACGCCCACTGCTATAACATTCTTTGCATCGTCCACCATTTTAATGCCCTTGAATGTGATGGGACCATCCCAATGCTCTTGCAGGAACTTGATGTCTTCTCATCCCTTGCTCATATCGGGGGAAATTGTACATATCCACTCCGGTGTTGCGGTTCTCAGCTTTTCCTCAACCCCAACGCCATGACGTTCCTTAAATTGCTTGTGAAATGTAAAATCTGTAAGTCCGCGCTCGACACCAATGCGATCAGAGCGCAAAAATGGGTTATACCCATTGTCCATATCTGACGGCCGCCAGCCAAGAATATACGTGTCCAGTGTTATAGATACCTCACGTACCCTTGGGCTTCTGAAGAAAGACGTGCACATGCCAGCTCTTCCCACTTGTCGGCCTGAAACGTCAGTACCGGCCGCTCGAAGTCAAGACCCGGATTGTAGATCTCCAACTCGTACTGGTACCCATCTTGCTTAGGATGGTGATCGGCGAATCTTGTATGAAAGGGGTTTCAGGCATGTTAACAGCAGCTAGAGATGGCCGATTAGGCACAAGTGGAAGATTATGAGTATTTTGAGGGGAATGGAAGCTGTCTTGCGGTCTACATGTAACGAACAAAGTGCACCGTGACTGAGTTCGAAATTCACGACAGCATCATGGAGCTCTTCCCTTGCAAAGGCTTGGCAGCAGAAGCTGCAGCGGCTGAATGACTTCCTGAGGCTTAGCAGCTGATCAGTAGGTAGCCTTTGCTGTTCTTGGGAGCTGCTTCTCATGGTGGTGGGGTAGCGGGGCGATGACATCACTTGTTCAGTATCTTATCGAGCAGGCTTTGCGGCACCATTAGGGGCGGGCAGGCAGGCGGTTTTGAGAAGAGTGATTGTTGTACGACACCGCCCGGGCGTCGATTGATTGGGTACTCGCCAAGCACATATCATGTCTATCGTCTAAATCTATGGTTCATAGCAATCTGCAGTGTTGCCAGATGCGAAACCTATGCAATGCATGCCCCAGAACTCCATCAATGCGTGATAGAAAACAATTCTCGCCATCCCACTACCTCTTAGTAGCTCACACACCCACCGTCAATCTTCAAGCTTCCTCCTGTCATAAACCTCGAGTCATCGCTAGCCAAGAAAGCAACTACGCTGGCGACGTCGTCGGGCTGACCCAGACGCGGTAGATTGGTATCTTCCCTGATTTCTGCCAGGTGTTCTGGAGTCCAACCTTCCTTATAACCGGGAGTTGCGATGATGCTGGTGTGGATGGTGTTGACACGGATGTTGAACTGGCCCAACTCCTCGGCAGCCGAAAGTGCAAGACCACGGACAGCAAAGCGTGATGTTGAGTACACGGCCTGATCAGGGAACCCACGGAGACCAGCAATGGAGGATCTGAAGATGATAGAACCACCATTTCCAAGCACACGCATGGCTGCTGCAACATGCTTGACACAGAAGAATGCTGTAATTTATATTAGCATAGTGGCCGAATCGAAGTTCAGCATGAATTGCTTACCTGACTTGACATTGACATTCATAACGTGATCGTAGTCCTCCTCAGTCTGGTCGAACATGCTCTTTGCCTCGTCTCGTACACCGGCGTTCAGTAGGGCAATATCCAAGCGGTCGAATCTCTGTAGCGTCTTCTTGACGCAAGCCTCGACATCCTCTTCTATTGTCGCATCTGCAGCAATAGTAAGGAGTCGTGACTCAATGGGCACTCCGGTCGGCAGAGCTGCTCTCAGTACTGGGATGGCTCCCTCGAGCGCTGGCTGATCAATGTCCACGATGGCAACAGTCGCACCCTCAACAAGCAAACGCCCTGCAGTTTCAATGCCAATCTTTCCACCTCCGCCAAAGATGATAGCGACCTGGCCATCAAGTCGTAGTCGAGAGAGTGGCTTATTCAGCGCCATGCTGGTGGGTGCGCGCTCCATTCCAGGTCGAATAGTCTTGTTCATGTTCGGTACAATGATACCTGAGCTGGACCTCGAGAGTGACGAGTTCACTGAGTTCTGGCGACTGGGGATCATGATTGTGGTGATTTTGTGAAAGCCTTGGGCAGTTTTGTTGTATGAAGATATTCCGTGGCGTGAGCGTCGAGCCGTTGGTTGAAGGAGCTTCTTTCCTTCCAATACTGTGATCGCACGCGGATACCTTCCACGCCATCCTTATCAACAATCAACCCATATAAAGGCATGACGTATCGGAGACCCTAGGCAGAAGATTTTGCACCGGTGTAACGCCCCGTTGCGGCTCTTGCAGCTGGTTGGATCCACTGCCCCAAATTTTCTGGCCAATGTTCGTCATCGCCGGACTTTCGCCGCAACTCACAACACCGCTATGCAAGCAATAGCGGCGGTTGATGCACACACGATGTCCACTGTACCCAGCTTTATTGATGTCCTGCGGGGTGCTCATTTGCCCTGCTGACTCTGTTATGGGGTTATGGCGGGGAAGCAATAAGGGGGAGTCCAGCGTCGTCACTCTTTCGAACCGCGGAGCTTCCGATGAAGCATTGTCCCAGGCTCGGAACGATAGCCGAATACCTTCTGGGATCAGAGCATTTGGGGCGGTGTGAGATTCGTTGCTGGAAGTGGTGAGTTGGCCAGGCATCATGATGAGTTTGGGTTAGTCGGTCAATGTGTTGGGCGCAAGCTTTTGAGTCTGACAAACAAGGAAGGTTTATGGTAAGAGGGCATACATGGTTCACCCAATCATGAACATTGCTACGCTTTGCTTTGTTACTCGTAGTCCTATAGACACGACAACGAGCGTTGCTCTGATAGTACCTTGACCACCCTATCAAATCACTTGTCTCTCAAATTTCGGAAAAAACGGAGCATGAGACCCCCAAGCTGACCAACTTTACAGGGTACATAACTTGTAGCTATTGTGATACCAAAAGCTAGAATGTGAATAAGAATTGCCTACATTGTAGGGAACAAAGCATTCTATAGAGTTCTTGGTATTTTTCCTACTTTGCTGTCATGTGGTGCACTTGGCTCACATCCTCAGTCCGCCGTTTATTCTGCAACGTGAGAGCTCGTAGGAGCAACACCAGTTCGCGAGTCAAAAACGGACGACGCTCCATTCCGAAAGTGAAGAGTTCACAGACAGTATACTCCTTATTCCACCTTGCCTGGCCTGCCGTCCCCTCATTCTTAATGGAATGACTCTGACTTCGTGCTCGATTGTCACAACCACAACCGGACTGTAAAGTCTTCAACTGCTTGAGCAATCAAACTCTGAATAACGGTTGGATCCTGAGCCCTATGCTAGCAATCCGGTCTGTCGAATACCTGGTTGATCAGGAGCAGGATGCATACGTCTAGAACGGTGACAACATCGCGGCTTTGGTGCACGACTGGTAAGCTTACATGCGCATGTGATGCAGTATCTTCGCCCCTAGTATCATATGAAGATCTTGTGATAGGATGTTGGCAATAATAGTGGGCTGTATTGCAATCTACGCATGTTGCCCAAGATCCTTTGATCATTCGTGAATTCGGCTAAGATGCCATGGCGGCGATGTAGTTTGAATGAGCTTACGGCAGCTTTCATGTGCCTAAGCTTCCGCATGTGCTTGGCGAAACTTGCGAGCATTAGTGAGCTGTTGGAAACATCGTAATCAGATGACAAGGACCTGCACGGAATAAGCGGCGACGGTGCGGCGCGCACGGGCCTTATGCGCTAACCCAATTTGTGGCACTCAACGCGTCGCGCTTTCCTCGCGTTTCGCGTTCGCGCCGTAGCTCCTTCCTCATCATTCAGTCGCCGGTGCACCTTCCCACACCAACCATTGCACCTTCTGCGCGTTCAACATGCCTTCCACAGTTCTCGGGAAAAGGACACGCAGTTCTGCTCGCACTGCAACTCCAGGTAAGCGCTATCAGTACCCCTGTCGACTTTTCCCTGTCAACGCAAAGCTCACACGTTCTGCAGATGTAAATCCCGGCACGCCGACACGCGCGACACGCCGTACAGCGTTCGTGATTCTCGATGAAGCAGAGCAGGAGAATCCGTTTACTACACCAAAGAAGCAGGGCGCGCAAATCAAAGATGGGGTCGATGTGGAGATGGGGGAGGATGTTGAGGAGGAGCCGTGCTCCAAACGCGGAAGGAAAGCTCGCGCAACGCCGGCTAAGACCATCGCATCGCGGCTGCCATTAGAGGCAGCAAAGGAGAACTCACCGGCCAAAATTCCTGCTCGTATCGCAGAAAGGGCTGTCTGCACGCCCTCAACACCGCGACACCGTGACGCGCTCTCCAACAAAGTCGCAGTCACACCAACACGACGACTCATCATCGCTGGCAGACCATTGACACCCCCGCACCCCGCGCACATCCGGTACACCTCGAAGCACGGCGCCAACAATCTACAATGAAGCACGTCAGGTCTTTGCCCGGGGGTCAGCTCCCACAGTACTGTTCGGACGCGACGCGGAACGCAACGAGCTACGATCCTTCATCTCTCAACGAAGCAAGTCGAAGAAGTCTGGCTGCATTTATGTTTCTGGCCCACCGGGTACAGGAAAGAGCGCTTTCGTCAGCGATGTATGCCGAACAGTCGCAGCGGACGGATCTGTCAAGACTGGGTACATCAACTGTATGAGTATCAAGAACGCGGTGGACATGTACAGAACATTACTCGAGGAGTTCGTGGATATCACAGAGATCGCCGAAGGCGATGAAATGGAGGAACTGAGAAAGCTATTCATGCAGCGCAAGACTTCATACGTGGTCACACTCGATGAAGTCGACCACCTTCTGGAGCTGGACATCGACTTGTTGTACAGCATCTTTGAGTGGTCTTTGCAAAAGAACTCGGGCCTAGTTCTGGTCGGAATTGCAAATGCACTCGACTTTACGGACCGCTTCCTTCCCAGGCTCAAAGCCCGAGGTCTGAAGCCTCATCTTCTGCCATTCCTTCCATATACAGCGCAGCAGGTTTCTTCGGTTATCACATCGAAGTTAAAGACGCTGCAACCGGCTGGGTCCGAACACCTGCCCTTTATCCATCCGACTGCTATCATGTTCCTCTCGAAGAAGGTTGCTGCACAGTCTGGGGATTTACGCAAGGCTCTGGATATCTGTCGAAGAGCGATTGACTTGATCGAGGCTGATACCCGCAGCAAACACGCAATCCAGACTGCAGAAATTACACCATCGCCTACACCCTCCCCTTCCAAGACGCCGCTAATCGAGAACATCAATCTTTCGCCGGCTGCTTCTAGGTCACCCTCGAAGTCAAAACCACAGGATGCTCTTGCGACGTCTTTGGGTCAACTTACTACCGAAACAGCCCCTAGAGCTACTATTGCTCACATGGCCAAAATCACCGCAGCAGTCTTCAGTAATGGCACAACGCAACGCCTCCAGAATCTCAACCTCCAGCAGAAGGCAGTCCTTTGCTCTCTCTCTGCTATGGAGAGAAAAAAGCGCGCTTCAGCGGGCGAAAGCGTCCTTAACACGCCTTCAAGGTCGCACAACACTGCTCCAACCATTAAAGAGCTATTTGAAGCCTACACCGGCCTTTGCAAGCGTGAGAACGTACTTCATCCACTCACTAGCACCGAATTCCGCGATATTGTCGGCAGTCTGGAGACATTGTCAGTCATCTCGGCTGTTGAGGGCAAGGCAGGGTCTCTAGTGGCGGACGCTGGTACACCGAGCAGGAGAGGCAGAAAGACCAGCGGTTTCCCAGGTGTCGTCGTTGAGGATCGGAGAGTCGCGAGTGCGGTGGGCACTGCTGAATTGGAAAACGCCCTTACTGGGGCGGGCAGCGGCATCTTGAAGGGGATATTGTACGACGACTAAGGCCCGGAGAGACACTGCATTTTTGATATTGGCTTGTTGATTCTCAAGCGTTCAACTTCCGTTGTTCATTTTTGCATAGCCCAGGCTGAATTTGCCTACCTCTAGACTTGCATAGGCACCGTAGAGGAGTATAGCATAGCGTAGCGAAGCGATGTCTAGATCATTGTGGTCATTGAAGTATTCTTTTCTCGCAATCCTATTCCTTGCCTTGTGGTCGCCTTCGCGTAAGAACGTGCGACACTGCATGCCGTGAAGCCAATTTTTTCAAACCTGTACGACCCTGTCATTTCGGAGCATGTCACAACGCTATTACTCCACATTCAAGCTACGATGATCTGGGATTATGGCGCGAGCGTCGCTTGGCTTAGCCTTTGCACCCATTGGTTTACGGGCTGTTCGAGAGAGTCATGGCCGAGCTTGACCGGTGCTATCCTTTCACATGTTCACGGCAATGGTGCAGCTACTGAGAGTCCACACGCATCTGGCGCAAGTTTCAGGTGGTAAAAGAACTGGTGGAGATTATACTGATGACACGTTCGTTGGTGCATTTGGTCAAGCATGTGCCATGTGGTCAGTCTTGGCTGCTGCTGAATACAAGGTTCGTTAGAATTACCGATTCCAACTACATGTCCGTTCTTACATACATCTCACCCCTGCTTCCATGCATAATTCTAGTACCTGCGCGTGTCCGCATGTCAATATAATATAGAGGCAGACGAGCAAATCAGGACGATTGAGGGTAGACCGAAAACGTACTAGCCCTCCGGTTTCTCCGCACTCCACAGCCTTCCCTTCCCGCACCTCATCACCCACACCCCGTGAAGATCCTTACAAGAGCATTTTCCTGCACACCATGGTCCGCTATCATGGACCCATCAACTCAAAAAAGAGTTTCCAAAGCATGCGATGCATGCAAGCGCCGTAAGGTGAAGTGCAACGGTCAGGAGCGATGTCAACAGTGCAGTCATCTCGGTCTGAGATGTGTGTACTCCGCTTCCGGCAAGCTCAGAAGCCAGGGCAAGAGAGGTCATATTATCTCCGAGTTTAGAAACCATATGAACCACCCTCACACGACATCACCGCCTGTTATACTTCCGGCAAATGGACAGCACATTCAACCGTATAACGGTTTCACATACTCCTTCGAGCGCAATGATTTCAGTTCAGGTACGTCTTCGCTCACGATACAATCAACACTGGCTCCAGTAGGTCAAAACTGACCTATGTCAGCATCCCCTGAATCACCCGTTGGCCCTCACTACAACAAGGCCTTTTTTCTGGACCTTATATCAGATTACATGGAGGGCGTTTATCCTGTGCAACCAGTCATTGCTGAGCACGAGGTACGACATTATATCAACTCAATGGACCATGATCCAGAAATGCGATCCTTCGTATATTCTTTTGGTGGCTGCACTCTCAACCTGACCCGTTATGGGGACAGGCGAACAGAAGAAGTTGTGCGGACCATCGAAAACCTGATGGACTTGTCCGTCGATACAATGAAACCACCACATAAGAGCCATCACTCGTCGGTTATGCGAGCCATGCAGTCAATCTTCATTCATAACTGTCTCATGAGTTTGCAGGGTAGCGATGCAGCTTTCCACTGGATGCGGGATGCCATCAGCGCAATACAACTGTTACGCATCGACAATCCAGAGCACGTCGCAAGCCTGTCGGGACCGGAAAGATCAAGACGCCAGCGCTTGTATTGGCAAGCTTACATTCACGAGCGCTTCCTCGCCATTCTGGATTACCGGCAAGCCATCATGTTCCCACTTTACACATTACCTGAAGACGACCCCACCATCCCTATACAAGTACACGAGGGGTTCAATCAAATCATCAAGCTTTTCCGACTTCTAGACACAGAGTTCCTCAGCAGCTGGCTCGGCGCGGCCGGACAAACCGGCCCCGTCACCAGTACGTGGGTCGAGGCCAAGTCGCGTGAGCTCGAGGGGGATCCGGAAGCTGACGCGTTGGAGCTAGCAAATCTTTCCATGATGCAGCGCGCCGACCTGACCATCACACGCGAATGGCTCCGCACGCTAGTCTGGCGGCTGGCCATGGGCCAGACACTGCTTTCCTCGCGTTCGTCAAAGGAATGCCTGTCGCTGCTCTTCCCTGTCCGATTATCGCAGTCATTACGGCATCAGCTGTCAAGCATGTCACGCGAGGACATCGAGGTGCACGGCAGCTCGATCACGCAGAAACTGTTCGAAATCACTGACACAATTGCTGACGTCCTAATCCATATCCCTGCAGCTACGCTGGAAGAGACGGCCCTACGCATCGACGATTTCCTCTTCATCCTGGACTTTGTCCTCCTTTTGCCCCAATTGGACGCGACCCGGCGAGGAATCCTGCTTGAAAAGCTTGAGCGCCTGCAGACCATGTTTCCCGAGGCGGTCAGCAACGCCAGTTCGCCCAATTTGCCGCTAGATCTGCAGAGTCCCTGCGCGAATGATCCCTGGTACCAGGTGGCGCAGTCCAAAACGGCGGCGGGCCTTGAGGAAATGGCTGATGAACAGGCCCTGGAGCAATTGCAGGCACAGCGGACTGAGGGTGTGGGGATTCCGAGAGAGGTCAGGGTCGGTCAACTGGCTACATGGAATCACATATCGAAGCGGCTGACCATGGCACATTTTACCACTTAGTCAATATTAATGACGAAGCTATCAGGATCTTGTTCATTTCCTTTGAGACATCTGCAATAACCCGTAAGAAAGCTGCCTAGCTTTCGAGTTTCCGAAAACACGTCGGATAAGCGACTTTGAGCTACCCAACTTCAACAGAATTTGTAGCTATCACAATACCTAAAGCTAAGATATACATGGCCATTATCCTGCAACGTAGGAGCCTAGTTCGCCAGCAAATAAATTCTGCCCTCCCAAGCAGACAGCTCTTCCTCCACCGGCTCATTCACGCTGCTGATGAGCAACTCCCTCTTGACACTTCCAACCTGGTTAGGAACAAATAGCTTCTGCACCTTGTCTGTAAAGTTGCAAATAACAAACGCCTTCTTGCCGTTCCATGTCTTGGTGAAAGCATAGAAATCGCGATTCTCCACATCCAAATCATCGTACTGGCCGTGCACGAGCAGGTCCGCGTATTGCTTGCGCACAGCCAGCATGCGCTTCCAGTACGACAGCACCGAATCCTTGTCGGTCTGCTGCTGCTTCGCGTTGCACACGTCTGCGTCTTCGAGCGGGCGCATCCACGGCTCCGCCGTCGCATCGGGCGGCGAGAAGCCATTGGTAGGACCGGTGGACCAGCTGATGGGCACGCGCGAGTGATCGCGAGCCAGGTGCTGAAGGGAGGTGTGTGCGGCTTCCAGGGCAATTGGGTCATTGTTTGTGCGGCGTGCAACCATCTTGTAGTAGTTGCTGGAATCAACGTCCTTGAACTCGTCCATGGTCCAACTCTTAGGGAAGTTCGTCATGCCGAGCTCCTGGCCCTGGTAGATGAAGAGCGTGCCGGAGAGCGCGCACATCATCAGACTAAGCATCTTGCCGCCAGCGACGCGGTGCTCGGGGGCGTCGGAAGTAAAACGCGTGATGGAGCGAGATTGATCGTGGTTCTCAAGGAAAACAGTCGTCCAACCGTCGCTGCCGCGGATGAGGTCTTGTGTGCGTGCAATAGCCTTCTTAAAGTCGGGCAAGATCCAGTTACGTGGTGTGGTCTGGAACTTGTATGGGCCCTGACCAACGTCCACAACGTCGAACTGGAAGACCATGTTCAGCTGCTTTTCCTTTGCGGAGACGTATTCGAGAACACGTGACATTTCTCTGGTGTTAGGGCATTCACCGACAGTCATAGCGTCATACCTGCTAAGGACCTCGTTCATTTCACCAAGGAATTCTTTCATCCTGGGGCCGTTGCAGTACTGGTAGCCTGCAGGTTGCCACTCGGAACCAGGGTCTGTGACAGGAGCATCGAGCATCTCTCCCTTACTGTACATGTTGACAGTGTCAACGCGGAAACCATCAACACCGCGGTCGAGCCAAAATTCCATTGCAGACTTGTAGATAGCCTTACGGGTCTCTTCGTTCTCCCAGTTTAGGTCAGGCTGTTCTGGGCAGAACAAATGGAGATAGTACTCCTGCGTGTGCTCGTCCCACTCCCAGACGCTTCCTAAGAAGTTGGAAACCCAGTTGTTTGGAGTCTTGCGTTCACCATTCACATAGCGAGCAGGACGCCAAATGTACCAGTCACGCTTGGGGTTGTCTTTCGATGAGCGAGACTCAAGAAACCATTTGTGCTGATGTCTGTCAACACGACCGATTGTTACGCAGTACAAGTGCACTTACCTGGTCTGAAGTGTGGTTGACGACAAGGTCAAGGATGATACGCATTCCACGAGCGTGTGTCTCATCGATCAACCTCTGCATATCGTCAAGCGTGCCGTATGGAGCATAGACGTCTTCATAGTTACGGATGTCGTATCCCATGTCAACTTGAGGACTGTCGTACATAGGGCAGATCCAGATAGTGTCGACACCGATAGAGCGAATGTAATCTAGCTCAGAAATGATACCCTGGAAATCGCCAACTCCATCTCCATTGGAGTCCTTGAAGGAGGCGGGGTAGATCTGGTAGACGACACCATCCTTCCACCAGGGTCTCTGTGTGACAGTCATGTCAGGTGTGTGATGAAAAGACGGAAGCAAGAAGTATAGAAGTAGGCTTAATGAACTTGAACGTAGACGGACAAAGTCACACGATCAGAGGCTTTTCTTTCGATAGTCGAGTGGCTTGCGAGACCGGCTCTTATAGCATCAAATCGTTGCAAGCGTGGGATGTTTAATGGAGCAGAAGGCGAACTTTAGAGTAATACTCACCTGTAGTTGAGTATCCATCTGATATTGAGGCTCTCCACGGGATGAGCGGGATGATTTTCGGAAAGATTGCAATTGGCTGAAGCCCGGGCCGATGATCTCGGCAGTGGGTTGGGGAGGGTGGATGCCGTTGGGTTCCGATTCACGAGTCACTAAGCTTTCCCATGGGGTGGCAAGGTGGTGTGCACGTCGTGTCTCTCCGCACCCCTCGAAAACTAAACGAGGCAAGGGTGCGTTAGAGGCTTGGAAGCTGAATGTGGGGAAGCACAACGAGTGGCACGAACACCTCGAGATCGGCGCGCCGACAACGTGCGAATCAAATCCCTTGCTTCACCCGTTCACAGTGCATCTCTAGCTCGGAGGCGAGATCTTTGGACTCGCCTAACGGCTAGGCTCAGCACACGTGATGTGCGGTGCTCATCTAAATGCTGAGATTGGGTAAGTCGGACCGACATAGTGCAAATCGAAATTCAACCTCCTGACGACTCTAAACTGCTGGCTAGACCGTCGGCGCCGCTTCCCCAGACTAGAAGCAGGCTATCCCCAGATGGAGATCTCAAGTGCAGAATTACGACGGGCGTGGCTTCGACGCCCCTGTGTTCGCCTGTCTCCCCGCGTCATTCTCCAGACCACACCACTGGTATTCCCTCACTTGGCAGTGCATGGTCACGGCATGATACTCGCATGCTGAAGCTCGAGCAATTTGTATAAGACAACCTCAAGGCCACCCAAAAGAGAAGATCATCAGCAAGCTCAGATCCAACTCCACAGTTCCAGATCAAACAAGAGGTCGTTGTTGGCTTCACGGCTATTCTCCTTCAAACCGAGTTCGACAACCCTTCGCCACCATGTCTCGTCGCAACAGCAGCGTCGTCGCGGTCGATATTGACCAGCAGCGCAAGCTCTCAATCGCCATGCCTGACCACAGGCAGGTCGCCCACGCTGCCAGCAAGGCCACCGAAATGGAGCAGAAGATGTCTCTGCGCGAAGGCATCAGGCTCTACCCCAAGGCCGTAGCATGGTCCGTCTTGCTCTCCACGGCTATCATCATGGAGGGTTTCGACAAAGTTCTCATCGGTTCTCTCTTCGCTGCCCCGGCCTTCAAGCAGCGTTACGGCTCCCAGCTGCCCGATGGGTCATGGGAGATCACCGCAGCATGGCAGTCCGGCCTCACCAACGGTGCCTTTGTAGGCGAATTCTTCGGGCTTCTTCTTAACGGGTACATAGCGGACCGCTTTGGATACAAAAAGACAATGATGGGGGCGCTCTTCGCTGTCAACCTTTTCATCTTCATCGTCTTCTTCGCCCAGAACATCCAGATGTTATTGTCTGGTTTGATACTGTGTGGAATTCCATGGGGTGTGTTCCAAGTGAGTATTCCATCTCCTTTTGTTGTTTTGGTGTTGTTGTGTTGGTTTTGGTGGGTTGGTGTTGGTTGGTTGGTTGGTGTTGGTGTTGGTGAAGGTGAATTGGTGCTGACAATTTCGCGCTAGACCCTGACATGCACATATGCCGCCGAGGTTACTCCCGTGCCCCTTCGTCCTATTCTCACCACCTACGTTAATCTCTGCTGGGTCATTGGCCAATTCCTTGCCTCCGGTGTGCTGAAGGGCGTCGCGCTCAGGCCTGACGAGTGGGCTTACCGCATCCCCTACGCTCTGCAGTGGCTCTGGCCCACCCCCATTCTCATCGGGATCTACTTCGCACCCGAATCTCCCTGGTGGCTCGTCCGCAAGGGCCGCGATGAAGCCGCCAAGCTCATGCTGCAGCGCCTCACCTCCGCCGAAAAGCACCCTGACTTCAACGCCGATGAGACTATTGCCATGATGCGCCACACCAACGAGCTCGAGAAGGCTGTTTCCGAGGGCACTTCGTACATCGATTGCTTCCGCGGCACTGATCTCCGCCGCACTGAGATCGCCTGCATGACCTGGTTCACCCAAGCCTTCTGCGGTGCCGCCCTGATTGGAAACTCCACCTATTTCTTCATACAGGCCGGTCTCGACGAGTCCAGCTCTTTCTCCATGTCACTCGGCCAATACGCTATCGGCGCAGTCGGTGTCTTCATCGCGTGGGCGCTCATCCCCCGCGTCGGCCGACGCACACTGTACGTCTGCGGTGACCTCGCCATGGTCACGATCCTCGTTGTCATCGGCGCGTGCGGCACAATCGATAGGGGCAATACAGGCGCCCAGTGGGCCATTGGCGCGCTTCTGCTCACCTTTGCCTGTGTCTACAACATTACCGTCGGCCCCGTGTGCTACGCCATCGTCGCTGAGATCCCATCCACGCGACTCCGCCAGAAGACTGTCGTACTGGCCCGCAACTTCTACAACGTCGCTTCCTGCGTCGGTAATGTGCTCACACCTCGCATGCTGAACCCTGGTGCATGGGTAAGTCCTTCTCTTTACCCCCAACATGAAGCCAAATACTAACAATCCGCAGAACTGGGGCGCAAAAACTGGATTCTTCTACGCTGGTACCTGCTTCGTGTGCTTCGTGTGGGCTTTCTTCCGCCTCCCCGAGCCCAAGGGCCGCACCTACGCCGAGATGGATATTCTGTTCGAGAAGAGGGTGTCGGCGCGTCACTTCAGCAGCACAGTGGTGGACAGCTTCCACGCAGACGGCGACTCTGGCTCGGACTACGGAAACGAGAAGGCGGGTACGCGCACACACCTCGAGGCCGTCAACTCCAAGGACATGGCCTGAGCCGGTGCCTAAAATGGATCGTAGTTGGGTCGAAATTGGCTTGATTCGATATGCGGATGACTTGAAATGTTTACGCACTGTTATATATTTTTAGCGGCTGTATAGATCTCTAGCGAATGCTATTTCTCGCTTCTTCACGCCCGATGTCCCAGCAGAGTTATCAGATCATGCACGCTTATGCAGGCCTAGGTGACAGCCTCCGCAGACACGAGTCCCGCACCCCTGCCACGCAACGAACCAGGCGGCAGGCTCCAGCCCAGCCCCCCCCCCCCCCCCCCCCCCCAGCATGCTACTCTAAGCCCCGCTAGCCTGTAGTGAATTGCCAAGTACGTCCGTTATCCCAGCCTGTGCAGCTACAGCCTTGCCGTTCCCCCAACACTAGCCACACACTCAATCTCGACATCCGTACCCAGCGGTAGTGCCTTGACGAACACGCACGTGCGCGCCTTTCAAGTTAGTACAGCACTCTACCCCCTGTCTTGCGACTAGACTTACCGGCTTGGTCCCTGGGAAGAACGTCTCGTACACCTCGTTCATGGCCGCAAAATCAGCGGGCTCGACAAGGAAGATGTTAATCTTGTTGACGAGGGCAAGGCTGGAGTTGCCGCTTTCGAGGACCGCGGCGAGGTTGCGGAGAACTTGCCTCTATTGTGGGTCAGTGTGAGGTGTGGTGCAGGTATGTGATTAGCGTACGGTACGGTCCTGGACTGTGCCGGGGACGAGCGCATTTGTGGCCGGGTCGACGGCAACTTGGCCAGAGCAGAACAGCAGGTTACCGTCGCGGATGGCTTGTGAGAGAAAGGGGGGAGGTGGGGGGGCATTGGGAGAGGTGACGGCTTCTCTTTGGGCGGCCATGGTGGTGGTATGTTCAGAGTTGGAAGTACGGGCACTTCGTACGCTGGCACAAACAGCGGTTTTGATACAAGGTGGTTTGTAATCGTGATCACGAGGCTAGACGGTTGTAGCTAATCGCACGCCCTGCGTTGTACATGGCTGATGTTCATGGTGCCAAGGTGGGTCGTTCCGAGCTCGGCAGATACATCACAACGTGGTTCGTGGAGGCGTGAGATAAGATGGGTTGTGGGCTCCGATAAGGCGATTCGCGAGTGCCGATTGCGGAGACGAAACAGGGATCAAGTTGCTATACATTCGAGAAGGCAGGCATTCTCTCTACGTTGAGGCCATCATGGCTACCATTTCGAGACGACTGTGCACGTGACGTAGCATTGCACGTGACGGGACAACTGCCTTGCACGTAACGCCATCTTCATGCACCCGACGTCATGGATCGCGGTCTCTCTGCACGGCTCACAGTGCAGGAGGCTGCATCAGATTCAGGTCATGTGGACTGACATGTTCAAGGGAGGACAGCTGTAGCGCGTTTTGTTCAAGAGGGGAATTTTGCGGTGGGTTCGCTGCGGATGTCCTGTGTCGAAGATGGAAAGCTAGCGTGGTAATTAGACGCGCGAGGGCCAATCACGGTGCAGAAAGCGGGAGATGACGAGACGAGACGAGCGGGAGCTAGAGGTGGAGCAACGCGACGCGTCGACGGAGCACGATGGATGAGAATTGTGGTGTTGGGTTTCGCGGCAGGCCGGCGGAGGCAGATGGTAGGCTGCGAGAGGGAGGGTGTTGGTCGGCAGGTGTTTTGCGTGTCGGTGCTGTGTTTTGCGTGTCGGTGCTGTGTTTTGCGTGTCGGTGCTGTGTTTTGCGTGTCGGTGCTGTGTTTTGCGTTGTGGTCGTACGGAGGATGGTAACACGGTCGAGATGGCATAAACAGAGGGTTGAAGGCTGCACGCAGTTCTTCGTAGACTACAGTGCAGTGCAGTACTATGTACTGCGTAGACGCTCAAGTGCCACACTTCCAATCCATCGTGCGCAGACGGCGACGTGTGCACATTGTCCCCAGTCCCCAGTCCCAAGTAAGCCGATCGACGACCGACGCCGCTGCCCCTCGCCGGCTGGTTGCCCGCGCGATCGATCGAAGCGTGTTTATCAAACACGGCGACGCGCCCACCGCGACCGCGGACTACACAGCCGACGCCAGGGCTGGGGCGCGACCTTGGAACCGCGCGACCTTGATTGCGCGTTGCACTTTTTTTGTCGCAGGCACCGCGGCTGCCTCCGTCCCTCCTTAGCTGCCGC
Organism: Boeremia exigua; assembly: GCF_020726555.1. NCBI lineage: Eukaryota > Fungi > Ascomycota > Dothideomycetes > Pleosporales > Didymellaceae > Boeremia > Boeremia exigua. Next base: position 1,084,424 of record NW_025763532.1, read on the forward strand.
CCACGCCTCTGCCTACGTCCACTCTGCCGCCGTCCCTTCTCTGCTGCCGCCCGCGCACTCGCAGCGTCTCGCTCTGCGCGCTCCCTTGACGTCTGCCCCCTCTGTCCGGCCCCTGCCGCGCCGCCGCTCGTTGCCTGCGCCGCCCGTTGCTGCACCGCCCATTGCCGCTCTGCCCGTCACCGCCCGTCGCCGCCCGTCGCCGCCCGTCGCCGCGCCGCCCACGCACCTCTCGTACCGCCGCACGCATTGGCGCACCCCCGGCTCGCCACCACCGAGCTGGCCGACAGCATGGCGGCCGAGATGGAGTCGTCGGTCGACCCCACCACGCTCTACACCAAGCAGGAGTGCATCGGCGGCGGCAGCTTCGGCAAGGTCTACAAGGGCCTGTGCCGCCGCACCGGCCGCACCGTTGCCATCAAGGTCATCGACGTCGAGAACGCCGAGGATGAGGTCGAGGACATTATGGGCGAGATCATGATTCTGTCCAACATGCACTCGCCCTATGTCACCAAGTACTACGGCTCATATCTGCACGGCTCCGACCTGTGGATCGTCATGGAGTACTGCGGTGGTGGCAGTTGTGCCGATCTCATGAAGCCGGGGCCGCTGTCCGAGGTCGAGATCGCCATCATGCTGCGCGAGCTGCTGCTGGGCCTGACGTATCTGCACGAGGACCACAAGCTGCACCGCGACATCAAGGCTGCCAACATCCTCGTCACCACCAACGGTCAGGTCAAGCTGGCCGACTTTGGCGTTTCGGGCCAGCTCTCCGCCACCATGACCAAGAAGAACACCTTCGTCGGCACCCCGTTCTGGATGGCCCCCGAGGTCATCAAGCAGTCAGGCTACGACGGCAAGGCTGACATTTGGTCGCTTGGCATCACCGCCCTCGAGCTGGCCAACGGCGAGCCTCCTTACGCCGACATCCACCCCATGAAGGTCCTCTTCCTGATCCCCAAGAATCCGCCGCCCGTGTTGGAGGGCAACTTCTCCGCGTCGTTCAAAGAGTTCGTCCAGCTCTGCCTGCGCAAGGACCCTAAGGAGCGTCCAACAGCGAAAGAGCTCCTGAACGCCTCCTTCATCAAGAAGGCCGGCCGGCCGGCTCGCCTCCAAGAACTCATCACACGGTACCAGGACTGGCGAATCAGACATCCAAAGGAGGCTGCCGAAGACGAGGAAGAGGATTTGCCTGTGATGAGGAGAGAGCCGGTCAACGAAGACTTGTGGGATTTCGGCACCATCCGCCCCGTGGTGGGTGCCCGGGGTCCAGCACTTGCGCCGCTGAACAACGCTGGTGCGAACGCGCGTAACGTATCCCCGCAGAGAAAACCAGTAGCCCAGCGTACTGGGCACGACGAGAACGATGACACCATCCGAGCGAGTCCGCCGTCGTCGCCCACCAAACGCCTGGCGCCCCTCAAGACTGGCGCGTCGCCCTCGACGTCACTGAACACAGCGTCACGCGTGCCTCTACCACCTTCGCCCGACAAGAAGGCCGTCTTCTTTCCGCCGCTCAAGCAGGAGCCGCTCCGAACATCGCCTGTGCCCAACGTCTTTTCACCCCCTCTCAATCGTGGCATAAGCCCGACAACGCCATCGCCTCCGAAACCGCACGGTCCGCGCCGGCAGACCCCTCTTGCACACGCCTACGAAGAGTACATGCAGCGGTCGATTGCGGATGACATAGCAGGCATGGAAATCACACCACAGCAGCGCAACCCTACCCCGAGAGGTGTCATTCCCATGTCGCTGCCAGAGATACCCCCATTTCGAGCCTCCGGCTCACGTGGCAGCACACCAACATCGGTGCATTCGAAGCCACTCCCTAGCCCGGCCTCACAAACTAGCCATCAGCTGCCCTCGCTGTCGGCCCAAAAGCCGTTGCCGCCCCTCATGGGACAGCAGCGACTGCCGTCACTGTCAGGCCAGAAACCCCTGCCATCACCACACTCACCATTTGCACCCGTTAGTCCCGCGAAACAATCACGCCCAGATTCGGGTTCTTCAAACGAGCTCTTTGGCGGGCCGTTGCCTGGGAACAAACACCAAGCGCCGCTGCCGCCACCGCACCAGAACGGCAGTCAGAATTCATTGAACGGCAGCCTGTTGCCGCCCGCGAAAGCCTTGCAAGCCCGCAACTCCTTCGGTCGGATAAAGCCGCAGCCGACCGACCTCGCCTTCCTCAACCCACCCACCTCCAGCCAAAACGAAATCACAGCCCTGACCGGCGTCGTCGTGCCCGCCCTCGAGGCGGCCCTCTCGCGGCGCACTTACCACCTCAACCTCATGAACAAGCAGGACGCGGCCTCGGCGCAGGCTATGCGCGATCCCGAGTCGTATCGGCGCCGCAAGAAGGAGCGGCAGGAGTGCCACGACAACGTACGGCACCTCGTCTCCCGCATCACCGAGCAGTTCCAGGAGCTGGACCAGTGGGACGAGAACGGCGAGGTGGGCATGGGCGGCGAGGTCGCGGGCTTCCTCGAGGGGTTTCTCGAGGAGGTGCTTGTGCGGGTGGAGCCAGCAGATGATTAGGGCCCACCTTGGTGTTGGCCATGTCTTGAGTGCGATGGGGAGGGTATGATACACGATGATACACGATACGATACACGAGTCGAGGGGGGTATTTGCTTGGGTTTGCTGCGTTGCTGGCGTTGTTGGCGCGATTCGAGCGGCATTTGCCCGGCGTTACGCGCATTGCGATGGAGCTTGCGGGGTTGTTTGTTTTGCTGTATACCTCAATGCTATTACAACGTATTCCATGTCGTCGTCTACTTGTTGCTGTTGTGTGGATGGAGGTGAGTAGGCGGTGGGTGATGTTTGAGGCGTGCAAGTGTTGATGATATCGGATGGAGAAGTGTGCGGTGTCCATGTCGAGGATGTCTGATGCGGATACGCAGAAGGCGGCTAGGACGGGAGAGGAGGGCGGTCTGGGAAAGGGGAGGATGAATATGTGGGATGCGATGAGATGGATGGGATAGGATGGATGCAGCAGTACAGTACAGTCGCGGGCACAATTTCATTCATGGGGTATCCATATCCGCATCCACATCCACATCCACATCCACCACAACAGCAACAACCACAACCACACATTTCCATCTGATCAGTCTTCGAATCCGCAATCATGACGCACCGCTCCGTTATCCCCCTCCCGCAACGCACGCAAGAACCCGCTGTAGCGCGAAGAAGAGGAGTCAAGGCAGGCAAATGGGTAAAAGGGAGAGGGCAGAGGGGAGAGGGGAAAGGGGAAAAGACTCGAGAAAAGAAAAAGCTCAATCCATGCGCCGCTAATGCTGTCTGTCTGTTGCTTCCCGGATCCCGCGGGCGGGCATGCCGCACCGTGTCGCGCTCATTCCGCCACGCATTCCACCACTGCTTCAAGACTCCCTCTGCAGATATTCGTCCACCTGGTGCTGTGGAAACGTCCGCCTGATACCTCTGCAACCGCCGACCGTCCCCAAACATCAACTTAATACCTCCCCAATTCCCCGACATGACTTAATACCTCCGCCTCACGCGGTCCGCCAGCGTGCTCTCGCCCTCACTCTCCTCCTCGACCGGCGCCGGCGTCCTGCGCTCCCTCTCGCGCTTCGCCTTGCGCCTGCGGTTATAACTAACATTACTCGCGCTATCGTCGGGCCCGATCTCGCTGCGCTCGTCGACGCCGTCATCCGCGTCGAAGCCTGCGGGCGTGCCCATGCGGACGCCGATATCGTCCTCGCCGGCGGCGGGCCCGCGGCGCTGCAGCGCTACGATGGAGAGCGCGGCGGCGCGCTCGCGCAGTCGGCGCCGCACTTGCTCGGCCTGGTTGTGCAGGTGCTCGAAGGCGTCTTCCATGGCCTCCATGCCGAGGTAGATTTCGCGCTCGATTTCGGCGAGCACGGCGACTTCGGTTTCCTCGTCGATTTGGACGGGGGCTGGGCCGGCTTGGGGCCGCGTGGAGCCTGGGCGGACGGAGCCGGGGCGTGTGGAGCCGGGGCGGACGGAGGGCGGGCGCGACTGCGGGTTTGGGAAGGGCTGGAAGGGGGTTGCGGGGCTGGGGGAGGCGAAGCGCTGGGGCCCATCGGTAGGGGGGATTTGGCCCGGCGCGAGGTCCTCGGCGCCCGACCACAGGAAGCCGTCGAAGCGGCCGGAGACGAGGATCTCCCACTCGTGCTTGGTGACGGCGGCGAGGGTGGCGAGGATGTTGTGCATGTCCGGGTTGCGGATCAGGTACATGACGGTGAGCTGGTCGCGGGGCTCTTTGCCGAGGCGGTACAGGCGCTGCAGGGCCAGCCCGGCTTTGTCCAGGTATGGCGGTGAGCCGGCGTCGGGCTTCTGTGTGCGGGGGTTGGGGAGCTTGTCCAGGCCCCAGAGGAGGGCGTAATAGAGCGGGCGCTGTGGCTGGCTCAGACGTGTGAGCATGATGAACGACAGCGTCTCGTCGTCGGCCTCCTCGGGCGAGTTGTCCTGCTGGTCTGTGAGCCACGACTGGACGGAAGACTTTGTCTTCTTCGCCTGCTTCTCGTAGTGGGCTCGGTACTGGTCGGGCACGTCAATGTCGATCTGCTGGCACGGCTCACCCAGCTCAGAGATGCCCAGGCCAGGCGCGACCGGGTCGTTGTACGGCGGCCACGTCGGCAGCTCGCAGCGGCCAGAGACGAGCTCCAGGATCTCGCCCCAGTTCACACCAGAGCTGTCTTCGGGGATGGGCTGGTCGAAGCACATCATGCACTGGCAGTGCTCTGAGGAGATGTTGCGCGCAAAGACGTTCTCGAGGCGGTCCAGCAGCCGACGGGCTATGGAGCGGTAGCCGGTGGCCACGGCGAGCGAGCCGTTGGTGTCGATGACGGTGTTGTACTGGTTCAGCACGTTCTGTAGCGGGCGGAACAGCGTGCGCACGTCGTGGCCCTGGGCGCCGCTCGTGGCGGGCGACATGTAGGACGAGTAGGCGGGCACCGAGGCGCCCTCGATGGCGCCCAGCAGGCTGCGCGGAATGGGGCGCGGCAGGCCGCCGTGCTGGAGGAGGTAGTCAACGCGCGGCGGGTCGCCTGTCATTGCGGGCGGCGGCGGCGGCGGCGGCGGCGGCGGCGGCGGTGGTGGTGGCATGGGCGAGCCATAGGCGGGGTTGACGGACGACTCGCGCGAGACGGGGTCGAGGATCTCAACGGTGGCCGGGCGGTCTTTGTCGTAGAAGACGGTGGCCGGCAGGGTGGCGTGCTGGGTGGGGGTGCGCGGCGACGAGTCGACGACGGAGGCGGGCGAGGCGTCGGAGTAGGCGGGCGAGCGGGTGCGGCGGGCGTGGTAGAGCGGCACGGCGGGCTCGTCGTCGAGGGTCAGCTCGGACGAGCCGCGGGGCCGCGTCTTGGCCTTGTACGTCTTGGAGCCGGGGGTCTTCGCGGTGCGGGCGCTGGCGGGGCTGGCCGTCTTGGTGCGGGTGGGCACGGCGTGGGGCGAGCGGGCGCGCGGCGACTTTGCGCGGATGGTGCTGGGCTGCGAGCCGGTGGTCGAGGTCAGGTCGGTCATCGAGTCCTGCTCGCGCACGCTGCTGCGCGAGGCCGTGTGGCGCTGGCCGGCGGGCGTCGACACGCGGGTCGAGTTGTCGACGCTGCGGCGGCCATCCATGTCGCGGGCCGTGTCGACGCTGCGGCGGCCGGCCTCCATCTCGCGGTGCAGGGCCTCGGAGGTGCGGCGCGAGCTGTTGGTGCTGGCCGTCTTGCGCAGGTCGGCAGGCGGGCTGGGCGGGGCGCGCGGCGGCGGCGGGGGCGCGCGTGTGGGCGGCGGCATCGAGTCGCGGTGGTCGGGGTCGTCGCCGTCGGTCAGGTCGGGGGTCATGGCGGCCTTGCGGCTGTCGTCGCGGGCGTAGATGCTCTCCTTGCTGTACGTCTTGTCGACGGCGGGGTAGGGCAGGCTCACGCGCGAGCCGTTGCCGCTGTCGATGCTGCTGCGGCGCATCAGCTCGGGGATGCCGGCCATCTTGGGGGCGTGCGAGCCCGAGGGGGTGCGGGTGGGCGCCGGGTGCGAGGTCGACGGCGTGCGGGTGGGCGCTGGGTGTGAGGTCGACGGCGTGCGGCTGAGGCGCTCCTTGGACGGGAGCGACGTCGACGGGGTGCGGGCGATGCGCTCCTTGGACGGGCGCTCGCGCAGGCTGTCGTCGTCGTCCTTGTCGCCGGACGAGCGCGTCTTGCGGGCGCGGGTGCTCTTGCGGCGCTCGCGGTCCTTGTCCTTGTCCTTGTCTCTGTCCTTGTCTCGGTCTCTGTCCTTATCCTTCTCTCTATCTCTGTCCTTTTCTCTCTCTCTGTCTCGGTCGCGGTCCTTGCTGTCCCGGTCGGTGCGCGTGCCGTCCCGCTCCTTGCGCTCGCGGTCCTCCTTCTTGCGGCGGCGGTGCGAGTCGGACGAGCTCAGCATCTTCGTGCGCTCGGATGCGGCGTCGCGCGGGCTGCTCGGCCGTCGTCACCGTAGTGCTCAACCCGCTGCGCGCCTACGCTGCCGGCTGATTGGGTGTGGCCGGCCTGCGAGCGCTGTGCGCCTATCACGCGCGGAGCGACCCATCCATTTGGGCCGCGAAGCGTTGGTCTGGGAAGCGGGTGCCGTGTTTGGTGCTGCCGTGAGCCAGCTGCAAACAAGGTGGGGTCGGAGGCGCTGGCGCTGGCCGTGGGCTCGTCGACCTGGCTGGCTGCCCGTCGTCTGCCCGCCCGTGACGTGGTGGTGCTAGTGCGCGCGGTGCAGCCCGCCCTGCAGCCCGCATCGCCTGCCGCTGGCCTCGCCCCGCGCCTGATCGTCGCCAGTGCCATCGCCCACCGTCCCCCGCCGTCCACCGCAGCCCTGCTGGCCGCCCGCCCAGTGCCTGTACTATCTGCACACCATCCTGCTGTACACCAAGCATGCCCCATCGCCCCCGTGTCCCCCGTGTCCCCCATTCCCCCCGACTCGCGAGCTCCTCCAGCTCCTGAACGCTGCACCTCTGACCCCTGCTCGCGTGCACATACCTGCTCCACCGGCCATGTGTCACTACCTCACCGAAACTTGACCGCCACGCATTCCACGCCGTCTAGCCACCTCACTCCACTCCCAGCACCCCTAGCACAGCACGCCTAGCACCAGGTACCACCATTACCACCGCAGCACGCCCAGCACTACGTACTGTGTATCACCACCACCACCACCACCACAGCACAGCCACTACCATTCCAAACTTCATACGAGAAAAGTGGGTGATTGGGTATCTAAGCATCTGCTCACGCACACCATATCCTGCTGCTCCACTCTACCCTGTAGAGCGGCCATGTGAGAACCCCAACTGCCATGCGGCCTGCCAATTTCCCTCGTCGCCACCACTAGAACCACCCAACGAAAGAGATAATGTACACCTGTTGCCCGCCGCCCCTGCCCATATTCAGAAAACTTGCTTAACTTGCTCCCCTCCAAATCCTCAGGCTTGATCCTGCCCGCACTCCAGACTCCTTGGTCGTAATGTCTTCGCCCGTGGGCCGAGAGACGCGTTTCCTAGTCCGTGAAGACAGGCTATCATATGTACTGTTGAACCATAATCCTCGAACCTCCCCCCTCCATTACCCATCCTGCATCACAACCCTGTGCCGTGCACCGTCTTCAGTGGCCCTGCTGCGGCTGCATCTTGTTGACGTGCTGCTGCGCAAGCTGCGCCCGCAGCGTCGTAATCTCCGTCTGCAGAGTCGCAATCTTCTCATTGTGCTCCTTCTCCATCCTCGCCATGCGCGCTTCAATCTCGCGCACGTACTGCCACACGTCCATGTTGTTACCCATGACCTCGCGCATGCTGCTGCCGCTGCCACCGTGACTCGACATGCTGCCAGGCTGCGACATGTTCCCCGGTCCGGCTATCTGCTGGTGCTGCAGCATGCTCGGGCCCTTGCTGCTCTGTGAGCCGGGCTTAGCCATGCCAGTCAGCCCCGCCAGCGACGGGAGATGAGGTCCATTGCTGATGTTTGGGGGCAGCAGAGTTGGGGGCGTGCCTCGAGCCGCACCAGCACCCCGAGCGTAGTTCTGCAGGTGCATCTGCTGCGACATGTTCGGCGACCGTGGGTGGCTGCCTTCATGCGCTCCCAGACGGTAGTGGTCTTGCTGGCTCGGTGAGATGGGCTTTGGGCTTTCCGTCATGCCTCCTTGAGCAAATGCGCTAGGCTGGTTCGCATTGTGCAGAGACGATATACTCGAAGGCGCTAGTTTTGGCGACATGTTAGTGGGCTGAGATGCTTGCGCCGGGTAGTATGGGCGAAGGTTGTTCTGACTGCTCGTGCCTTGATTGGATGGGTGGATTGGCGGGTACGTGCTGGAGTGGTGACGATACGAACCTTGCGCAGAGTTTCCAGTGTTTTGCCTCTTACGCGAGGGCTCACTGATGCGGCGGCCATCTTCGTCTTCGTCGCCCTCTCCATCAGGCTCGTTAGTATAGACGACGCCATCCATGCCATCATCGCCCTTGCCATCCATATCCTCATCGATGCCGAAGCTGGACCGGCGGCCTGCACAGCCACCCTGGCCCTTGTTGTGTCGCGCGAGTGCATCGCCACGAGCGAACCTGCGGCCACACTTGAAGCAGGTGTGTGGACGCTCACCAGTGTGTAGTTTCGTGTGTCGTTTCAGATCGTGCAGACGCCGAAAGCGTGCTTGGCATGTGGGACACTCATAGGGCTTCTCTTGACTGTGCGTCAACAAGTGACTCTTGAGGTTGTGGTGTCGCGTGAAGTCAGTCGAGCAGTAAGGGCACTTGTGGCGTTTGGTGGATGGCGACTTGGGGTTGTTCTGGCCGTACCCTGGCAGACTCATCTGGCGCGCAGGAGCACGTGGGTCGTCCGGAGGCATCGGCCCTGGGAACGTGAAGGCGCGATTCCCCGGGTTGTCAGGGTTGGGTGCAATTAACTGGTGCTGGTGATGGTGCGGTTGGTGCTGAGGTCGATGGTGCGCACCCTCGTGTGATCCCGCATGTCCCGTAGGTCCTGCGGATGCTTCAACTGCAGACGTGGCCGGCGCAGCGGTTCCTTCCCCGTCGCCGAAGCTGGAGAGACTGACAGGGCTCGTCTGCATGTTGTCGCCCGTGACTCCAGTGAGTTCCGGAATGATAATCGACGGCTTGGCGGCCTTGTCGGCCTGGGGTGGGTGTGCATGCGGCGCATCTGATGCGTGGGATTGGCCGTTGCCCTGCAGGTTCTGAAGAATCGTCACAGCCGGATTCGGGCTTGTCTGGCGCGAGTTGTGCTCTCTGTAGCGACGCTCGTCGGCCATCGCAGCGGCGCCCGTAAGGGGTGCTGGCGACAGCCTGGGGGACAGTCCGCGCGGAGACTTGACAAGGTGTGTTCCAAAGGTAGCGCCACCATTTCCGCGCGAAGCAGAACCTGGGGTGCTGGGCCTGTTGGGCGCGCTGAAGGGGCCGTTCAGCGTTGGCGTGAGCGCTCGGGTCGTCGCAGCCATGGCCTAAGAGGGCGCGACAAGCAACTGCGCAGAAGAAGTCTTGGGTCAGAGTCAGCAATGCAACAAAATTCGAGGGCCGTCTTCAATATTGCGCGTGGTGTGGCTGCATCACAGAGCGGTGGTGAGGTAGTGTGGCGTAACAAACCTTTTGTTTGGCAAGGCGGCGGTTTCCGCGCGCTTCACGAGACGGAGGTTTCGATGCAGTGGTGCACGCTCGCCTACAGAACTGCTGGAGGCCAGTGGACGGGATGGAGCAGCGACTCCAGACACGCGGCTCTGCAATTGGGCTGGTGTGGAGGAGCTGTGGAGCGCGTGCTGGTGCGAATCGCGAACGCGGCTGTGGCAGGGTGATCTGCCTCTAGTGCCCCGTACGAGACACAGCGACGCGCGGAAGCTGAAGGCGAGTTGGCTGCAGCTGGTGGGCGTTCGCAGCTGGTGGGTGGTCCTGGACACGCGCGTTGCGACGGGGGCGTGGTAGCAAGTGGGTCGGCCGAGGTGGTGGAATGCGGCGCCTCAGCGGGCGATGACAGAGCGTTGGTGAGGCTGCAGCTGAGCGGACAACGCGACTCTGGGCGCGGGCGGATGCAGGCTGGCGACGACACTCGCGTGCAATGCAGCAATGCAACAATGCGGGCGCCGATTCAGGAGCGGGAATTCGCGGCGCGAGGCAAACAGCAGACAGCGTCTTGCAAGCCGACAGTGCGCGCAGGGTGCAAGTGTGGTGGTGCTGCTGTGTCGACGGCTCGAGAGTGGGAGTGACGGAGTTGTGGCTGAAGTTAACCTAGGGTAGGTGCGATGCGCTCGCCCCACGAGGAGCGGAAGGTGCGGTAGCTGCTGCAGCTGGCCAGACGGCAAAACTCGCTTCCTCATTCAAGACCGCACGCCCGGGAGATCGCTGTGGGAGCTGAGGGGATGGATCGCCGTCAACTACAGGTGAAGAGCAGAGGAGTTTCCTCGCCGCGGGATTGCGTCGTGCTGGCTGGTGGGAAACCTGCATCTGCCGCGCCTGAGTTGCGAAGGAGGCTGTGCCCGGGTCAGTGGGGCGCCACCCAGCCAATGACGTGCCGTGACCGGCCAATCCCACTCCAAAGCCACGCCACGCCACAACGCCCCAGCTGTGGCCGCCAGCCAAGAGCACGATTGCCATGTATTGCAAGATCTCCTCTGTCCTCGTCTCACAGACGCCACGCAGAAGAATCTGCACCGACGAAAGCGGCCACTCCGCACCATGGTGCCATCTCTGTGTGCAAGAACCATGACAAGGCTATGACCGGGGTTCCTGTGGTGGTGGCGCAGACCATTCCGTCTTGCCGTCTGCCGGTGCCCTCAGCACACCGTGTGCAGCAATATCGCTTGACGAAGCCGAGTCAATGGCTGTCGATCCCAGACGCTCGTTTCCTACTTCCGACAACGCGAACCATAGCCTGCAGAAGGCTGAAGCCTGTGGCGGGAGCCCGACCCAACGTCGTCGAAACCTGGACGTGCGGCACCAGGTGGCTGACTGGTTCCAGCCAGCCTTGCCACTTCTTTGGTCTGCGCAGGAAATCGCCAAATTTTAGCAGCCTGACTGAATCAGCATCAACCTCGGAACCATCCCAGTTTTCCCAACTACAGCGCCACTATTCCGCCTTGGTGCTTTTGTAATCAGGTATAGGGAAGGGATCGGCGGCGTACCCGATTCAAATTGTCTTGGACTATCCCAAGGAGCACAATGTGTGACATGCAGCCACAACCTGGATTCAACCATCGCCATCCAAGATCCAAGCTGCAGTCGCCCGCAAGGTCGCTACATTGCCACATCTTCTTGTCGCCTTGACCTCGCCTGACAACCCCCCAATCCTTCGATTTTGACAGTATGCCACCCAAGTATCAGATCAGCGCTGATCGTCAGGGACGCCGCATCCGGGATCGAGTTCAAGGCAGTGGCGAAGTGTGGCTCCGAACCATGTATGTGTTCCGCAGCGACATCTTGGATCTTGTTTCGAATGTGACTAGCGATACGCGCGACTGTGATTTTCACATCGAGCACCAACGTTGATGCATAACGCCTCCCGCAAGTCAGCTCAGTAGTTTGAAGTCTCATCCAAGACGCTAAGTTCAAGCGGATCGATCAAGCCACAAAGCCATGGCTTCACACATGTGAAAGTGAACCTGTATGCCATTGCTACTTTGTGGCGTAATCATGGCTGGGACAACGTCGGGGATCTCGACACATTCTTCCACATACTTACCCTGCTTGTAGCTCTTGAGAAGCAACGTCAAGAGAATATTGCGATTGAACAGATACGCGAAGTCATCACGTCCGACGTCGGATTGGTTGGCTGGTTAATCTCCTTGAAGTTGGTACAAGCCGGAACCTCGAGCTCTTGAGCCACACGATTCGTTGTTCGTAAGGCTGTCCTGGACTGACGCCATGATTATGGGGAAGAGGTCGCGGGGTCCTGGTGGCGGCTCATTGACGGCTTCTTGCAATCTCATGCCGCCCTCGTGGTCACGTTTCGCGGTCGTGGGTGTGGCCGACGAAGCGGTTTCCTGCCGCGGTTGACGACGGCATCGAGCTCGCATATCTCGGGCGACCAAAGGCTGGTAGAGTGCTGGTGGTAGTGCTGGTGTTGGCGGTACTGGTGTCGAACAGGGTGTCGTCAAGGCTGCCGTGGTCAATTCTCTTCTCCACGCAACAGATCTAATCCTGAGAGATAGCAATAACATCGCTAGCGCTTTGGACAGCTGCATAGGACTTCACAGCCGCGACTACTTGCTCACCTTCGGACCTTAATCACAGTAGCACTGCTCGTATAACATGTGATCACGATCACCATCTTAGATGGCGATGATTCGGTATCGAGGATAGCGACGCGCTCTCAAACGTGTTATCTTGCGCGGCTGCCTCACCTTGTATTTGTCGCGTGCCTCAGGGCGATCTTGTTGGCAACTCTGCTAGGTGTGCAAGGCACCTTCCTCTTCCCGCAGAAGCACGCTGCACCACAAAAATCTAATGTATTGAAGTCTAGATGTAAGAGTGTGCTGTAGGATACCGTTGCTGAAGTCGTAGGGCGATAGCCAGCTCCAGAGCACCGCGCGTGTGGTGTGGACGAGAGAGGCGAGTTCGGTGACAGAGCAAGCTTGCTGGTGAAGCTTACGGCAGGAGCACGGTGGCAGGATGCAGCGGATATCGGTAGCCCCTCGGGCGTCTAGTCGCAAGGCATTGAGTGAATCGAGCCAATCTGTTCAAGTACTGCAGTCCGTGTTGAGTACCTCTGGGGCATGAAGGTTGAGGTACCTTCGTAGCTATTAGAAACAAGAATGTTCCACTCGTCAATGACCCCGCCGAGTTATTTACGCGAGTGTATGTATTTCGTCAGTGGCTTGTGGTAAACGCAGATGTCGCAGGTAATGAGAGAGCCAGTAGTAGTGCAGTACTGGCCGCGGCGTTGTATCTCACCGCACTTGTGCGAGTAATATATCTAGTGTCAAAGTTTAAATGGCACTGCATACTCACAGCAGGATTGTATGCCGGGCTTCAGTGTACGTCGGCGAGTAGTACATCCTGGCAAAGTTTGACCAAGGGTGCATGCTCGCCATGGAACTGAATGTCACCGCACATCTGCGCGTAGCAAATCCCCGTGTCGGTGTTTGGTTGGGAGTGTACATGGCTCGGCAGTGTTGCACTGACCAAGCCTGAGTCGCGTTGTAGATAAAAAGCAAAGCTGTAAGGACACGAAGCTATGATCAGCGCACGACCACACGCGCTAGTGCAGATAAGGTGAATGAGGATAAGGCATCAGCCACGTCTCTTCGCGGTGCAGGAGGGATGTCATAGAGGTAAACATAAGCAGTCTCATACTCTGCAAGGCTAATAGTGGAGGATCTAGGTGACTAGGAGCCATTTTCCTGGTCGAGAATGGACTACGCCTAATCAAGTGGTCCATGCAGCTAAGTGCACAGCTACATAACTCTTCCAATACCTTCGAAAGCAGTGTAATCAGCGTCTTGAAGTTCAATCAAGTGAATGTCTGAGAACGATGAGGAGATTGTAATGTGCACAATACGTTTGAACGAAACACAGCTATGTCACACTGGCAAACTTGCAGGAGCTACCAGCTTCACTAATGGTGTACGAGAGTTTAAAAGTGAGGTCACTCGAGGACTTGCAATGCAAAAGATCTGACTTACTTGATACTAGACAATGGATTCTTTAAAAGACTTGAAGTGGAATATCTCAACCATGAAAACGCTTCAATAAGAGACTTCGTAGCTTATGAAGCAATTGCAGGTGGTACAATTTCAATGAAAACAGAATCACCGTGATAAAGTTTTAATCATCACTTTGTGTCAACAGCCCTCTAATATGCCACCCTCATATTCTAGGTGCACTACTCAAATCATTATGAGACCTTCCGGGCAGCCAAGTTTATGCATGGAGTGAGGCTGCAAGGAAAAGAGTTTCCACTCTTGTCGTTGGCCAAAAGTTAGTTTTGACTTCTTGGCCTCTTATAGCTACTGGTATAAGCTGACAAACTCTTTTGGACGAGTCTCATATTGACGATCATGCTTGTTTGTTGACAAGTTTGCTCGTGACGCTGTATGTCTGCTTACAGTTGAGTTTCTATACATAATCACGGCTGATTAGGCACAACTCATGCTGATTAGCTTTGACCTTTTTCTGTATCGCCGTCGACCTCTGCGTTGACCTCCTTTGCTGTTGAGGTGTACACTACTGTACCCAACATATATGTAGAGGGCACTCCTATAGGTATGCAGGCCTGTTGCACATTTCTAAGTATATGGCACTTTACCTGTCGACCTGCCTGCTTGCTTACACTGACATAGTGTTGATGTTGAAGTTTCCTCACGAGGAAAGACACAGGTCTGCTCCTGCCTCTACCCTTGACAGGCTTAAGCTCTCAGTCAGTTAGGAGCTGAGACATTGTTGCAGCGTTTTTTGAAGCCAATACGTCAGACTTAGATATCTTCCTGACAATCTTGTCGCACACGTATCGAGTACCCTGGATTGCGTGGTACGCTCTCGCTCTAGCCATGGCGTGAGGCTCAACAGAGCTTTCAGCGAACCTTACCTCTACGATATACTTCTGTGCCTCGTCTTCAAAGACTCTCTCCACAAGAATCAGGGCCAAGGGATTCCTTAGTTCGAGTTGATTACGGCATGGTTGATGGGTCGCTTCTCGATTTGAGGATGTAACATGTAGGCTACCTAGGTCTCCTTCCGCAATGCGCTTTAGGTCGCTGGAAGTAAGTGCGCTCAAGGCAACACTGTGCAGATTAGGCAGAAAAGTTGAGATCTGGGATTGGACGGCGTTTTTGGTAGCTGCGCTTTGCGTGTGGCGAGTTAAGTCGGGGGTACAAGCGACGTCAGGTGATTTCGTTGTATACATGCACCTCAAGTAATATTTGAAATCTCATCACCGTGATATTTGACAGCGTTTCCTCAACCGGGAGGGTTAATTGAAGAACGAAGGTATCGCGAACGTTGCTGACAAAAGCTGAAGTTGAGTACACGCAACCATATCCTCCCCAGAGTGGCCTAGTGCTGCCTGTACCTAGTGTCAGTCGGTTCTGTCATCCAAGGGTCCACGGCTGAGTGACTACCAAGATAGGTACACGTACACGAGCTCCATTTTTGTGTCTCACAATCTTCTGGATTTTCGTACACTGGGTCCATTTGCCTACGCACATCGGCGGCACCCGAAGCATTGCGCTAACGACGGAAAAGTGGACCGAAAAAGACTTCTTGCACCGACAACACATAAAGAGCTCAACTTGCGCATTCGCTCCAAAAGCTAATCGGCAAATCCCCACAGGAAGGCTACTATCAACATGTGTCAAGCACCTCTTCATGATTTTCTGGCTGAGCTGCCAAAATGCGAGCATCATCTTCATCTGGAGGGCTGCCTTTCGCCGTCTCTGACCTTCAAGCTCGCAGCAAAGAACAACGTTAAGCTGCCAAGCAAGGAAGAGAAGCCTGAATACGAATCTGTCGAGACACTGGAGAAACGTTACGAGCACTTCGATAATCTGCAGGACTTCCTTGATTGCTACTACTTTGCCCTCAGTGCAGTCATTACCAAAGATGACTTCGAGATGCTTGGTTGGGAGTACTTCACAACAGCTCACGCTGACGGCGTCAAGCACGCTGAACTCTTCTTCGACCCCCAAAGCCACACGGATCGTGGAATCGCCTTCGAGACTGTGGTGGATGGCTTCAACGCAGCATGTGAGCGCGCAGATAGAGAGCTTGGGATCACGAGCCAGTTGATTATGTGCTTCTTGCGCCACTTGCCCGCAAGTAGCGCTGCGGAGACGATGCAGAGCGCTATTGATGGCGGGTACTTCAAGGAGCGACAGGGCAAGGATCGCGTTATCGCCGGCTTGGGTCTCGACTCCAGCGAAGTCGGATTCCGACCAGAGCTGTTCAAGGAGCAGTACGCGCAGGGTAAAGAGTTGGGTCTGCACAGGACTGCGCACGGAGGAGAGGAGGGGGACCCTACCTACATCAGCGGTGCACTGGACTCTCTGCACAGCGAGCGTATCGACCATGGCATCAAGCTCGTTCAGGATCCCGAGCTGCTGGCACGCATCGTGAAGGAGGAGATTCTGTTGACGGTCTGTCCGCTGAGTAACGTCTGCCTACAGGCCGTCAAGGAGGTTGGCGAGGTGCCCATCAGGAAGTTCCTTGCCGAGGGCGTCAAGTTCAGCATCAACAGTGACGACCCGGCATACTTCGGTGGCTACATTCTCAAGAACTACTGCGCCGTACAGAAGGCCTTCGACCTGACCAAGGATGAGTGGAAGGTTATTGTGCAGAACTCAATCCACGGCAGCTGGATAGGACAGCAGCGGAAGGATGAGCTGCTTGCCATGCTCGAGGAGTGCTTGAAGAAGCATGCTTAGTTTAGAAGATGACGGAAAGGACGTTAGAAGATACCCATACCAGCATGACATCTAATCGAGATCTATTTTCACTCTGAGTCAATATGAGTACAACGGTATCTTAGTGCACGTGTTGTATTGATGGAGAATCCAGTCGAGGGTACCCGACGTGATGATACTACTGACAGACCCTGATGATAGCGTGGAATTACTTGTCTACGCTTTCCTTCTACCGGAATTAACGTTAGTTTGCGATTTATAGTCATCTCCGCTGATAACTAGAACTGTACCAAGTGCAGGAAGCCTACAGCGCTGACATTCCGTGAGATGTCCGCACAGCCCAAGCCAACAGTGTCGGGGGATCGGGCGCCGATCCAGCTGATGATTGATCATCAATAACTTCATCCGGCCGGACGGACGAAACATCGCAGCCGTCTGTCTTTGGGTTTGGGTACAATAACAACACAAAAACTCATTCTAATTCGAACTTTTACACTACGATATAGGATTGTATCTTCCGCTCAAAACAGTAAGTGCGATCTGTGAGACATTGCGAAATGGTGCAGCAACCAACGAATCATATCAGGGTATTTGGCATCACGCAATCCGCCCACACGATGACCTCGACGACGCACACTCCACATGCGTCGCAAGCCGGCGAATCGACCTTGATTGAGCCAAAAAAGTCGACCGGTAGCTGCCGTAAATCCATCAGCCCATTGAGCTTGTTGCGACGACGCGACCGCCGCCCGAAGCGTGTCTTCGAGCCGATCCCGCCGACGTCCCAGGACCGCCTCGATGCGTCACTGAACGAGGCGCCGCTCGACGCGACTACCATATCCTCATCAGACATCTCAGCAGCAAAAGAGAAGGGCAAGACAGTGCTGTACCTTGCATACGGCTCCAACCTCTGCAATGAGACGTTCAGGGGCGTACGAGGCATCAAGCCTCTCTCGCAGGTTAATGTCCTAGTCCCTTCCCTACGTCTGACCTTCGACCTCGCTGGTATGCCCTATGCAGAGCCCTGCTTTGCCAACAGCGCTCGCCGGGATCCCGACGCTCCAGCCCCGAACCCTGACGAACCGCGCTATCACAAGGACCGCTGGCAGAAAGGCCTCGTGGGGGTTGTCTACGAGGTCACACTCTCCGACTACGCGCACATCATCGCCACCGAGGGCGGTGGTGCATCATACCACGACATTCTCATCGATTGTCATGTGCTTCCGTTCGCGGATACAGTACCTTCGCACCCTACCACCGCCGCATTCAAGGCGCATACACTCTTCGCACCCACCGTCCGCGCAGACGAAGCGAGCGCCGTAGACCGCATAGCTAGGCCCGATCCTAGCTACGCACAGCCCTCTGCGCGATACCTGAAGCTCATCACCGACGGCGCGGCCGAGTGCGAGTTGCCCATCGAGTACCAGGACTATCTTCACAACATTCGTCCCTACACAATCACAACGAGGAGGCAGGCGGCAGGCAAGGCGCTTTTCGTCGTGATATGGCTGCCGTTCATTTTGATGATCCTCGCCATGAGCAAGAGAGTGCAGGATGACAAGGGGAGGGCGCCGAAGTGGTTTCAACGGCTGTCTGCGATGATCTTCGCAGGGGTGTGGATGAGCTATGATGGCGTATTTCAAAAGGTATTCGGCGATGGTGAGAGGACTATTGGAGATGGGATGGATAATGTGAGGGTGGAGAGGCCGTACACAGATGAGGAACCTGTGACAGAGAAGGATGCTGAGGAGGTAAGCTTGCTGAGAGACGCGGTTGGGGTGCTCGATGATCTGGCTGGGCAAGAAGTGGAGTCGAAGAGAAGACAGAGCCTGGTATGAGACGTGGAGTACTAAGATATGTGATGTACTCGTTGATGGGTCAATAAACAAGTAAAGGGATACCTGGACAGCCGTCATGGAAATGCAGCCCATTCGTGTCACATCCTCAGAAGACTTGCAACGCAGTACGACTTTCTCACTGGGTCGTGTGCCAAGTTCTCCGATTCGGCAGACTTGGCTGGTTGCCTTGCTTACACGCTCAGAGTTCCGATGCAATCAGATGAAGTGTTCGCGGCACTGCCTCTTACTGAGAATGCTTTGTTCGAATCGGAGTTTGCAAGCCGAGCCCTGGCACCGCGGCGGTGTTGAAGGGGGCTTCTCCATGCGTGCAGCACGCCAGTCACTGCCACGAATCACGTTCGCCACAGACGATGCTCGGGCTCAATAAGTATAAGGATGTTGTTCGTTGAAGCAGAAGACTCAAGCTGCAACTACGACCTCAACTGATTAGTCGACCACTACATTAAGACTTATCTACAAATCCGCGAAAAGCAGCAAACATGATCCCCAACATCAAGACAAGATTGATGCAGGAAGTGAGTAAGGAGCGAGATAAATATGTAACCAAGAATGAACCAGAGACTAAGAAAGGCGACGAACTCGTCCAGGCAACGGCAGCTACAGTCGGCTTTGTATCAGAGATTATTTATCATCGAAAAGAGAAGGCCTCAAGAGAAACAAGACACACACAGGTTGCACCACCTGATGACTCTATTGCAGCATCAAAATCACCGCGGGTGTCCGAAACTGCTGTTCCTGAGCCGGTAATTACTATTAAGGACCTCGCCGCTGCCTTCCTCGGTCGCCACCCAATTCCCAACACAACACCGTCACAAGTGTCGATCAAATTGGCAACACCGATTCTCATCCCACAACGTCGCCCTAATACTCGAGCTCGAGGATTCACACCGGCCTTTGCACCGATCTTGTCTTCGTACGATATCTCGCAAACCACGTTCCTTGATTTTATCATTACGCTTAACACGTCCCTTGAACCGAATCCGTATCTCAATGCAATCAACCTAGCTGGCTTTGCGGGCGAAGCATCGCCCGAGCCGATCATCTCATTAATGGTTGGTATCGGAGTTGAAGTGGTCACGGATGCGATCATGGAGGCGCAGAGCCGCGCCAAATCGAATGGGTTTCTGGACAAAGTGAACGAAGGGTTCTTTGCACCGAGAGGTTTGTTTGCTTTTGTGGGAACTTGGCGTCCGAACGACGATGAGAACGAACATGTCGTTGATGTCAATACCCATGATGGCACTTCCGCGTCACGGTCTGAACTTGGCAGCAACGAGAAGGTCAACAACATTGCAACAGGCAATGTGGAGGCTAAAATCGCATGGGGGAATTTGAAAGAGCAAATGCAGCGAGCGATGGTGTCTGCTGGTGGTGAGGTCGCAACGGTCTCTACAGCGTCACTGGTGTGGGCTTCAGCCGATGACATTGCTGCTGCCACGCCGTCGGGCATGTCGAAAAAGAAGGACCGTTTCGATCGTGCTGGAGTGTGGCTCGATAATCATGTTGATAAGCACACACAAGTAAAGTGGACGCAGGAATACCCGGATCATCCATTAGCCAGAAGTTTGCCCAAGCCCGAGTTTCGATCACGCTATGCAGATCCAACCCATGCTGCTAGTAGCGGAGATGTTGTCGCATTGTTGACGGGCGGACAGTGGCACATCAAGGAAGATGAAAAGAAAAGGGAGAAGAAGTTACGGGAGAAAGAAGAGAGAGCAAGGAAAAAAGAGAACAAGCTCGAAGAGAAGGAGAAGAAGCTTGAGGAGAAGGAGAGAAAGCTTGCAGAAAAGCAGAAGAAGAAGCTCGACGCAAAGGAGAATAAGCAAAAATTTAAACAGATCAAGCCTGAAGCGGATATTCTGTGCTCTAAGAAAGATGTTTCGCAGTCTAGCAACAGAGCGGAAAACAGTGGTACAAAGAAGAATACCAACGAGGCAGGCGAAGGGAAACCCGCTGAGAAAATCGTGTGTAAGCCGAGCAAGCATGACAGCGACAAACTAGCACAGAGTTCCAGCGAACGACCTGAACAGGACACAAGATCAAGCAACGGGGTTAGCAGTCTCTTAAAAAACGTAAGTTGTAGGCCTAAATCCACCTAGTAATTTTGCTCACTTCAGCACAGGACCTTTTGTATCTGGTCATCGTACAGCATCCCTCCTTATCTGCTAGTACCTGAACATGACGATCATTTAGCCTCTCTTGGACCAATTGATGCAGCTTCCATTCTATTCGAATCGGCATGCTGCGCACGTGCATGCTTTTCACCTTCACCCAACTTTCTGCCTTCACACTTGTTTCCATTGGCTTAGCCCCGGCTTCTGGATCACTGCAAGCAATTTACCTCTCCATCTCCGACACTTTAGCCACCACAGCTAGACTCCTTGTTCAACCATGCAGTTCTTCTGGATATTCTTCCTCACCGCGCTCGGCATGGTCGCACCTCTTGTCAATGACTATGACCCTTTGCTTGGATGGAAGGTACTTGCGCCGATACCTGATACAGGCACAGGCGATGAGTATGGTAGCTCCGAATTCCCAGTCACTCTCCCTGACGACGAGACATGGTACAATCTCTGGTGCAAGGGCGAAAATTTGCTCAAGGCAATGCACGGCAGCAATGACGACGCTGGCAAGCTATTCAAACCACCCAGTGACACAGCTGAGAGCAGATGGATCAACTACGGTGAGTTTCTGTCGCTAGCACCATTTCACAATGCTTATGATAGCGCAGATGACCTAAATACATGGCACTGGAACACCGAGAATGATCCTGATCTGACCCATGTCAACTTTCTCCTCGATAACGATGACATGGACTATTTTCCTGGTCTGGGTCTCGGCAGTGCACTCAGAGATCTTGATCTTCCTACTCACCAAAGCGACGACCCCAAGAAGGGCATTCAGATCATCTTTGCCATGCATCTCGATCGCACAGTCGGAACCGACGGCCAAACTTACAAAGTAGGCGAGAAGACCTATCGTGCCACTGGCGGCTATTATAAGTTCGGCATCGAGACCTCGACTGGCGCTATCTTTGGGCTCGACAGATTTGCTCCTGAGGCAGCAGGCAAAGGGATTGAGCCACCCATCACTAAAGAAGGAATGCCTCTGCTTCAGCGATTCTCAGACATAGCTTGGCTGTACTGGGCGCAGACGGCTACTAACAAAAACAAGATCGAGTACTTTTTCAACGTCGCCGTAACCAACGACAAGACGCAAATGGCGATCCGTCGGGCTCTCAAGAGTACAAACCAGCAGTTTGCGCCTTGGCCGGGTGCGATCTTCAGCACTGATTCATACGAGGGCAAGGTGCTTCTAGGTCAGTAAAGTCTCCAGACGCTCGTGAACGTGCCTGACAGCACTCATAGGTTCGCCAAATGGCCGCGCATATGGCTACTTCCTAGCCCAGCACAAGGCAGCCCTTGGTGGGAACATGTACATATCCGAGATCCGGGTTTTCAGCAGCGACACTAGACCATTCCTGCCGAACATGGTGCGTAACTCTTCCTGTGTTCTGATCGTTATCCCTACATCGCAGATTGACTGACTCTTACAAGATCATGCGTGTTCAACAACCGAGGCCACTCGAGAACAGCTCGGACGCAAAGCGAACCTCACAAGAAGCAAAAGCAAGATTGTGAGACAGCTTCGTAATGCTTATATAAATGTGCAAGCATACACACGCTAGTTCCTGAGAAGCGAAAGCAATATCAGCGTTATGGGACACAGGTCAATGGCAAGATGTGCAAAGTGACATACCAAAGAATGGATAGATTGCTGAACCCCGCATCCATCAGACACTGTGCTATAATAAAGTAGGCAGAACGCCAGATTAAGGGTTCATAACTTCACGTCGTGCACGCACAACGTGTATCAGCGTGAACGAGTATACGTAGCCATACCACACACAATGAGCATGATACTTTCCCAACAAGGTTTCACTTTGAGTCTGCGAACGATATAATTTGAAACCCCATTCTACACAGGCAAATCCTTCATAGCAACCTGTTCCACCACGATTCAAGACACACTCCTCGATAATGGCTGCACCGCTGTCCGAAGTCGAACAGGCTGGTCCCGCGCACAATGTTGTTAGTGATTCCATTAGTCGTGAAGAAGTTCAGAATTGGCTTGTTGATCAAGTTGAGCAGGTGCAACAGGATATTCGCGCCGTGAACAGCGGTACCTCCCCTGCGCCATCAGTTAGGTCATGCGAGGTTGGCACGGCCCACAAGGTCACTATTTCGCATCAGATTGTTCCACCAGAGGCGATGCATGCAGAATTCGATAGCGCAAGCTCCGGGACTACTAGCCCTTGTGACTCGATCCCAGCCGATGGATTCGCCGCTGTTGCTGTAGACCCAGCAACTCTTCCCCAGCGTTCCCTACTTATCCGCCGAGCAGCCTTGAAGCGGAAGCCATTGCCGTCGCCACTTGTGTGCATCCGAGATTGGCCCAATGGTAAGAGAACGTCATATGTAGGAGCACCCTCTGAATGGGCTTCCGCTCTAACGGCAGCTCTAGAGCGGGTCGACGGATCCTTCGATGGATTCAGGCATGGTCGGGACGGCATCTCTCAAACAGTGAAGGATCACTTCACTCCTGGTTTGCTGGACGGGACAAGCGAGGAGGAGGAGGTCATGGACGGTCTCGAAGGTTGTGAATGGCGTTGAGGCACT
This sequence comes from Boeremia exigua, assembly GCF_020726555.1. Classification (NCBI taxonomy): domain Eukaryota; kingdom Fungi; phylum Ascomycota; class Dothideomycetes; order Pleosporales; family Didymellaceae; genus Boeremia; species Boeremia exigua. The sequence goes on from NW_025763532.1 coordinate 1,107,279, forward strand.
GCGACATAAAAGACTCGCATATCGAGAGTTCCCGTTCGAATGAATTCCATATATTCTAGCTCCTTGCGATGTCCAACCAAATACACAATATTTTGAGCCATTCGTCTCATAATCCCATAATCCTTTTCGAATATTCTGAAATCGTGACAACCCTGCGAGTCAATGCTTATGTGTGATGGCCGGAATCGTTCACTTTGCGTGTTACATGATGGTGCAATGCCCCTGTGAAGGAGCAATTGCAGTTGCCCTAATCAGTGGCTACTCGTCTTCCCTGGCTGAGAGCAAGGAGAGAGACTGTACAGTGGATACTAAAAGCCGTATACAAGACTCAACTGTACACTGAAACATATGGAAAAATGCTATAAACGCTCAATATGCCCCGCTGGTATGCAATGCTGCTGCTCGGAATATACAATGTTAGATGGCATGAGATGTCTCCTTGTATGTTTACCACGTCAACTCTTTATTCGGCCTTCTCGTCATCTCAGACGGCACGCAGCCCCAGGAGCAGACCTGCACCTTGAACGGGTAGACGACCATGTGGCTTGTGTTCCAGAACTCGATCCACTCTGCTCTCGCCACGATGTAGTTACTTTTGCACACATGGCACTGACGGAAGTAGCCAAAGCCTACATCCCCATCGTTGTGCAATGCTCGCGCAAAGATTGCGGCCGCAACGAAAGGCACAGGATCACCTAACCGTTCCCTTGTGTCTTCGACGCTGATGTTCGCGAGTGCAGTGTCAATAGACTTGGTGAGTAGGGATGATATCCGAGATGGTGCGAGCGGCGCGAAGATAGGAGTTGACGGGACGCCAAATGCGCCCTTAGATGTCTCGACAATGACGGGGAGGTTGCTTGTGCTCGATGAAGATGGCGCGGGTGATCCTTTGACAAGCTGACCGGCCTGATCGAAATACGAGACAAGAGACCTTGCGATGTATCGAGGTGTAGGCCAATCTGCTGCGATAGGACCTGCAGGATGATGCGCAAAGATGCGCTCATCTGGGCTATCCAGACCTGTTGTGTGCTTCAACTTGGCAGCATCGAGAAAAGTTTCCATCGACTCAATATAACGTATATGCCAGACAAGCGCTTCGCGATCGGGACATGAATGTAACGGTGGGTAATCGTCTAGAGTAGAAGATGTGAATGTGTGACGCTCTTCAAGTTTTCGATACCGATCTTGTGATACTTTTTCGATTAGGGGATTCCCAAGGGTGGTGAGATGTGCCAGCTTTCCATGAGGCGCCAGAACCCGGAGGAGCTCAAACGGTAGATATTCGAGTTTGTTCAAGGACACGTCGAGCTCCTGGAGATTGCGTAGTTGACTAATGTGCGAGGGCAGTTCGCTAATCTGATTGTTTCTTAGCACCAATGTGGTGAGATGTTGCAGGTTGAAGAGCGATGGTGTCATGCGTATCAGAGAGTTCTGACTTAGATTGATGTACAGCTCTGGTACCATGGAACGGTATTGGCCTTCTGCGGGCAGGTCGTTACCAGGGTCTGGAACATTCTTGATCACGCTATTCAAATCACCTATCTGCTTTATGTCGGTGTCATCGAGATCCAATCCTTGGAAGTCGTAATTCTGACAATCTCCATCCAAGCCTGCTCTCAAAGTAGAGTAGAAGGCAGCCTCAGTCATGCTCATCGGCTCTGGCTCGTCCTCATCGACAGCCTCAGCAGCAAACGAAAATGGCGACTTGTGCTCTGGTAGGGGATCTACGGAGCCATCGCTGTTGTCGCTCATCATGCAGATGCCCGAATCATAATTACGCGAAATTTTCGTCTTCTTGGGTTCTGGTGTGTTTCGAGTCGAATCGCCATTGTCTGTCTCATACCAAGCACCTTTGCGCTTGTTTTTGAAGATGCGTGGAGACTCGTAGTTTGTGATGTCGGGTGTTTCGCCAGAATCGTCGCTGGAAAAGAGCGGGGGCGGTGAACTCGACTTAGGCCAAATCGCGCCGTACCGTCGAGGTTCGAAAAAAGGCGGACTTGGGGGGTTGGTCGCGATCGCGTGCGGTGGTGACGACGGTAGCACCGCGTCGTCGTCCATAGCGCAGGTTCGAGGCGGTAAGACTTTCGATGAAAATCGAGGCTGATCACGCGACCGCGACTTTGGAGCAGAGGTTATCGCACCTCCTAAACTCGGGAGGCTGGAGGTGAACGAGATGTGGGAAGGAGCGCTGGACGCGTTGCGGAGCTGGACGCGCGACCCACTACTAGCCGCAACCGCGACAGGGTCCGATGACGGCATTGGCGCCGCATCCTGATAACGCTCTGAAGTCCACCGTAAGACCTACAGTGGCAACTTGGGTACTGTTGTCTCTGTACTACATGTCAACGGTTCTTGTGTCGCATATGCTGTGTAACAAACGACCGATCGATAGCTTGGAGGATGAAGAAGCCTCAGACCCTCATCCGGCAACCACCGCAGTCTCACGATGTCTATTATACTTACTCCAAGCCGATATGAGGAAAATGCCATACAATGAAGTGGTGAGTCTCAGCAACCTATTTCCAGTTCTGGTGGCAACTTCCGTCTATGACGGGCGGACCTGTGGCTTAGGCTCTTCCAATGGGGCTGGTGAGCGAATTTGAGAGCTTTACTCTCACGACCGCAGGGACGACAATATAATCTGCGAATCCCTTCGCTACTACCAATATATCATCTCTACAGTCTGCGCGTTCGATATTGAAGCTCGCTCTGGACTCTGAAAACATTCTTTATCTTGCGCTGGTGGTGCCGTCCCAGTTCTGGAGACACAGCTGCTGCGGCACTCTTTCACGACAGAACATGTTCTTGTCGCTGTTGTCGGTTACTGGTGACTTACAAGGTAACTATGTGTGCGTGAAGCATGCAATGCATGTCGTCCACGGCGAGCGTGCCGGTGCGTTCTGCGTGCCAACAGTCCGCCATCAAGCAGACTTGGGCTCGGTTTGCCTTCCCATCAAGGCTATCAGTTATAGTACTTGCTCGCCGACAGGCCTGTTACAGCCCAATCGCTGGCAGTGATGTCTCTGCATACGCGCAACTTGGGCTAAGACCCCAAGCGAAGGACGACATTATTGACCAAGCTGATCTTCAGTTGACTATACTGCGCTAACATCTAAACTTAGTACACACGTTTGCTTAGCCCTGCGTCTCGCACTTAATTACTCAACACGATGCTGCAGGTCTTCTGACCGCAACACGAGCGAGTGTCGTTAAGCCAACCTCGACTTCACGGCGCAGTCCCCTCACCGCCAGCATGCTTCAGACAGCATTGGATGCTCGGGGGACTTAGCAACCCAGGCGTTATGTGCTAGGCACTGCGCGCGGTGCCAGAGACAAACCATAAACAGGCGCTTGCCTCGTGACCCAAGACTCATGCTAAGGGCTGTACCCAGCAAGTCGATATCCGGAGGTGGACGCCAACACCTATCGGCACTACCAGTGCACACTTTGATCGTCCTTCGTAATAGCTGACTGCGCATCTCATCATGCCGAACAGGTAAAATGCACCTGCAGCCGCGATTCGAACACGACGACATAGGATGTGTTGAAATGCAAGAAGGATTGCTGACAATCGAGGTCATTCCGCAACACGACCAGGACCATCAGCACTTCCAGGCAAGAACGGCACATTACGAGTGTCAGTCATGAGGCGTACCACTGCGACGTGGCAGCCGCTTGGATAATTTCAGGCCGCCACCCAACACGCCTTTGTGGGGTTAGGCCATGCACAAGCTGAGTGGCTAGCTTGTACTGTTCCTGCAGCCGTTTCGCACGGACCTTCTGAATCCGGTGAACATCGTGCATCTTCCAGCCTCTCGGCACGGCACACGCTTCAAGGTTTCGTCACACCTCGTATGCTCACTACCAAGAGGTTGCATTCCACGATGGAAGCAATGGCGGCAGGTATCGACATCGTACTGACCTCCTCTTCGACGTCAGAGAGTCGCATTCTCTGGACTTAGCTCAGCCGAGATCCGTGACTTTGACAGCCTGGGCTAATCAACGGTGTCTGGGCAGAGAGAAACAAAGGACAAATGATGTCTGCCGCGCAAAAGCTTTGCCAACACCGTCTCTGAATGGCGTCGACCACAAAGCTTCTTATCGTGCCTGGGTTGGTTGGCTGATGCGACGTTCCCTTCGGCTATTCTATTATCGGATACGACGACCAAAACCCTGCTGCCAATCAGCACATCCGGCAGTCGGCAGAACAACACTCGGACGAGCGTGGAGAGGCCTCGCGCACGCCTCGTGCAGTCCAACCGTGGACCCAATAACCTGGCCACTCGTGAAGAGGCTCAGCCTTACCACACGCGGTGGTGGCGCTCGTCCGGAGATGAGATTTCCCCAATGCCAACACCAAGGCGGCTAGCTGATTCGCTCTCGCCCCCTACTATTCAGGCTGGCGCCTTTTGGTAAGCCGCCATCTTTCCACTTGCGTCCCGCCGCACTCACTTTGTGCATCTTGGCGTAGAATGACACGAACTGGTGGATCGACTTAATCGTATCGCTCAGGAGATATGGCGGGCCCCAAAAGGCAAGGTATATAGGCAAGGTATGATTCTTCCGCAAACGTTTCTGTAGCATCAGCTCTACGTCTCTCGTTTGTTCACCGGGAACATTCCAACTTCCCTTAGTATTTTATTTTAATCTAATTCCACCACCTACTCGACCACCATGCATCTGTCATTGACCGCAGCCATTTTGGCTGTCGCCGGATCCGCTATTGCGCTTCCCCAGAACCCTGCTCCCGCCCAGGGCACGTCTCTTCCTTCGAATGTCGACCTTCCTCCTGCTCTCCCGGTTGAAGACTTCAAGACACCCAAATTCGCTCGCCCATTGTCCCTCGACGAGGCCCTGCACGGTGTCAATGCTACCGTCACCACCATCGTCGAGAACATCCAGGATGCGAAAAACAGGCTCCCCGAGCTTGTTATGCCGGACACACCTTCTTCCAAGATCATCACCGACCTGATCCCCAACGTTGTCCCTTCAAGCTTCCCCATTACTCCCCGCGAATTGGATGAAGAGCTGGAGCGGTTCGAGAAGAGGCAGAGCACTTGCTCTAACCCCCGCGTGCGTCGCGAGTGGGACTCCTACTCCGATTCCGACCGACAGGCCTACGTCGATGCTGTCAAGTGCCTGCAGAGCCGCCCAGCTTCCGGCCAGTTCCGTGTATCCCAGAGCAGATATGAGGATCTCGTCGCCCTCCACCAAACCCTTACTCCTAACGTCCACGGCAACGCCAAGTTCCTCCTCTGGCACAGGTACTACCTGTGGACCTTCGAGCAGATGCTCCGCAGCGATTGCGGTTTCAACCGCGAGCTTCCCTGGTTCGATGAGACCAGGTATGCTGGTCGCTTTGGTGCCTCTTCTATCTTCAGCTCGCGATGGTTCGGAAGCATCAACATCGGTGGTCGATGCGTAACTGATGGCGTAAGTACCTTAACGTTTGAACCTCCGGCATATTACTAACGACACCACAGCAATTCGCCGGCCTCGCTATCAACATTGGTCCCGGCTCCGGCAACCAACGCCACTGCTTGGCTCGCAACGGAGACGACTCCAGGACCATCAACACTGGCAACGCTATCGTCGATGCTTGCAACTCGCGCGGCTCGTACCCTGATATGGCCTCGTGCGCCGAGGGTGGTGCTCACGCTTGGGGTCACAACGGTATCGGTTCCGTCATGTCCGACACGTATGCGTCGCCCGCCGACCCGGTTTTCTTCCTGCACCACGCTTTCATCGACCGCAACTTCCGCATCTGGCAGAACAACGGTGGTAATGCGCGTGTGACACAGATCTCTGGCTCCGACAGCCAAGGCAACGGCCTGAGCCTCGACACCACCGTCAACGTTTATGATTTCCGCCCTACTGTCCGCATTCGGGATATCCTCAACACCGTCTCCTCCACCTTGTGCTACAAGTACAACTACTAAGCTAATGTCAAATAATGTCCGATATCTATCTCATTTGTTAATAGGTGGAATGGGCATAGCATGGCATGGCCGTGTAGCTGTAATTAGACGGATTTTGTCTTTTTCGCTGTAGATATTTATACCAAAACAAGCCTTCTTTTCATGACCCTTAGGGAACGTTGCTCCTCCTATATACATGTGTGGTATCGTGTCTCGTTCATCAAAAGGGTACCAATGCTTCCTGATATTTGGGTTCATCTATCGGTCTGACGATGATTCAATGGTATGTTGCGATCGTGTGGCGTGAATTCGAGATCTTATAATGCGGATAGGATAAGGAGACCCGCTCAATTGCGAAGTTGCAAGAGCATTGCCACGCTTGTCAGAGAACGAACAAGTTTCTTTCACGGCTATAAAGGAGCTGATCAAAGGAGCGCTAGTTTCGGAATCATTGGTATCTCGACATAGAGGCGAGGGAGGAGTCTCGATATTGTGTCTAACTGAGCATCTCTAGTCTCGTAATGAGGAAACAGAACTTGCGGGGACGAGAGTCCGCTGACATAGTTAAACTGTATTGACATGAATATGAACACAAAGTGCCGAATCGAAGGATAAACTCAAACTCTTGTAGCCTCATCACCTCTGCCAGGGGAAAATTATGGAGTAACGCTCGCTCCTATTGTGTGTTACACATCAGATATCTAGCTGTGGCAGTCGAGGTTCGCATGGACGGGCGTTCGCACCACCGTTTGCCTCTTCAGGCTCAGTAATCGTCGACTCGATTGTGACCCATTATTACTATATCGTCCTCTTCTTAGCAAAGTATACCGCTTGCAATGTTGTTAGGCCTCTCTCTACGTTCGGAAAAGCAAGCTGGCTAGAAAGATGCTCTGCTAGCTCGTACCTCTCACAAGTATGCTGCTCGTAGTCTCTATCGAGACCAGGCCCTGTAGATCGAATAGCGTCATACCATCTGACACCGCCCTATATGCGCTGGAAAAGAGCAGAGCCGGTAGCGTGAGGGATTGGTGCTGATGGTTGTATGATCGGCTGGACTGGGAGGATGGACCTCACTACGTTCGCCGTCGTAGCCGAAATCAATCTTTTGATTCCATGCTGATCTCGTCGAGACTGCGCCTCTCTTGAAACTCGCTCTCTCTTCCCTTATTAATCAGCCTCAACGCACTGGAAACTCTTCCATTTGGCTTGCCATCTCCCAATCGCTCACCACCAGTCTCTCGAACGGGCCCGGGCTCAGCACGTAAGCGTCTTGGCCAAAAGAAGCTGGACTGAAGTCATCCGCCTCTCCCTCCTCTTCGTCTCCATCTTGCCAGAGCGACTGTTCAACACCGCTCAAGAATCCCCATGTAGTTTCGAGGATGTCTTCCATGGGAAGGATGTATGACATTGAGCGGCGGTTGCGTCCTGAAAATTCACCCCAAGCGTCGAGTTGTTCAAGAAGAGGAAAATGCGTAAAAAGAGACTGGGCCCAGGCGTGGATCAAATCTTCTTCGGCGGCGAGCGTGATGTTAGACCCTCTGCTGAGAAGAGTTTCTGGGCGGGCAAAAGATAGTTGGGTCAGGTTGGGAAACAACGGGATAGAAGTAGTAGCAGGACTTGCGGATGGCGTGTCAATGGCCGCAACTAGTTTGATCGTGCTCGACATAGCCTGAGGAGAGTCTGGTCTTTGGTCATATTTTGTCTGGGTAGGGGTGATGATGTCGCTACGGGCCACCGGTTGCGAAACTCCGCCGTAAAGTGGCAGAACGGGAAGCTGCAAGGGTACACCTATGCGAAGGATTTGAAGTTTTGGACAATACCGCGCTAGACTTGGTAGAGCAGTTGTTTGCAGTATGGTCGCAGTTGTTGGATGTAGTTTCAAGCTCAATTCTTCGAGATTTGGTAGTCCTTTGCAGAGTTCCTCGAAATGTGCACTTGATATGCCCGAGCCATCAATAGAAGAGGGATCGAGGGCCGCGAGATCGATGCTTCGCAACTTGGGACAGCAAGCGGCTAGTTTGACCAAAGCTGCGCCACTTGCCAGGAGATTCAGATGTGCTGTAGGAAAGCCCACCGCGAGGTTGCCGATGTTGACTTCGAGCAATTCCAAGTTCGGACATGCGAGGAGAGAAGTTACAACATCATCTAAGATGCTGAGGTCAGACAAACGAAGTTCGCCACTTGGCTGGCGTTCGACAGCAAGTCGCAATTCCTTTAGGGAAAAAAGATGGGACGGAAGGGCAAGTGCGATCTCTGGGTCACAGACGATTTGTAGACGCTCCAGGGCTGAGAATGGCTTTTGCAGCGCACTTGGGCCTGAGAAAAGAGGCAATGTTCGCAAACCAGGGTCAAGATCAATGGCCAGGGATTTCAGGCCTTGACGTTTGCTGAGATGGCCGAACAGGAGGTCTTTGCCAACGATTCCGCTCATCAAGACATCAACCTCCTCCAGATTAGGGAGCGTATCCAGATGGCATGCAAGAAAACTTGCGTGCACTGGATCCTGAGAGCCGAATGTATCCGGTCCAAACTGAATCCGCCTCAAATTTTGACAGGGACCGAACAAAGCTGGCAGTGTTACCTGCGCAACATATGCTGACCCACCAGACTGCAGTCCGGTCACTGCCAGACTCTCCAAGTCGGCATGCAACAGTCCTCGGAGGTTGTGTTGGTGCGATCGCCAATCGAGATCCAACTCCAAGCTCTTCAGATTTGGCCATGCAAGGTCTTTGAGAAACTCATATTCATCGTCGCTTTCATCTTGTGGGTCAGAGAGTTGCAACTGTTCGACTTTGTTTGCGTATAATTGTCGTCGATCATGTTGCATCCATTTAAAGGCCGAAAGATTAGGGTTCTGCTTCCAGGCAACAGAGGTAGCTGCGTCAGCCCAGAGGCTATTAACAAGAATGGCCGGTAACAGCGAATGTCGAAGTTCCAGGAGCTCCACAGGATGATCGAGGCTTGGTTGGTGCCGATGCCTGTCGATAATACCCGCAAGATGATGCAAGATCAGTGATACGATGTCGCGATTTGTTGTAGCTTCCGCGCTCGCCATTGTGTTGGTGGTACGTGGGACGAAAGCGGGAGTTCAAAGAATGGACAACCGCGGCGTTGGGAAACCCAAACACCAGGTTAAGAAAACAATGGATGTAACGTTGAAGAGAAGAGTCTGCCTGCGCATTGAGACTCATTGTTTGCAATTTCAGCAGATTGTGTACAAACACTACGTAGTTGACAGGGATCCGGGGCTGCCGGCCCACGCGGGAGTGTTTGAAAGCCTGTTCTACCCATGTCAACGGCTATCACAATGAGCTTTTCGCGGCCAGATATTAGCAAGGGGCTTTGATCTGACAAAGGTGACGAAGTTGATGACTTGACAGAACTTATGGGTTTTGATGTTTGATGTTCGATGCTTCATGTTTAATGCCAGGGGTGGCTCTTTCTTCAGGCTTAGTCAAGGGTACAAGCGTGGCGGCAGCCCGGACGAACACTGCACGGCCGTGTTTCCAACGAAGCTTGTCCCAACGGTCATATCGATCATTATCTCCATCAGCATGCACGAGACAGCCTCGTCTGACATGCGCATCCTCGAACGTCGGACAAAATGCGGCTTTATAGCTCCGTTGAATCGAGGAAGCAAGTGCTCTTGCGTCCCAGCTGACGCTGATAAATAGCCTGCGGACCCCACATCAGCGATGCTTTCTATCTCTTCACTAACAACAGACAAGCGGAAACACGAGGTCGAAGTCTCAGAAACGTATCGCAGCTATGCATCTCATACTCACTGGCGCCACTGGTCTCGTCGGCGCTGCTGTACTTGACAGCATGCTGGCGCAACAGGCTATCAGCCGGATCTCGATCCTTAGCAGGCGACCAGTGAAGATGGCGGAAGGGCATGATAAAGTCCAAGTTATTTTGCATGAAGACTTCAATCAGTATGATGAAGCGGTGCTTGATAAGCTCAAGGATGCACACGGTTGCGTGTGGGCTCTAGGAGTGTCGCAGAATGACGTGAGCAAGGCGTTAGTCTTCAGTTCTGCTTCTCACGCCCACAGTTTGTTGACAATACGATAGCAAATACGTCGAGATCACGAAAGATTACACTATGACTGCCGCACGCGCCTTCAGTACCTTGCACCCCGACTCACCCTTCACATTTGTCTACGTCTCCGGCGAGGGAGCCACCCAGTCACCGGGCATGTTCACACCTATCTTTGGGCGCGTCAAAGGGGAAACTGAAACAGCCCTGCTGAATTTCCGCAAGCAGAACCCAAACTTCAAATCATTCAGTGTGCGACCAGGTGGTGTGGACTGGACGTCGCACCCTGAGATTCAGCCTTTCATCCCACAACGACCAATTTGGCTCACCACGCTGATCAAGCCTATGAATCTGTTGTACAAGAGCATGATGACCCCGACACAGCCTATGGGAAGGGTCTTCACGGAGCTTGCGATGAGTAGGGGTGAGCCACTGGAGGGTTCCGGTGTCGCACTGGAGGGCACATTGCTCACGAACATAGGCATCAGGAGGCTGTCTGGGCTGTAGTTGCACTTATGGTCGTATGCTTGCATTTTTGTGTCCTGTGATAGGATGTCTGATTTCGTATCCTCGTACCGCGCTTCAAAGTTTCGCACCATGGACACTATTTCATTGCTGTCAGCGCAAATGCCATCTGCTCCATTGTGTCACTGCACGTTTTCCAAAAGCCCCCGTGATACACGACCTGTGTGATATAGTAGGCTCGTCTCGCTTCAGCCCAGGACCCAAACCATGCTTGATCCACATTTCACAGTCCACGAGGTACCAACACGCCAACATCATTGTTCATAAAGCTTGGAAAGTTTTGAGTTGCATACTCAGGGGAAGCACGAAGATAGAAACTATAGAGCGGTCGCTTCAGTACACAAGGGAGAGTCACAGAACTTTGGTGGAGATGCCATGATGCGCAAGCTCAATGTTAGGATGTAACAAACTGTGGGCAACAAAAGAGCGGAGGGAGATGGGTCATAATAGCTAGGAACGCAAGTTCCTTCTGTAAGTAGACGGAAAGAGGTTTACACTGGATACAGTCCCTTCCATAGCGATGCAGTAGTCACTGTTGTAAGGCACTCCAAACGGGTACCCATGTACCTAATGTATGTTGACTTACACAATTCACGTGTACTGTTAGTGGCATCGGCCTTTCGTAACCTCCGACCGCGAACGAACCAGCAAGTCGATGACGCGCTCGTAAAGCGATGGGTGAGGCGCAGCCGTCTAAGCGAGACGTGTCAAAGCAGATTGGCATCGCAATTTCTGCCTTTTCGATGATTTGGGGCACTCGGCGGCTGGGCGCGCTGGGCATACCTACTTGCACACGAAAGGAGGTTAAGGTCGAGCTTCGAGTGACTACAATTTTCAAAGCAGCACAGGTGTCTGAGAAAGTCTCCAAGGACCTCGGGAGACAATAGGATCAATGAAGATATCATGTCTACTCACATACAAATCCTGGTGAATTTTCGACGGTACTACCCACGTTCTGCCATGTGTTGCTAGACCTCGCGTGGCGAGGTCCGTCGGAAGTCGGGGCGCATCGTGCGTTGATTGGAGCATCGATGGGCCGCGGAGAGTCGATGGCGGGTGAACATCGACCCGCTTTCACCACCATCCCTTGTCCGGGGCGTGGCGCGAAGACAACGACAAGATGTCGCTGCTTGGCAAGCGTGTAGGTGTGTATTCTCGTGGCGACGTTGCTACGCAAGCCTTCTGCTTGATCTGCTCGACTTCTACTCTTGGCCGTTGAGTTGTAGTGCATACTGACTTTTCTAGCACGAACACCTTCGGAGCCTGAAGCATGGTTGCCGCTATTATCTCGTAATCTATAATACCCACGAAGCATCCAGGACACACTCGATCGTCCCACCTTCAAACCCGCCCCTCACGGGCAACGATCCCAACCATGGCGATTCTTAGGCAGACGTGGATTCTTACAAAGAAGACGCTGCTCATTGTGGCATGGCGGCAATGGTTCTTCACCAGCGTGCGCGCCTTCTGGGCGCCCATAATCTTCGTATGTCGGCCTCAGATGTATACTGGCGCGTAGCTAACATGGCCAGATGTTCTTCATTACGTACGCAAAGAACTTCTTCATCCCTCCCTCTGAATTCGGCATCGGCAGCCCACTACCTATTCGCTCCTTCCCCAACGCCCTCGCCGCTGCTACAGGCGGCCGCGACAAAGTTGTCTTTGTAAACAACGGTCACACGGGTGGCGACATCGAGAATGTCATTGGAAGTCTTTCAACCCGAGTGCGCGATGCAGGTCTTCAGCCTATCACGATCAACAATGAGGTCGAGCTCCTAACGACGTGTTCTTCGTCCCTGCGTGGTGCTAGCACGTGTTTCGGCGCGGTCGCATTCCATTCTAGTCCCAACGAAGGCGGCGGCCCAGCATGGAATTACACAATGCGCGCCGACGGCGTGCTAGGCTCACAGATCTACGTCGATCAAGAGGATAATGATGTGCAGATCTATATTCTGCCGTTCCAGCGCGCCATCGACGAAGCTATCGTAGGCTTGAACAGTTCAGCCAGACCAATCCCTGCTATCGACGAGTTCCCGTACACCGAACGCACGCAAGAAGAGAGGAATGAGCGCATCAGGGTGCTGTACATGGGTGCTCTGATCAACATCATGGGCGCAGCTTTATACATTGGCGTCTGCGGTGTTACGTATCAGCTTACCGGACAGATGGCTGATGAGCGGGAGCGTGGTATTTCACAACTAGTCGAAGCTATGTCTCCCGCGAAGAAGGCATGGCACACCCAGTTTGCGCGTCTGCTGGCCAACCACATTGCGTTCGACATCATCTACTTTCCCGGATGGGTCATCATGGGTCTGATTGTGTGGGCGCTCGCCTTCAGGTCGTCAAACGCAGGCATTTTGGTTATTTTCCACATATTGGCCGGCTTGTCACTGACGAGTTTCTCCATCTTCGGCGCGGCATTCTTTCGCAAGGCACAGCTGAGTGGAATCACGATTGTAATCATCCCCATTCTTCTGGCAATCATTGCGCAGGTTGCTGGTCCGTTTGGTACGTCGGCAGTCTACATTTTAAGCCTGATTTTCCCGTCGATTAACTACGTTTTCTTTATTGTCTGGATCGCGCGATTTGAGAGGGAGCTTACTGGCGCCAATCTTGGGCAAGGTGCGCCTGTGTACGAAGACCATGTCTGGACGACACCAGGTATCGTCTTCTGGGTATTCCTAGTGATACAGACACTTGTATACCCCTTCCTCGGTGCACTTGTAGAGCGATGGCTGTACGGTACCGTTTCAGCTGACCGCAAGACCACTACCGACTCGCCTGAGCACAACATTATTCTCAGGAACTTCTCGAAGCACTGGACACCGAGTTGGTCTAGGAATATTCTAGCCAAGATTGGTATCAAGCCTCCAGAGACTGTAATCGCCGTCGACGACTTCAGCATCAAGGCGCGCAAGGGGCAAATCATGGTTTTGCTAGGTGCTAACGGAAGTGGCAAATCAACAACTCTGGATGCTATTGCGGGCCTGAACACTATCACAAGCGGATCCATCGAGATTGACGGTACTGGAGGTCTAGGTCTTTGTCCGCAGAAGAATGTTATGTGGGACGAGCTGAATGTTTACGAACATGTTCGAATCTTCAACCAGCTGAAGTCAACTGGCTCTTTCGATAGTAAGGATACCGTTGAAGATTTGATCCGTGCCTGTGACCTGGGACACAAGATCAAAGCTCGATCAAGCACGTTGTCGGGAGGCCAGAAGAGGAAGCTTCAGCTCGCTATGATGTTCACTGGTGGAAGCAAGGTCTGCTGTGTTGACGAAGTTTCATCTGGCCTGGATCCTCTTTCACGACGGAAGATCTGGGAAATCTTGCTTGCTGAGCGTGGCGACCGCACTTTCCTCCTGACAACGCATTTTCTCGACGAAGCAGACGTTCTTGCCGACTACATCGCCATCCTTTCGCGGGGCGTATTGAAAACGAAGGGTACATCTGTTCAGCTGAAACACGAAGTCGGTGCGGGATATCACGTTACCTACCCGCGAGACGCGCCTGTCTCGCCCCCAGCAGACGCAACCAAGAAGCCTGCACCCTCAGCTGACATGATCCAATATTGGTTCCCGGAGGCCCTTCCCGCTACCCACTTCGTTGATGTTCTGAGATCCAAGGGCGTTAAGAACTACGATATTGTAGGCCCAACACTGGAAGACGTGTTCCTTGCGATGGCTGAAGAGGTCAAAGAACATAATCTTATGGACGCCAGTGAGCAACAAGCTGTTCTGGCGACAAACAAAGAAGGCGGTCATTCCTCAGACCAGGTATTGGATACAGACAAAGGACTCGAGATGGGTAAGGGCCGAGGCACGTCGATGGGCAAACAGACCCTGATTCTTATGCAAAAGCGCTGGACAATTCTTCGTCGTAACTTTTGGCCGTATATCTTCGCTGTGTTGTTACCGATAGTTGCTGCCGGACTGGTCACACTGTTTCTTAAGGATTACGAGGCGGTTGGCTGCGACATTGGAGCGAATTCCAACGACCCCCAGGTGTATACGCTCGAGAACACCGATGCGATCCCCCTTATTCCTATCGGCCCGTCAAGTCTCGTCGGAGACGCTATATCGACTATCATCCAACGCAGTGGTGTGAGCAATGACAGCTTCCACATTGTTGATACCCTGGAGGAATTCAACGATTTTGTACAGGCCTCCTTCCGCAACATCACCCCTGGTGGCTTCTTCATCCGCGAAAATGAACCTACATTAATGGCTTACCTTGGCAACCCGGAGGTAGTCGGTGGCCTCATCACGCTTAACACACTTGACAACGTGCTCTCAAACGTCTCCATCTCCACGCAATATCAGCAGTTTGCCGTTCCATTCTCGCCGAACATGGGCGACACTCTCCAGCTCACGTTGTATTTCGGTCTGGCCATGAGCGTCTTCCCTGCGCTCTTTGCGCTGTACCCGACTCAAGAGCGTTTGAGGAAGGTGCGAGCGCTGCATTACAGCAACGGCATTCGAGCTGTCCCACTGTGGTTGGCATATACTGCTTTCGACTTCATCTTCGTTCTCATCATCTCAGGTGTGACGACAGCCATATTTGTCGGTGCCTCCGATGCATTCTATGGCCCTGGCTACATGTTTGTAGTTTTTGCTCTATACGGTCTGACTGCGATTCTGTTCTCGTACCTCATTTCTATCGTGGTGACCTCGCAGCTTGCCGCTTTTGCTTTCGCAGCGGGAGGCATGGTATCCTTGTACCTCATATACTTCATTGGGTATATGGCTATTCTTACTTACGCGCCCGCGTACAAGATTGATGATTGGATCGATATCTTCCATTGGACGGTCACACTCATCGCGCCTTCTGGTAGCTTGCTCAGAACACAGTTGTTGGCACTGAACTCGTTCAGCGTGCTCTGTGATGGAGATCAAATTCCAAGATATCCTGGCAAACTCACAGTTTACGGAGGCCCTATCATTTACCTCACAGTCCAAGCAATTCTGCTTTTTGTTGCACTTGTTTGGTGGGACTCTGGATACAGACCGCCCTTCCTCAACCGTGCGAGCAGTCGCCAGAAGCATACAGAAGAGAACTTAGAGACTATCCCGCCCGCCGTCCTTGCTGAAACTACACGAACCGAACAGTCCAAGGATAGCTTGCGCGTGCTGCATTTGCAGAAAACATTCGGCGCTAATCACGCAGTGAACGATATTAGCTTCGGCATACCGCAAGGCCAAGTCTTTGGCCTGCTCGGTCCCAACGGCGCAGGTAAATCGTCAACCATCTCTCTCATTCGTGGTGATATCCACCCAACAACATCCATCAACGGTGGTGGCGATGTGCTCATTGAAGATATTTCCATCATCTCCAAACGCGCTGCTGCGCGTGGGCACCTGGGTGTGTGTCCTCAATTCGACGCCATGGACACGATGACCGTTACTGAGCACCTATACTTCTACGCCCGTGCCCGTGGTGTGCCTGATCCTGAATCTTCGGTAAATGCAATTTTGCAAGCTACAGGTTTAGCACGTTTCCAGACTCGCCTTGCTTCCAAGCTTTCTGGTGGCAACAAGAGGAAGCTGTCTCTTGGCATTGCACTGATGGGCAATCCGTCCGTTCTGCTACTTGACGAACCCAGTTCGGGTATGGATGCAGCCGCAAAACGTGTCATGTGGCGTACGCTCCTTGGTGTTGCAGCCCCTGGTCGCGCGCTGCTGATCACTACTCACTCCATGGAAGAAGCAGATAAGCTCGCTACCCGAGTCGGTATAATGAAGAGGAAGATGCTGGCACTGGGCACAGTCGGTCAGCTCGGTGATCAGTATGGCGACGCTTGGGTTGTCCAACTTGTTCTCAAGAGTGCGCCCGAGACCACAGAGGAAGAGATGGAGGCATGCAAGGATTGGGTGCGGCGCAAGATTCCTGGCGTGCAGATGGACAAGTGGGGCTCCCGAGGCGGTGGGCATGGGCAGCTGAGGTTCAAGGTACTGAAGGCTGGGAAGGGCGAGGCGGACGTGTATGAGGAGGTCTCACGTATTCCGTCAAGTCTAACTGACAACGTTGAGAAGCCCAGCGCCGGTACGGATGCTGAGTTGGTTCGCACGCATTCTTCAGACCTGGGCGGCATCCCTGGTCTGATTCAGCTATTGGAGACGAACAGGACCGAATTGGGGTTGGAGTATTATTCTGTTTCACCCACCACACTCGATGAAGTTTTCCTGCGCGTTGTTGGAGAGGAGGAGGAAGAGATTAGGAAGGAGAAGGGTAGTTCAGGTGGTTTCAAGAGGGCGCTGAAATGGCCTTGGGCTTGATTGAGTGAATGGCATTGTGGGCGTTCAAGATACCAAGCATATAGATTGAGAGAGCAAGAATGAAGTCGTACGAGCAAGCCTGGGGTATTGTTATCATCCTTTGAACGGTCAAAAACGGTCCAAGGTCCAGGGAAAAATCGTCTAATATACATGTTTATCACACCCATCTCAAGGTCAGAGCCCCGCCACGCTAAGACCAGTCGTCCACTCCTCGTTGTGAAGGACGTCCTCCCGCAGGTCTGAAAATACGCCTTTGGGTTGAGAATCATCACCACCATCACTACCATTACCAGATCTAGGCGGAGCACGGAGATGTTGGAGCCGAAAAGACGGCGCACTCAGAGTCGGGAGAGTAGGGCGCGAAGTCCTCGGAGTCGACTTGCGACGACGGCACCGGGACTGCGACGGCCGGGCGAGGGAGGATGAGAGAAGAGGCGGAGGACGGAGGAGACACCACCGGGAGCAGTGGGGGAGCGGCAGCCGGGCGACGAGAGAAGAGGGCAAAGAGGCGGCCGGCGAGAGCGCGGAGGAGGGCCAAGAGGCGGGAGACGAGGGAAGGGGGCGCGGCGGTCGGCCTGGAGTACGTCAGCACTTGTTCACAGCATGAGATGGCTCATAAATATGGGTATATCAGCATCTCCAGGCTATTGTGACGGCCTTGTGCTGCGGCATGGCACAGCTTGGAAGACACTCTTGCCATACATCCAATGTAATTGAGCGTGGAGGCAGGGCTGAAGGTGGTCTAGAACTCACTCTTCTTCTGCTGTCATCAGCTCCCGACGCAGCGAGCTTCCACTGCTCCACGACACCACACTCGCCACGGATCTGCTAGGAGCAGTCGGACGAGCAGCGGTGGGCGAAGAAGTGGTGGGCGACATTGCGCCGCGAGTCGCAAGCAGCGGCGTCCTCTCTCCTCCGCGGTTGGTCGCCCAAGCCCAACGCGGGTCTCCGAACGCGTTGTAGGCGGGCAAGTCCGCCAGCGCCTGCGGAGTGTTGGAGGCGAAGCGGGGAGGCGGGTTGTCGCGCTTTGAGGGCGCCATGGTGGTTGGAGAAGGGGACTAGTGACGAGCTTGGAGCCTCCAAAACTCGTTGGAGGAAGGATTTGAGTGTAGGAGGATAGTATCGAGGGCTACGGAGCAAGCTTGGGAGGGTCTTCATGCGTAGTGAGGCAAGGTGAAGACGAGTTGTCGCCGCAATTCACTTTCAAGTTGTACAAGCCAGAACAATACAATGTCTCCATTGAGATAATGTACTATAGACTGTGATAAGCTGTATAGTGTGGGATTATCTACCATCATTAGATCTGCGCCATTACGATGGAATAGAAGTTATATCTACCGATTATTCCAGCACTTTCGTAGCAACAATGTCAAGAGTTGTATCACGTATGCTAGTTAGCCTGCAGTAGCACTTGTGTCACACTTGTATCATTATCCTACGGCTACCTAAGGCTTCTTGGGCTACAGTGAATCATTCCTCAATGCACCTTGATAGACTTCCTGATAGGATCATCTTATAGATGCTTCATCTTCAAAAGCATCAACGGAATTCTGCTCCTTAAACTGCAAGACAAGCTACCTAGGTAGCTCAAGACAAACGAAAAATAATGAGCGAACGAATGATTTCCGATCCGTACTCTATGGGCGAAGTTGGTGCAGAGAGATGCAAATCAGCATTAACTTCTTGGCGCCAATTGACGTGTGGTCCCGGCGAAAGACGGGTCGTTGTTGTGACGCGAAGTCACGCTTCTGCCTGGCAGTACTTGGGCGCAGGCGCATACCATAGCCCGTGTCCCAATCGAAGCTGGGAACCAACGCGTATGATTCTGCTCCACAGGCACGTTCGTTCTTGCGTGTAATCTGGTGATCTGCGAGGACGTACATACAGCAGGTACCTATCCGCATTTCCCTCCTCACTTTTCGACTCGTTCCTGAGGTTGACAACCCGGCAGCGAGCCCATGGCGTAGTTACTCATGAGAGTTTTAGATCAGGTTCCCCTAGTCATGCGGATGGGAGTCTTGATCGTTGTTATAATGGTCAAACGGATATGCTTGTGATTTGAAAATGGCTGCTACCTATACGCACATTACTCGCCTACAGTGCAGGACTGCAATTCTCGAGACCAACTCCCGATATGGTTCGACGACTCTCTAGCATTGCAGTTACAGCTGACGAATTAGTTGGTTGTCCCTGGCGATAGAACTCTCTTCCGAGCTGGTGATCGTGACGGTGCCCTATTGCTGACGGAAACCGTTTTGATCCCTATTTGAGCTACCACTTTGAGCTGTGCTCACTACTTCTCGCTAACTGTTCCAGTTTTGCTGGGCTTTTGAGAAAGAGATAGTATCGAAGAGCTGATCCATTGCTTTGTGCTAATGTTTTTTCATTTATAGCAAGAGTGATACGGCTTCTACATTACTTCACGATGCTCACGATTCTACAAGCAGTCTTGAATTACGAACAGCTCATGATATGGTTCAATCTTACAAGATCCGAAAAGAAAAATGTATTCATATGCCACTCTCGAACGACCCAAATGAGGAACATGTCTGCCTATACGCGGTGATAGAGGATTTATGATGATGTAGCATTGTTGGAGCAGGGGCCAGACGCGGTATTAACCCTTCTTGCGCCCGCTACTTCACTCACTGCAACGGGAAGTACCGCGTTACTACAAAGGCTTGATCATGTCAATTCATCTTCAAAATACCACAGCTCTTACAGAACTTTACACCCTTTTCCCTAGATATCCGTATTGCGAGTTTGACAATGGATTTTTGCTACTGTGGCTCATACGACATGACTCCAGATGAACAAGAACGTTAACACATGGGCTTCCACTATGGCGCGACTTTGGGCAACAGCAACAACGGCGATAACCTCGCCCGGGAGACTCGAAGCGTTCCAAGCACCTTTGCTGACCGAGATATCAGTAACGTTCCAGTGATTGGAGGCCTTGATGAGCACTACCTTGACGGTGAAGGATTAAATGTTAAGCATGACATTTCTCCGGTAATCAGTCGTCAATACCAGTGCCACACCACTTTCCACTAGAGGGAGAGTACAAGTCGCAGCCAAAGTCTACCTTCGAGCAACGCCGCCGTCGGAATCTTACAAATATCGAAGTTCGTTCACTACGTGACACTCAATCAAGTCTTACACTCCTTGTATGGACCTCACGCCACCGCAGCCAAAGTTCGCAGGACTGGTACATCTGTCATTGTGAACGCACTACTCTCACCACCTGCTGAAAGCTATGATTACGTCGGAGGCACATACACACTAGATCTGGACTGGGCTATGGACATCATCGGCAACAGCGAGTTCGAGGACAGTCCACTGGGTCGCAAGATCCTGCGCTTGCAGTCACCACTACGTCAGCAGATCATGTCTGGCGTTAGTCTCCCGCAGACTCCAGAGCATTGCAGGGTGCACGTTGATGGGTTTGCCGTCAAAAATTGTTCACAGCTTTCCGGCAGAGCTGTTCAAGGACCTTCATCAATAGGGTTTGCCTTCTATCTAATCTGGAGCAATTCGAGGGTACGAAGGAGCAACGGTGGAGATGGATAGCGTGGGGTAATTTGGCGTAAAGATCAGCAGAGCAAGCCTCGTTGCATCTGTTAATAGGTAGGTCATAATCGGGTGGGATTTTCAATGGACACAGACATCGACCACAATGTTAGATTATTGGAACTATATGTGGTACATGTGTATCGTTCACGAGCCTAACAGCCCTCGTAATCATCTACTCGAAAGCGAAAGACTCAAGACGTGTTTCGTAAGAAAAGGAAATTAACAATCTAGGGGGAAACAAAGACACGTTTTCCAAATCGCAGCAAACCTCATCAACAGCAGAGAAGATTGAGAGCGACCGTGATCCATTAGACAACATATTGTAGCCTTTCATCAGATGAGCCTGCACAAGCTGACAATGTTTATGCCGCCAAGGCTAACATAGGAGCTTCTGCTGTAGTTTCTGCTGTATTTTCTGGTGGAGACTCTGCTAGAGATTCTGCTGGAGATTCTGCTGGAGATTCTGCTGGAGATTCTGCTGCAGATTCCGCCTGAGAATCTGTTGGAACAGCAGCCGAAGATTCTGACGTAGACGCTGCTGGAGGTTCCGACGTAGATGCTGCTGGAGATTCTGCTGGAGATTCCGCCTGAGAGTCTGTTGGAACAGCAGCCGAAGGTTCTGACGTAGATTCTGCAGAAGACGCTGTGGATG
The DNA here is from genome assembly GCF_020726555.1 of Boeremia exigua. Taxonomy (NCBI): domain Eukaryota; kingdom Fungi; phylum Ascomycota; class Dothideomycetes; order Pleosporales; family Didymellaceae; genus Boeremia; species Boeremia exigua. Next base: position 1,128,264 of record NW_025763532.1, read on the forward strand.
ATCCGACCGGTGCTGGCGAAGGAATACCAAGCTGGACCTCCCTGCAAATTGCCTTATCCCAACATGGTACGTTGTCAGTGTTCGGCTTCCTAGTCTTGTCTGCCATCATCTTAGCGATGGCTGCACCTCTTTGATTGGCCGGAGCTTCGACTAGAGTTGAAGTCTCAGCAGCGTCGGGAGGAGAAACAGGCTCTTCGGGGTTGACGCTAGCCAACCGGAACTCCACTGCAGTAGCTGTTGCAGCTGAAGAATCAGGAGCTGGGCTACCAGCACTAGGCATCTCTGCCATGACTAAAGCCTTGTCGCCATCTATAGCGGGAGCGACGATGTCAGAAGCAGGTTTGTTCGTATAGGCCTCGCCAGGCTCTGGTATCGAAGTGGGGATCGCATAAGCGGTCCCAGCGGTGCTTGAAGAAAGGCTACAGGGGGGCGACTTGACTGGAGGAGCGGAAGTGCAAATATCGTAGCATCTGGATGATGTTAATAAAGCCTGTACGGCGTGAACTAGAAGTACTACGAAAAAGAGGTGCAGAGTTGCAAAGAGTTGAGCAAAAAGACGACTCACCCGCCATAAATCTGTCTTTTTTCGCCACAGGATGCTGTATGGTCGACGCAAAGCCACATTGCGGAGCAAGTCTTGGTCTTATGCGAGCCTGAAGTTGTCGTGTACAGAGCAGGAGGCGGGGTAATGAGAGAACCCGCTGGACCTCCTGTAGAGGATGGCATATGGTCAGAAATTGAAGGGCAGAGTGGCGCCGTGAAGGTTGGCATTCCCGTAGGACCGTCCTTGCACTCAGTCCAACATCTGGATTGATATCAGCGCGAACCCCCTTGGCAACGAAATTACATGTCTGCTACACTGGAGACATGAACGCGTCTACGTACCCTCCATATGTCATATCGCATTCGTTCACAGTGATAAAACACTTCTCCTGGCCGCAGTCTCGCCTTGCAGGACCGGACAGGGCAAGACGCACTAAGAAGAGAAGGATGAAAAGCCCGACCCTCATCGTATTGTAAAGGACAAAATCAAGAGGCCAAAGTTGTGATTGGTCAGTGATTGATGGGACAGAGTGACCGATGTTGCAGTCAGTTACGGGAGTGTAGCCGATGGAGCCTGTGTAGGGACTGTGAGTGGGTGACAAGATAGTCTGAATTTGCGGATGAAGAACAAACTGAAAGTGCTATGATCGCGGTGTTAAATAGAATATTTACTCGCGAACGCACTGCACCGACGCTTGAACTGTTGTATCATGATGGAAAACGATCGTAAGATCTGCGCCGATTACAACCACCCGACCCATTTTCGTTGCTTCGACTTCTGAGACTTAGAACAGTAGGCAACCGCCATGGTACCATGCAACCAGATCTTTGGCCATATACTGAAGATCGTTATCTCGACTTGGGTATAGGTAGCGAAGGTGGTAATGATGTGCAGATCGTCGCGGGAATGCCATGTGGAAGCACAGTAGCGGGCACAGGGTTGTATGGTCCGATGCACATGCGGTGTCTGAAGTTACGAGAAACATAACTGATACAGGCATCCTGCATGATAGGAGAGGAACCAGCACACGATATGCTCACACATTCCATAGTGAACCCTACACTTTGAGCTGAGACACATGAAGAACATCTCTTTTGGTAGGACAGGTTTGATCGTCCTCGGTCTCCCAATACAACGTACCATGAGACTCACAGCACTCGGATGGTGGAAAATAAGCGATAAATTGCACTCATTGTGACGGTGCCACTGCTGGTCTTCCTTCGAGAAGTGCCAAAGGTTCTGTCCGCATGATGAGTGGCGTGGTGAGGGGACGATAGGTGCAAGGTCGTAGTTCATTTGGTGGCCTGATCGAGAAGTTTTTGGTAGCTATCGTCCGTGTGTTCGATCGGATTGAGATTGTAATCATTGCTAATCCTAAGGCTAGCTGAGTCGTGTCTTGACTTAACCTTGGACACTTTCGAAGCCATTACTATTTGTCCCTAAAAATGAAGCTTTACTTCTCCGTATTCGAGCACTATACAGGTCTACAAGGCTGGTGTGGGTTGGGACAAAGTTTGAGGTTTGTCAAAAAACTTGTGAGAACGAAAGTGTGGATCGCAAGTCTTGAAAGGCGTACGACCTCAACTGTCAATTGGAAAGCCGTCGCCTAGAAAGACATGGCTGTCTTGCAACACCCCACGAAAGTGGCGAGACATCCTAGCACGACGTCGCACTGATTGGTGGAACCCGATTCCAGGCATCTCGAGTCCACCTTGCACTATGGAAAGGAGACGTTCAGACAGTCCACGAGGTCGTTATTTAATGTGGCACATGGGTGAACCAGATCTATGGAAAACAAAACCGGTCCGACTGCGATATGTGTCATTCAGCATCTCAACTAGGGTTCTGTACTGCAATGGGAGGCGAGAGACGCAAGGCAGTTTCGATCGAGCGATACGAACTTGTGTTGCCAACCACTGTTGATAACCACCGACATGGTTTGCCAACGTAGCTCAGTCAATCACCTTTGCGGATGATAACCTGATTCGTGACTTAGGGCCAGCTAGCCATGCATCGCTACCGAGCGCAAGTTGATAGAGTTGTCCTTGCTGTCCGGCCTTTCATACCAGCTCTCGTGGTTGTAGTCTTTCTTCGGTCCCGCGACCTCGTACGTGATGCCAAAGGTCTGCAGGCTTGCACCATGGAATCTGAACTCGCAACCACTCTTGTACGTATCTGGGTCGCACCAATGATGTCCCTTAGCTTTCCACCCACAGTTCTCGTCTGCCGAGTGGTAGAACTCCCACGTGTTGAAGAATGCAGCAGTGGATTCACCATCCTCATCGGCGAACCATGCTGTGATCTTGTCTGTTGTCTCGTTGTAGCGGTAGATATAGCGGCGGCTCGCAGGGAAGGAAAATCCATTGTCCATTGTGAAAATTCCCTCCTCAATGTACAAGTACTCAGCGGAGTACGCGGAGTCGGTAGGCGCACGGGGATGGAAATGTGCCTGGCCTTTGAGTACACCGCCTGGGGTAGTATTACGGGTTGCAATATTGCGACGTAGAGACCAGACGCCTTGCATGGCCCGGAAGACTGCTGCTGCAACAAACTTGGCGTCCTTGTTTGAAGCATTGAGCAAGCTGGCGACCTCTTGCATGACGTCTTCAGCCTCGCTAGAGGTGTTGGTGTTTTGATAGCGGGACGGGAAAGCAGGACCCATCTGCCCATCAAACATCACGTCAACTCGCTTGACACCAGCCTCACGTGCAATCTCCTCGACAAGTCCAACGTAGTCTGCCATCCAGAACTGAGGTACTTGTAGAGAGCCATCAAACTGAAGTTGATGTCGCATGCGCTCAGTGGTTTCGAGCTGCTTCATGCCCGCTACAGTAGGATTGGTGGGATCAGGAGTCGACGTTGCCCAAGTATTGACAATGAGTTGTGCTTGCAGCTCCATGACTCCCCAATAGGGGCCCTCATAGAAGCCGACAAAGCCGAGGGTCGGGTTATCCGAGAAAATGGACCCACGGGTGAGAAGGAAGGGTATACGAGGACAAGATGCGTCAGGGTAAAGAAAACCTTTGGGTGTGTCGTGTAGGTAATCGAGGCTGGTCTTGTAGCCAGTGGCTTCAATGATGCCGGCGACGTCAGCAATTTCACTTCTTGTCTGCTGTTTTTTTAGTGACATATTGTAGCAATTCGATAAGCGCGAACTTACACCTGCCTTACTCGACCACGGTTGATTGTGTTGCAATGAGATATCGAACGAACTCCTGTCAGTGTTGTGCTCGACCTTTTGCACCCAACCTTGCACAGGGACAATAAGCCCGCTCCTGACGAACTCGAGATAGGTATCGGTGATACCGCAGTACCCGGGGTACTGCGTTTGATCGGGCGTGTGCACTAGCGCTTCATTCCCATACTCCTGCTGGTCACCACCGATAACCGAGCGCATGAAGTCATGCCCCTTCTTTGCTTTTTCAGGCGGAACGGTTGTGATTGAAGCTGATATTTGACCTTCTCCGCGGCGCGAGAGGTTGTAAAGAACTAGGTCAAGTGGGAGGAAATGTGGCGCTAGGTTGGTGTCCTGCGTCAATTCCTTGTAAGGATCGTGAGGGAGATAGCGCGGAAGACAATAGAAAGGGCGGTTGACGATGTGGTAGATCGTGCTATTCGCATGGACAGCTTTGCTCTTTCCAGGTGCGTTTCTAGCGGCGGAGATCTGGAAAGCAGCTTGCGCAGCAGCTTCTGACCCGCTGATGCCTCCACCAACGACTACGATCTTACCAGACTGTGGAGTGAGCGAGTGTAGATCGCGGAAGACGGAAGAGTGCTGTATGTTGGGTGAACCCTCGCTTGGCGAAGGGCTCGAGATCACTCGCCCTGGTTTTTCGAAGAATCCACTCGCAATGACCAAGTAGTCAAACGTTCGTGTTCTTGTCTGATGCGTCACCGAATCGTAGGTTGAGACCTGCCATGTCTTCATGTCGTCAAGAATGTCCGCGTTGATGACTTTGCGGTTCAGGTAGATGTTCGACTCGAGGCCGAATTTCTCGGCGTACTTTTCAAGATACCGGCCGACCTGCCATGCTTTTGGGAACATTGGTGGCGTTGAAGGTGAGGACTCGCCATTCACAGTATCTGATAGATCGACGGATGTCCAAGAAAGATCTGAGAAGGCTACAGTGAAGCGGCTCAGGTTCGTCCTCATCTCAGGGCTGCATTTGACACCGCGCTCGCCAGGCTGCGCTCTCCACATGCCACCAACGCGATCGGCAGCCTCATACACCGTCACAGCGTAGCCACCATGCTGCAGAAATGCCTTTGCTGCTACCAAACCGGAAGGCCCCGCGCCGACGATGCAGACAGATCTTGTGAGACTCATAGTGTCAGGTACAGGCTCCAATGCTGCAGGTGGGTTAGTAAGCCTGCTTCTGCTATGCACTGCTGTGCTTCAGAGAGGCAAAACATACAATCAGGGATGAGAAGACTGATCCATATGCCGGCAAGGTGCGAGGAAACAGATTAAGAAAAGATTTGTATGGTTGAGGACTCTGATAACATGCGGTACAAGCGGGGATTCGGAAAGCACGCTAGCAACAGCCCCTCGGTTCTCGGCCAATGACGATTACGACAAGATGCAGTGAAGAAAAGAAGGGCATACAACATCCATTTCATTCAGTCAGAACCCCAGAGTTGATGAGCGTGCCTTTCATAGTCTGGTACTGTGTTTTGCCGGTCTATTGAGATTAGCTAGCTACGTGGCAAATACAAGCAGGATAATCGTACTGAGAGCAAATAACGAATATGACCCTGAAACAATTCGTCAGTGGACTTTCACTGGGCATGAACATGCGACACGTGTACGTACCAGGTCATCGACGTGACGATGCTGCTCGAATTCCACTCTGGCGAACTGTCTCATGTCGGCCCTGGTACTTGCGTCCGGTATGTTGTTGGTACTGCGAACAATGTCTCGCCACAACGATATCACTTTCTGTCTTTCTATGAACTGTAAAGCACTGTCAATCGGACCTTCTGCTGATGGCTATGTAGAGCTTACACGATCGAGTCCTAGAGGTTTCTTCCCCCGCGCTTGCAGCCGGGAAGGCGGCTTCGTAGCTATCGTTGCATACCTGCGCAGCATCCCCTCGTTAACTCCTGAATGATACAGGGATTAATGGTAAAGCAGGCAGACTAAGTAGGAGGGCAGAGTTTGGGATGGACTGAGATGGCGCTCACGATGAGGCTCTGTCTCAAGATACATGCTGACGTAAAACGTTGGACTAGGCCGTGAAGGTTTTAGCTGCAGGAGCGCCCTGTCGCGTCGGCCTTGTCTTTCGTGGCCCCACCGGCGCGTCTCCCCAAATTTTGACCGCTCAGATCCACAGCTCTCGGTATCCACCACAACGCTAATGGTCAAACCTCACGCAAGCCGTTTCGGTGTACTCGGAGGACGCCATGTGTTTCGGACACTCTGATTCAGCGGGCGAGAGTAACGGCATGGCCACTCGCGGCAGCACTAACAAAGCTGAGCTCAAGAGAGGGAGGAGTCCCGCCAAAGCAGAGCAAGCTGAGCCCCAGGATTGCCGTAAGCTTTCCAAGCTCGACTCCACAGCCTCGACTCTTGCAAACAAACAGCAAACCGTACCTCAGAAGCCGGACGCTTCACTCAATGTCAAGAGTGACACCGAAGCTGACAAGAAAATTCGAGGCCGCACCTCACTATCATCAGAAAACACTCTCTCAGCGCTGAGCATAACCGAAAACACTCCGCTTAGGCATCGCACTGCGTTCCTCGAGGCACACAATGCGCCCGAGTCACTATACTCCTACACGTTCCAGCAGTTTGTTGGCCTCAGTATCTATTCTGCCCTCCGCTTCCAGTTCAAAAGTTCGGTTATGATGAGTAACGCCGAGCTTGGAGTGTGTTTCGACCTCATTGCGAAGACATCGCAGCAAGACTACCAGTCATCACGCAAAGGCTGGGACCCCGGTTACAAGATGCTAGAGATGTCCGACAAGCAAATGATGTACCTTCTAGTGCGCCAGGCAGAAGGCTATGTGGGTACGAACAAAGTCAGCGAGCCGGCTTCCTCTTCACCCAACGCAGGCGAGATCATCGGCTTCCTTTCTTTCAGATTCGAACCTGAAGATGAAGATCTCAACTTGATGAGGCCAGTTCAGTACATCTACGAGCTCCATCTAGATGACCGTCTTCGAGGACAAGGTCTTGGTGGTCACATGCTGCGTTGGGCCGAGGAACAAGCCCGCCTGGTCAAGATCAGTAAGACGATGCTGACGGTGTTCACTGTGAATGAAGGGGCCAGGAGACTGTATGCCAGAGAGGGATATGTGAAAGACATGACCAGTCCTGGAGATCGAGTCACAAGGAGGAGGGTCATCAAGCCCGACTACATCATCATGGGCAAGGAGATTTAAGTTCTGACGGTCACGGCGGTGCGTTTTCCAGCGTCATCATGAGCAAGAAGCTTGAAGCTCTTGTTCTGCATTTTCGGCGTCAACATGAGTACGTGGGCAGCGTCACACTTATGAGAGTGAATTTCCGGCGTTTAGCATAAGATACCCTTACACAAGCTGGAGCCGTTCACGGTATCCGAGATCACGAATACAAAGAAATCAACTAGGTACTACAGTGCGTGCAATTTGCTTCACTTGTGTCGCTGTCTCTGCGCCTATCGCCAAAACTAGATTACAATCCCGCTTGCCCCTGCCAAATCCAGTGCACCTGCCAGAGCATGTAGCGGGGTGGTTGGTGACAGATTCTACTTCAAAGCGTCACCCTCCCTCTTATCGCACGCAATATTGAAACATGATGACTCCATCAGTGTGTATATGGCATTGTGGCTAACTTGTCTACTGGTGGTCTAGGTGCCATTGCTGGCCTACTCTGCAACGCTCCCTCTCTTGTATTCCACCGCAATGTGGTTGTGTCAAAGTTGCGGATTGAAAGATGAGGCAGGGCTCTCTTAATCGCTCTTGAGCGTTGACGATCCTGAATGTCTTTCGGAGCTGTATCACTCTTGCTTCTTTCAGCGTTGTGCTCGACGATCTGTGCGTTTTGTTCCCGTCATGCTCCCTATCAACAACGCCAGCGTATGCCATGTTTGAGAGTAAGTGTGCACCAGTCTTTGCGAACAAACTGTACACCCCGAGTTGACTTCGGATCCGTAGCCGCTCCGCGCTTACCCTCCGTCTACATGTCACACCAATCCTCAATTTTGTAAGATGCGAGATACTTGTGTCCTGCGTATGCATGCAAGGTAGCAGTAGCTGTGATACTTCAGATGATCTGGTACCCATTGAGGGTATGCGTTCGGAGATGAATTACGAAGTACAACGAAGGAGGCGTGCACACCTGCACTTCGGGTCGACAGCAACCCACTGTTCTTTGCAGGACGTCCGTGAGAACTCTTCGGCGGTACCTCTGGCGTTTCTCCTAGATCAACTCCTTTAGCAGTATCGCTGAATCGGCTTTCCCATTGTGAACTTGTAGCGCTATCTGCAACGAGCTTCCGCGACAAACAAGAGGGTATCATTGCATAGTACACACGTTCTTAAAGCTCAAATCGTCTTTCCGCTGTGCCTACACTCTAGTTGCATCCACCTCCTCGCGCTCTCCCCTCATATCTTCCCTCTGCTCTCTCTGGGCAGCCTCCAGCCTCGCTGCCTCCTGGACTTGACCCAGCGTGCTCGGATGTGTCGGCGGCCCGCTCCTACCCGTGGTCGCAAGATCCTGCAGCAGCTCCTTGAGATGATCCGTCTTGTTCTGGTTACCCGTCCATGTGACTGCTTGGCTATAGTACAGGATATCCCAGGCATCGTCGCTTAGATTGTGTAGGAACGTGGGCAGCGCGCGCGCCTTCTGGTATGAACGCCATAACACCCGCCGCACATCGTCATTGGCGCCGACATAGGCAAATGCGATTGCCTGGTTGAACAATTTCAGCGCAGGGGTGTCGTTGTATGAAGGATGCAGTTTGACACGCAGGTTGCGCAAAGCGGTGGCGTGTTCGGGGTCTGCGCGCGCGGCGGCCATACGCTGGGCCAGGGTGGCGGTGCGGACTTCTGCCATCTCATACGGGTCGGGGGCGAGTTCTGCGTCGATCTGAGTCAGGTCGTTCGGATCGCGCTGGGGCCTGTGTTCGTCAATCAACTTCGAAAGATCGTCCAATCTCTCCATAATGCGCGGGTCGGCTATGATCCTGTCGATCTGGGCTGCTAACTCGGGTGGGAGAAGCTTGATGTCTTCCTCGTTCTCGTCCTCGTTGGGCTCAGGAACAAAGTTGTCGGTGTCGTATTGGGCTTCTTCCAATTTCAATAGATTCATTTGACCCTCGACGTCAGACAACATCTCATCCAACTCTTTGTCAAGTTCGCTTCCAAAACTTTCCTTTTTCAGTATGTCGCGCATTTCAAGTATCAGTTCATCGACCTCTTCATCATTAAAGGTATCGTTGTTGTATTCTGGGGCTGTCGTCCCATCAATTTCTTTCTGGAAAGTGGCCCATTGCTCTTTTTCTTCCGGTGTCTCATTCTCGCTCGCAGCGCTGAGTTTTGCTTGCAACTTGGGATTCTTGTTGACCTTCTCAGTGGCCTTGTCCATGAGCGCTTGAAACTCGGGGTCCTCGAAGTCCTCAACTTCGGGCAGTTTATCTAGCACAGCCTGGAGATCCGCCCTCTCGTCCCCAATATCTGGGTCGTTCATCAGCTCAGTGAGAGATTCGTGGATCGTGGTGCGCAAGGCAGCGCCAATCTCATCCATCGCTGGTTGAGCTTCTTTTTGAGCTTGCTCTTCTGCCTTCTGTATCTCCTCTCTTGTCATGATGTCGTCCTTTATCTCCTTCAAGTCTTCTGCCAGTTCTGCGAACGCCGGGTCCGCCATCAGGCCTTCAATCATGCGCTTATCCAACTCGCCAGAGTCGTAGTCCGGATTATCCGACCACTCCTGGAGCATAAGGTATAACTTCCGCCGCTTTTTCTGTTCTGCGACCGAGCCAAGCTTCACTTTCGTCCTCTTGCCTGTTGCGTAATCGGTTTCGTATATATTGATGGGAGGCTCTTCGCCCTCTTTGAACACTGGCGGTATGAAACGTTTCGTCATCCTTTCTGGATCCTGCTGCTCTGCCAGCATCTTTTCGAGTGGTCCAACCAGGCTGGCAAGCCTTTTGTCTTTCTTGACTTCCTGCATCATCTGCTCGTGAGATGCTTTCAGGGCGTCGGCATCACTTTGTCCATCCGTCATCTGTTTATGTCGCTGTTTTCGAGCTTCGGACTCTAAGCGTGCTTTCTCCGCATCTCGCGCTTTTGCTGCCTTCGTCTTCTTGCAGCGAACAAATTGCGCAGGTAGATGACCCGTAGAGGGACATCGTAGAGGTTGCGGTCGCGCGAGCGCGCGAATAAGCGCTGCCGATGGTATGTAAAATCTCGAACGGTTCATGCCTACTGCGTTGGATTCGTGCTCGATCGATGGCGTGGTCTGGGCTTGTGTCAAGTGCAACTCGCGGCTGCAAACCGCGCAAACATTTGCCTTGGCACCTCCGCAAACTCCGCGTGGATCGCCCCTTATTTCGTGGACAAGTCCATAAGGTTAAGTACTCTGGCCCCGCATTTGATTATGGCCTCGCATCAACACATACATAGGTAGTGCATCTGACTTTTATTGTTCCATTGTCTACCTATATTACTGTATACAACTACGCACAAAGAACGATCCCAAGCATAGCCACGACCAGCGCAACCCATGCATTGCTGTCCATCTTCTCGCCAGCACTCACGTAGTAGTTCATGCCTGCACCTCCTTCCATGATTTGGTCTGTCACATTCTGTCGTCCAACAGGCTCATCGACGCCGTTGAAGATGTCGACCGCCTTGATTGCTGGTCCAACGTTAAAGAAGTCGACCAGCACAAATTGGGGCTGTCGAGCAACCTCCTGTCCGCATTTCGTCATATGTTCCCCGAGCCCACCTGTTCTGTCCCAGGAGTTTGTATCGTTGATATTGCGGATGTCGGGAACCTCGATGCCCATCGCTTGCTGCCAGTACAGCATGTGATTCATCAGCATCAGCTTGCCTGAGTCGCGTTCCTGGTCGACCGTGGTTTTGTTGGAAGGCCGGTCGGGTTTGCAGGCGAAGTCTGAAGCATTGCGGACGTCGTACGAATTCTCCCAGACAAAGTCGAATTGGTTCAGCAGGTACGGCGCGACCATTTTGTCCGGATTCAGCGGCTGTACGAAAGTTACAAGTCGCTCCCCCTTGTTGACCATCTCCCCGAGTGTTGGCCATGTCTTCTTGAACTCGCTGGACGGCGGAGGGGGATGGCTGATATCTGGCGGCACGTATCCAAAGTGTGCAATGTCTGCTCGGGCGTATTCGCTTTGGAGCTCGTTTGCGCTGATGCCATCCATGTTTACCAACACCAACGTCACCACCTCGTTGGGGTTTGCAGCCATCCACAAATGGATCTCCCACAGCCACTGCTGGAGTGTCCCGACGTCAAACAGGCCGCATGACGTGTGGCAAAGATGGATCTCCCTTGCACCTGTAGCTTTGTTCTGCGCGGGATGGATCTGTGCCGAAAGCAGCCGGACACCAGCGTTGAGCTGTACGGTACTGTTGAAAAATTGGTTGCCAAATGAAGAAAACCCTGTTGAGACATCGCGCAAGAACGGCGAGTCATGCGCTCCCAGATGGGTGATTTGGTCGTAAGAGATGTCACACAGTTCAGGGGCGTTGTTGCAGGCTCGCGCTGCGACTGCGAATGGGACGGCGGCCAGCGCCAGAAACAATGAAACGAACGGCAAGGTAAGTTGTTTCATCGCTTGAAGGATGTTGACAAGCGATAAACGGCGAAAGAGACCAAAAAGTAAGGAAACAAAAGTCGGTTATATGAACATGCGAAGTTATTGAACAAAGGCGACAACGCTGCGTGAAGTGTAGAGGTGAGTCGTATCTTCAATGAGGAGAGTCGACGCACAATAGCACTGTTCAGTTAGTGACCGCAGTTTCTGAATGCGGTGAGCGGTGCCTGACTCTAGACAACACATCCCTACCGCAGATCAACCGACGCAACCGACTCAGCCTCATCATTATGGAAATTGGGCCGTATATGAACTGCTGCATTTCTTGCCCAGTCTCTCGCCCAGTCTCTCGCCCAGTCTCTTGTCCAATAACCCGAAACACTCATTTATGTTAGGGGTTATTTTTTAAGGCAAGAACGTCCTGGCTAGCTCTCTCCGCTGCTGCAACGATACCAGAGAGTCTTCGCATACCGCATCGACGCGTTTAATGTCGATCCAAGCGTGCCGGGACGCACGGTGTAACGGGACACTTTTTCTTCCGGCCGCTCGGATTACCCGTAGCACACTTGTATGCAGACAAGCGTAATGCGCATCTGTTCTGCAGCTCTCGCTCTCCTAGCACATTAGTCTCCGATGCCGAAAGGAGCGTTATTTGCTATGCTGGCGCCTGTTCTGTCATTGCTGTTTACCAACTCTTCTTTAACACCCCCCTGTTTGTTCGCGACAGTACATATCTACGAAGAGTTCGGTGGGCTAGAAAGAAAGCTACGATAGCAAAAGCTAAGACTGCAGCCTTAAAGAGTTGGTTTAGGGTAGTAGAGGCACATCCCGGCAGTTTCTCCGTGCAGACAGCAAGATCGTCGAAACGCATCTGACCGGCCGTGCGTCTTAAGCGACATCTGGCGGCAGTAGCGTGCTGAGATGTCGCCGAGGGGGCAGTGCGCGCTATGGCTAACAACTACGGCCTCCACTGATCACCTAGCCTCAGACAGCTCTTATTCCCGGTCGTGCAGGCAGCCGTTTCCTGCTCCCATAGTCATGCTCGATCCCCGTCGCATAGGTGCCTCCGTTGCATAGAGCCGTGCGAGAGGCCACAACAACAATCCTTTATAACGTTAGATCTGCTCTGTTTAATCGCACATCGCCCACATGTGCACCCCTCTGACGTCGCTTGCATGAGACAGTCTCAGCGCCGATGAGGAGGCGAGGCGGCGCAGACGCTGGGCTCCCGATGCTGCCAGCACCTGCAGCCTGATTGCATGCACTGCCTCGTCAGCCTGCCTTCTCTGCCTTCTCTGCCATCTCTGCCTTGATGCAGCTATGTCATCCTACTCTCACTACCACAACCGTAGTTTGCGTATCTGCTTCTACAGGCCAGACTTCAAGCTACTACCGCCATGCGGCTTCTCCACTTTGACGCGCTGGACAGACTGATCTTGACAGACTTTCGCGGCAAGCCAATCCCGCCCTACGCTATCCTGTCGCATCGATGGAGCGACTCCGAGGCGCTCATCGAAGACGTATTGAACGGGAGCTACGAAGAGAAAGAAGAGGGCTACCAGAAGCTTAGGTTTTGTGCCGAGCAGGCGGCTCAGGACGGGCTGCAGTACTTCTGGCTCGACACATGCTGCATCGACAGATGGGACAACAACGAGCGGTCGAAGGCGATCAACTCGATGTTCCAGTGGTACAGGAACGCGGCCCGATGCTACGTCTTCCTGTCAGACGTGTCGCTGACAGCTGTGACGGAGACGCCTACAAGCCCGTGCAGCGACTGGGAGGCCGCGTTCTGTGCAAGCCCATGGTTCACTCGAGGATGGACGCTGCAAGAGCTGATCGCGCCAGTGTCGGTCGAGTTTTTCTCACGCGAAGGACAGCGCATAGGTGACAAAGCGTCGCTCGATCGACGACTCCACGACATCACCGGCATCCCGCTTGCGGCACTGCGCAACAGTCCTCTAGACCAGTTCAGCACATCGGAACGAATGCGGTGGGCCGAGAAGCGCACAACAACCGAAGAAGAAGACATCGTGTACTGCCTGCTTGGACTTCTTGGCATCTCCATGCCCGTCACGTATGGCGAAGGACAGGAGAGTGCACGAAGGAGACTGCAGGCTGAGATTAAGGCGACTGATAGCGCACCATCGATCATTCCCTTCTCTCGAAACGAGTCTTTTGTGGGTCGCGAATCACAGCTTGCCAACCTTGAAGCAAGGCTCTTTAGCGATGACCAGACTACTACCATGCTAGCGATAGTGGGGCTAGGTGGAACGGGCAAGTCGCAGCTCGCGCTAGAGGTTGCACACAGGACAAGACTGAAGAACAAGGACTGCTCGGTCTTCTGGATGGACGCAAGCGACATAGACAGCATCTCCCGGTCATATGCAAGCGTTGCCCGGAAGCTTAGCGTACCTGGTTGTGACGATGACCAGGCAGACACAAAGCAGGTGGTGAAACGCTGTGTGGCAGCAATAAGTGCGCGACAGTGTTTGCTGATCTACGACAACGTAAAAGGCACCGCTCTACTGCCTAGTGACTCGTATACAAGAGAAGCTGCAGACTCAGCCGACTTTCTGCCACTTTCTGAGCTGTGTTCTATCATCTTCACAACAACAGAAAGCGACATAGCTAAAGCTCTCATTCCACAAAATGTCATAGCGCTGCACGAGCTGACGCCAGACACAGCGCTGAGAATGCTGCAAAACCGCCTGACAGCGCCGCTTTCAAACACTGAGCAGCAAGGAGCCATGCACTTGCTAAGGGAACTATCGCGTCTGCCTTTAGCAGTGTCGCAAGCGGCAGCGTGCATGAACGCAAGCAACATAACACTGCAGCAGTACCAAGCACAGCTAGACGAGCATAAAGGAGCAGCTCTTAAGTACAGCGATGGCTCGTGCGAAGACAAGCAGCGGGAATCTGGTCTGAGAAAGACCGTAGCTGCTACATTATCACTCTCTATAGACCACGTCCAGCAGAGCAACGCGGTTGCTGCAGAATTTCTTTATTTCGTTGCATGCGTAGATCGAAAGGACATCTCGCTAAATCTTCTAGAGGCAGCTTCGCCGCGAACCCGCGAAGATGCAATTAAGGTACTCGACCAGTATGCGCTTGTCACAAGGCGACCTGCTGAGTCAGCACTTGATGTTCATCAACTCGTCCATGATGCGCTACGAAAGAGGCTGCAGACGGAGGGGAGACTCCAAGAACAGACTCAACGCACAATCAAACAGCTACTCCAGGTGTTTCCAAACGACGATCACAGTAACAGAAGCAAATGGAGGCGACTGCTTCCCCACGTACAGTATGCACTGTCGCACAGTGAGGGTAATGATGACAAGGAGAGATTAGATCTTGCACAAAAATGTGCTACGGCACTGTATAGTGATGGACAATACAAGGGAGCTGAAGAGCTGTTTGTGCAAGTGATGGAGACAAGGAAGAGAGTGCTTGGCGACGAGCATCCTGACACGCTGACCAGCATCGCCAACCTGGCGTCAACGTACTGGAACCAAGGGCGGTGGAAAGAGGCAGAAGAGCTAGAGGTGCAAGTGATAGAGACAACGAAGAGAGTGCTTGGCGACGAGCATCCTAACACGCTGACCAGCATCGCCAATCTGGCGTCAACATACTGGAATCAAGGGCGGTGGAAAGAGGCAGAAGAGCTGGAGGTGCAAGTGATGGAGACGAGGAAGAGAGTGCTTGGCAACGAGCATCCTGACACGCTGCTTAGTATAGGCAACCTGGCGGCGACGTACAGGAATCAAGGGCGGTGGAAAGAGGCAGAAGAGCTGTTTGTGCAAGTGATGGAGACAAGGAAGAGAGTCCTTGGCGATGAGCATCCTGACACGCTGACCAGCATCGCCAACCTGGCGTCGACGTACTGGAATCAAGGGCGGTGGAAAGAGGCAGAAGAGCTGGATGTGCAAGTGATGGAGACAACGAAGAGAGTGCTTGGCAACGAGCATCCTGACACGCTGCTTAGTATAGGCAACCTGGCGGCGACGTACAGGAATCAAGGGCGGTGGAAAGAGGCAGAAGAGCTGTTTGTGCAAGTGATGGAGACAAGGAAGAGAGTCCTTGGCGATGAGCATCCTGACACGCTGACCAGCATTGCCAACCTGGCGTCGACGTACTGGAATCAAGGGCGGTGGAAAGAGGCAGAAGAGCTGGATGTGCAAGTGATGGAGACAACGAAGAGAGTGCTTGGCGACGAGCATCCTGACACGCTGACCAGCATGCATAACCTTGCCTATACACTGTGGTCGCTTTCTTGTCACAAGGAGGCTATTGCCTTGATGGAACCATGCTTCCAGTCGCGTCAGCAAGTCCTCGGCGAACAACATCCTGATACACAATCGTCGCTCGAGACACTAGATAGCTGGCGAGCAGACTTAGGCCAAGGGCCTTTCTAGCGCTAATTGCATTTAAGTGTATGAACAATAAAGAGCCTAAAGCTTAATTAATTATTGATTTAAGGGTGGTAATAACGTTAATGCAGTAGTAAACATTAAAATCTAATAATTCTATAACGTACCCCACGGGCGAGCGGATCAACGGGCGAACGAATCACTTTTGCCAAGCCCCCACCAAAACTTGACCCATCATGGCCCAAAACACCACACTTTGGTCCTGCACGGTACAGTACAGGCTGGAATATCATTCAGAGACCTCTTCTACATCAATCTTGCACGTTCGCGCGTTGTGTCCTGTCTGATTGCACCTTCCACAGCGCCGTTGGGTTGGCTCGCCCTCTTGAGTGCGCACCTGCTTCTTCGCCCTCTTCCCATCACCACGCGCCCCAAACTCCTTTAGAGCTGCCAGCCGCTGCCCATCTTCAACTATTAGGGTCCCTTCCTTCTGAACTCGCTTTCTTTTATGTGATTTTCGTCGCATGGCGGCCTCGTTAGCCGCTCGAAGCTCCTTGATTTCCTGTTGAGCTAAAACCAGCTTGTGGGATAAGATTGCTCCCCCCTTTGCGTAGTGCTCAAGCGCGCTTAGAACAGAATTTGGTGAGCTGCCCTGCTGCCTCTTATACTTCTCTCGAATCAGAGTTGATTGCGACCCAAATTCCAGGGTGTTGCTGGGGGTTTGCGACTGCCAGGGTACGTTGTTGGTGGGGAGTGGTGGTGATGGAGTCCGAAGCTTCACATTAAGGGCTGATATGACCCGTTCTGGGTCAAAGGGGACCAATCCAGCACCTCGAAACCCTCCTTGGATATTGCTAGAGGTAAACACCGCATTATAGGCTGCTTTGAAGCATGGCAGGAACTCAGTCTTTGTGATGTGGCTGATTCGGTTGCGCATAAGCAATTCGGCTTGGCGCCCGTACGCTGTCTTCAAAGGGGCAAAACAGCCCACATCAAGTGGCTGCAGAAGGTGCGATGAGTGCGGAGGCATACATAGAGTAACAATCTTGTTATCCTTGCAGTATTTCTGGAATTGGAGCGATTCGTGGCTCTCGTGGCCGTCAATAACCAGCAGTCGGTGGGTACCAGCAGTACGCTCCTTTGTATGCGCGTCAAAGTGCTTCAACCACTCAAAACCAAGCTCATTAGTAGTCCAGCCGTTACCGGAGACTGCAATAACCCAATCCTGGGGCAGGTCTTCCTCCTTGTACCAGCCGGAGAGGTGGTGGCGCGCCTTGAAGATAACAAAGGGTGGAATGGCCCATCCTTTGGCATTGATACCCTGTATGACCGTTGTCCACTCCCGGTTGCCTGGCTGGACTGCCTTTGGCCTTCCTCGTCTCTCTGAAGCTGTAACAACTGCTCCCTGGGAGATCTGGCCCATCATGAAGCCTGTCTCGTCAAAGTTGTACGTGTCGTCATCTAGGATACCATACTTGGCTTTTGTGTTTCGCACCAGGGAAAACCAGCCCTGCACAACCCCAGAATCCTCGCAGAGGGCTCGCTTGTAGTCATACCTGCGATTAAACTTCACTTTGAGCTCTGGTTGACGCTTTACAAACGTACTGGGCCAGTTTGTGCCAATAGGGCCCAGATTGCGCTCTGCGCGCAGAGAATTGGCCATTGCAGCCACATCTGCCAGCCAAGGGCCAAATCCTCGCTCTTCCAGCTCAAGTATGTGATTAACAATCACCTGCTCCTCTAGATCATCCAGCCCTCGTGAGTTGGGCATAGTATCGCCTCGTGAAGGTCGTCCAGTGAGTCGATGGCTTAGTGTAGCTTGAGGAACGTTGTAGATAGCTGCAGCGCGTCGCTGTGAGAGTTTCGCGTCTTGTTTAAGAGCTTGAAGCGCAAGCTGTATTTGAGCTTCCTTTAACGCGTTAAGATTAGGTTGTTGTTGAGGCATTGGTATGTAGAGGATACTTTGGTGGGGGCTTGGCAAAAGTGATTCGCTCGCCCGTTGATCCGCTCGCCCGTGGGGTACGTTATAACTAACTACAGCTTTGATGCATTTACTGTAGTAAGAAAATTGCGCAGGTGTAACGGAATGAGCACTACTAAGGAAACGGATAACTACACGACCGGGAATAAGAGCTGTCCAAGGTTAGGTGATTATTAGAGCCGCAGCCCTCGACCACAGCCCTCAGCCACAGCGCGCACTATCTATGACAGATATCTCAGCACGCTAGAGTGAGCTACTGCATGCCAAGGGGCCGCTAGTCGTGCACGTTTGGTCAGACTCGTATCGATGATCTTGCTGTTCGCGCGGAGAAACTGCCGGGAAGCACACTCCATACCCCGATTTAACCCTCTCAGCCGGCAGTCATGATCTTTCACATATTGGCTTGCTTTCTAGGCCACCGAGCACTACATAACCACATGCTGGCGCAAACGAACAGGGGGGTATCAGAGGACAGTTGATGGACGGTGCTGACAGAACGAACAACAGCGTGGTCAACAACGCGCTTTTTGGCGTCGGACGCTGATGTGCTGCGAGAATAAGAGCTGCAGAATGAACACGCATTGTATTTGTCATTGTACAAGTGTGCTAGGAATATTCCGAGCCACCGGAAGGAAAAGTGTCCCGGCACACAGTGCGTCCCGGCACGCAAGGATTGACATTACAGCACTTTCTTTGCTCTAGGACCCTTTATCGCGTACTTCGTCATGTCGGACAGCCATGATAGCGGGCCGCCTCTGTGCACGTCCCACCACAGCGCATGCACCGGCAACAAAGCAGGCGAACTTCGAGGCTTAACTTTGCAAACGCAGACCATCTCAGAACCGACCTACACAGATCCAGCGACTGGAACGCCATGTTTTGAGCACAGTGAGTACTTTAATAAACAGTCCACGAAAGTGAACACTGGGCTTCACCTTGACGGAACATTCAATGACGGCGGAGACGTCGCCAAGCACTGCAGAGATGAGCATCTGCCTAACAAGAACGCTCCCGTCATAAATGTAGACTTTGGCCACTTCAGCGTACCCTCTCGTAGTTCACCAGTGGTTCTGACCCCTCCTTCAACCAAAGAGCTTGTCTGCGCACTTGTGCACCCACCCGCATACGCCTTCCTCCACGGCGTACTCTCGATCCAGTGGGTTATAGGCTGTCTTTTCGTGTTCCGAGTTTGCGACGAAAGACTTGTGTTAACAGCTGAGTCGAGTGTAAGGACAGAAGGACGATGTCTGGGCATGCCAGGTGTGTATCTGGAGTGGCTGTGCGGCGATCACGAAGAATCGAGTCCAACTGAGCAGAGTATGCTGTTAACGAAAAAGTATTTCGAGTCGCTGTGCCGTGTGGGGGACGTGAGTAAACGTGGGTGATATGGTCTGCAGGTCAGCACCACCGAGACTGCATTGTATAGTCGCTTGTACGTTTTTGCATATATCTTCTTCCGTCTTTACATGTCTTTTATCATCTGTGTTATGTTATCTACATGTTCGCCGCCGATGTTGTACCCGTGGTAGTATTCCACACAAGATTGGTATGGACTTTTGACCCCATCCAAATCGGGACGACCTGACATTGGGAACTCCTCTACTGAGCTATTCTCTAGTCATCCATATATCGAATAACGGAATTTGTTACAGGACGTTGAGGATGCTCTCAGCACGAGCATCGCCTTCAAAAGTCTTGCGCGCTCCAAACCCGTGTGGTATCCAACCCATCTTGCGAATCCCCTCTTCTCTTCTGCATTAACAGACGCTATGAACGCATTTTTTTCAGCTGTTCTATTAAAGATCCTAGAGCTACAATGTTATCTGCATCATACGCCAGAACGGAAAAGTGGTCATTTCTTACAAGCCCAAGTCAATACGGCATGCTAACAGTTTGTAGAGTAAGCGTAGGGTCGTCAAATCCAGTCCTGACGCCGAATTTGCACCTACACTAGCATCAACCACACCTGTGTACAATAACTTTCCCAAACAACAATGCAATTAATCGAAATGGCGTCTGCTTCTTCTTCTTCTTCTTCTTCTTCTTCTTCTTCTTCTTTTCTTCTTCTTCTTCTTCTTCTTCTTCTTCTTCTTCTTCTTCTTCTTCTTCTTCTTCTTCTTCTTCTTCTTCTTCTTCTTCTTCTTCTTCTTCATCTATGCCCTTACCTACGTCTCCAGCGCAGGGAGCCAGGATACATACCGGCAAACGTATTCCCGTACGTCCTGTCTCTGGTTCTGATTTGATTTCGCCAGGCAGTAGCAGCATTACATTACCATCTTCTTCATATTCGCCGCTGACATACGTACTTCCATCTACAATTGGATAAAGTACTCAATCAACGCTGCAGGTGTACGTCCCAACATCGATTGTGCCCTTGCCCGGCACTTCAATAAACGATCCGACCGGCGTTGTTGCAAATTCCATGATCAACATGTTCAACTACGACCCTGAGGACAGTACGCCACCCAAAAGAAGACTGTCCGCTCATATAGACATTGAAGGAAGTCCAGCTGTTGAGAACCCAGATCTGTCGTCGGAAGGTACAGCTGTCTCAGGACACTCGTGCTTGCCGTAGATGGAGGAGAGCGCGCCAGCAGAACCTTCCTTGAGAACACACACCGCTCCATTGGCACTCGTGTCTCCTACATCGAGTTCAACCACAATGATTACAGCGTAACACGTTATCAAAATGAGTAAGGCCAGTAATACCGCAGATCCGACAATCACACCAGAGTATGAGCGGTGTCTCAGGGGATAGAGAAGCCAGTAAAATCACGCTCAAATTAGCACTTGAGCAAGACAGTAAAATTAGCGATGCAGCGATACAATTGATCAGAAGGCTCCGCTATGCAGACATAAGGGACCGAGATCCCTTGACGATCGAAGATTGACTAGAGGCAGCGGGTCTTGAAGCACGTCTACAGTCTCGGGGTAGGAAATAAGCAACCAAGTATTGTGAGCGATCACTCGAGTGGTTTTCGTGTCGAGAAAGAGGAGCACGAAACAAGTGTGGCTCCAGCAAGCCGTATCCCTCTTTCAGATACAGCTGATCACTACAGCAATATCCCGACAGCAATCGAAAAACCCATTTTGCTGCACACATCGATTCCCGGGAATCCGGACAGAGATGTTGCGAATCTTGCTTCGAGTGCTCTTGTACAGAGAGAGGCGAGTGGGAAGGGAAATGCACGCTCACACTCGTTCTCCTTCTATTCAATCCACTGGCAACGCATCGGTGCAACTATAGCGGCGTCGCTTGCGAGGCCGAAGGTTCGGATCATATGTAGGATGCACGCTCGATGTCCGGTAAAGGCAAGTCCGAGACGTCTTCCGTATTCTCGGTTACCAATCCGTTTCCTTGGCTGGACCAGTCACAAAGCGGCTGGATCTTGAAGTTCGGAACCCCGCATTTCGTGGTCGCCGCGATCTTTGCCGCCAACACCTAGCACTCTCAGCCTGCAAGAGATGTTGCCAATGTCACAAAGAGATCGCACGGTCCTTCTATGGGCAGTCGCAACATGTGCACTTTCTGCAACCACTGCAAGATTCAATGTCAAAGCCAGGCTAAGTCTTGAACTGCCCAAAAGAGTTGACATCTGATGTTCGATCTCCTCAGGGAAAGAGCCATACGGCTAACCTGTTGCGAATAGCGCCGGCAACCCTGACGGTCCAGCCCTACTCCATATCTTCAGCCTCACATTACGATTCCGGATTCAGACCTAGTATGCAACTAAATTAGCCATCAACATTCAACTGTGCCCGATTTAGATGAACAAGCGAACAAGTGCCGATCGCACAGCGCCACAAAGGTGCCAGATCTGTCTTACACTTGGCAAGACCTCTAGACCATCTTCCTAGCGTGCGAAATAGAGATGGGCTTCGCAGGCAAATGCCCTTGATCACGCTGACTATACCATAGGAGTGGATCCAGCATTGAACGGACAATGGAGCCCACCACGCGCTGCCTCGCTACCAGGTATGTAACCTCCGAGAACGCCGGACACATTGAGTCCAGATTCCCAGCCGTAGTTCTCAGCCACTCAATGGGATTGTGCACAATGGTCGTGCAGTCTTCCAGACGTGCTTTTCACACAAACGCCGAGACTAGAACGCAGGTGTTTAGCCTCGTCACGATTTTACGTGGGCGTCTTAGAAGTCGACCACTATGTATAAATACTGAAACCGCATGCGGAAAAGAAGCTTTATCGACATCTTCAAAAGCCTTACTTTCACTTCCACTGAAGAACCAAGTACCCGTCTATCTCAGGTCAAAAAGCACAGCTACCTATCTTCCTCTCACTTGATACTGCATACTTCTCGACAACTCAAAATGCATTTCTTAGCAGTAAGTCATTGATCTCGCACCCTACTTCGCTGTCCGACTAACCTTAGTTCTCAGATTCTGTCTGCCAGTGCCGCGTTTCTCAGCACCGCCTTCGCTGCTCCTGCTAAGGGAGGTACCGCTAAGGCTCCTGCGGTCGCTGCCACAGCATCAGTCACCGTGTATCCGTCGTATACATGCGTTGATCACAATACCGTTCGTCAAGCTCTCCCGGTGAAGATTCTTGGCGATGTTAACGTTATACAACAGCCTCCCACTAGCGATGGCACAGGGAAAACTTGGGAAATCGCCCAGGCCCAGTGCGTTATTGCCAATATTGTAAGTAGATTTCTGCCGGCGACGTTGGGTGACAACAAGCTGACCATCAAAGCCTGTCAATGGTGCAGTGACTGCACGTCTGACGGCTCCTGCCAAGTCCGGTGTTGCAGGCTGCTATCTTCAACTGTTCAAAGAGCAGGGCTGCGGAGTTACTCTCACAAATCAGTACCATGGATTCCCATTCAACGGCGTATCTACTGGTAACTCTGTTGGATGCGCTGCGCCACCCGTGCAGTCTTACGGTGCGTTTACAGTGGTTTGTGATTGATTTCAGAATGCGTGGCTTAGCAGTGATACTCTACTCCCTCTCAATATATAATTCTCACAACATGCTCTATCTTGATGAATGCCATTGGTATGCAGAGAAGGCTCCCGTGTGTACCTTCTTCTAATCGAACCTGAGGGATGCACATGCTTCCAAATGCACTGTCAGCTCCTTCTGATATGCTCCTACGAAGCTAGTGTTGTTACCCTCGTCAGACTAGGCGATTGTCATATCTGGATTGGGACGCGCATCGAAAGCAATTGGAGGGGTATGGCTTGAGAGCGAAGTCGACAAGCACCATCAAAACTACAGCTCTGGGAGACAGTGAAGCAATGTGCCAGTGCGCCGAAGATCTCAAGTATCTGCCAACGCTGATGATTAGCTCAGAGGTCACTTTCGAAGACATCGTCCCGTCAGGGTAATGAATCAGCAGAGCAGTGACACAACGCATCGCAGCCTGAAGATCATCTGAGAGACCATGTGCAGGTACAAAGAGCTTTGAGTAAAATCATCATGCTGCTGGCGTGACGTGTATAAACCGAGAGAGAATCGAGATTAAGGAGAGAGACGCACGAAAATGTCAAAGTCACTCTGATGAAGGGTGCGTACGAGGAGGAGATATAAGCGATGAGTGAGAAAGACATTTGCCTCCTCGCAGTTGCAGGTGTTCAACAGGGAGTTCGGTATACATTGTGGTTGTCATTATGAATGGTCGGAGAGACTCCAGCATCTGCTGTAGGAGAGTGAAGCAGCAACATGCTTACACGAACCAATTGAGTGGTATGAATTGGGCTCATGCGCAAGTCTGCAAGGCACTGCCTGATGTGGGTCCGCTCCCTTTCGGTCTAGCGTTTATCTAGCCAGCAGCAACAGTACCTACCTAAGCTTGCTCCGTGACCACAAACTTACCTCGCTATACAGTCTCTCACCACTGCAGCTACTGCATGTACAAATCCCCCCTCCTACTTCACCGAAGAGTAATCAGTTGCTACCATGCAATTCCTTACAGTCTTCGCCGTTCTTACCTTCATCTTCCACATCACGAGCGCGCTCCCATATACCGCTCAGCCTTTCCTCGATCTCGGTATATTGCCCATATGTGCTCAACGCTGCACACCACTGTTGGAGACTGCTTCTCGCTGTGTACCTCCGAACGCTTACTTGGGCACTGGTAATCATACTGCCTATGTCGACTGTTTCTGCCGCAACGAATGGCTTCGCAGCTTGAACAACGTCGGCGAGATGTGTGGTATCAGCTGCAGTCATGAAGACGAAACCTTGGTTGAACGATACTATGGTTCTCTCTGTGGCGTATCAAGTCCATACTGGACGCTGTCTCCAATAGTTTCTCCAACAAGCACACCAACACTTCCCACCTCGTCATTCCAGGCCAAATCGACGGTCTCCGTACCAAGTACAGCATCATCTACCTATGTGGCGACTGTAGCATCAGCTACCTCCTTGACAGCGTTACCACCGACTGGCACCACCTCGTCTGACGTTGAAGGGCCTTCAAAACATGTTGGAGCTCCGCAAAGCTGGTATATCTTACTACCTGATACGGATCTTATTGACTGGAATGCTAATCGTGAACAGGGGACAAAAGCACTGGAAGGTTGTTGTGGCTGGGGTTCTGATACCATTTGCGGTCCTCTCCGTCGTCATGGCCCTCGCAGCGTTGTACGCTTGGTATACTCGAGTTCTCTTCCGCAGAAGGCAGCGCCCAATGACTTCTGAAGAACGGAAGCGCAAAGAGGATCGACTCATGCAGGAGCGGCTTGAACAGATGGGCCTGATTCCGCTACAGACAGTAACTAAAAGCGTACGAGGTCGGCTTGGACTGCGAAGCAGTAAAGACTCAGCACCGGACCCGATTCGAAATCGACGGTCACGTCGGCACAATCTCAGTACCGGCACAACCGCCCCTCTACTGCCTCACTCGTTGTACAGTCAAAGCGGGTCTTGGTCCCCACAGCGACCTACCAGGGCTTGGACAAGGCCCAGCAATACCAGCCATCGCTGCCCATCTTTCCCAATCGTACCGCCGCTCCCTACTAGTCCATCAACCTCCCAGCTTCGACTACCATCGGATAACATGACCGCTGGGCGATCAATCACTTCTTTCGTGAAGTCAAATCACATGGCAGCACACCCAAGGCTTCCACACCATCGACCGGTACCTTTTCCATCAAATTTGGGGCCTTCGTTACGATATTACAAGGAAGAGCTGATGATGAGAGAGGGATCGATGGATAAAGATATCAGGCCAAGCTCTTTACTGGAGGGACAATCTGTACAGGAGGCTAAATTCTTTTGAGCACATTGTTCATGCATAGTCATGACATTGGTACTGACCAATGTGAGTCCAGAAACCCATTGTCTTCAAAATAACCGAGTATTCAATCATGTGTTTCGCCGCCTACTATTTGATGCTGTGGGATTTCGACGCGAAACCAAGTTCCCTTCTGCTGCTGGATCCGAGTACCTACATAAAGCTATGCTAAATCAATAAACCGAAATGATGTTCCTTAGGATGTGTGGTACGGTCCGTAGATCCACTCCCTGATGAGGAGGGCGTTGTCAATGGCGAGATGGAAGAGAAGCTAGATGGAATGGTAGCGGAGGAGGAAGGAGAATCCCGCTCAAGGTATCTAAATAAGAAAGGATTGTGTTCCTGCAAAGCGTTACATAAGTTTGTTCTAGAACACGAATAGAAGCAGGATCTAGCTTCGAGTTGAAGCCGCATTGTGACATAGCCTATCTCGTGCATCTTGAGAGTGTTTCTTTCCCTTACGATACTCGCTATCAGGAAACGTCAGTACGCAACAAGCAGGGCCAATGACGTAGCCTTAGTGTACCTGCTCTTGGCTCGCCCTTTTAAACCTCTTCTGGCATATTCCCTCCCCCAACATCGGCACACACACCCTCACACAGCCTCGCTTACATCGTGCATTAGTAAGTAATCGGCGTCTTACAGGTGTATGGTGAAGCCATTAACCTGACTGTAGCACTTGCCGAAAATAACAGCATCACCTTTCTGCACGCCACCGTCCTTCCAGCTCAGCAGACGATACCCGTGCGTGCTTCTCGGCTGGTCTGACATCCTGTGCTGACATGCCGCACCTGCAGCCGTCATTCTCATGTAGCACATCGCTTGGTGTGCATCGTGAGATTGGCGACTGTAGGTGCGGCATGACAGCATAGGTATCAGCACCGCGCGTGCCAAGGTATGCATCTCACTCTGAGCCTGTTTGTAGAAGTCTCACAAGTGCAGTTCCTCTCTCTCGATCGATGAATATCAAGGTCAGCCGAACAAACCGACTTCCCTGAGATGTCTGTATCACACAAGCGCCGTCCGTAAGCGTCGGCCAGTCTCGAACGCCGTTGTCTCGATGTCACTGGCACCTGCCAAACTCGAGTCACCTCACTAGCAATCGACCGACTTCTTGTCATTCCAGGTAACCATCCTTAGAACTGTCGCACATGTGATCTTCGTCTTTCCTGACTCCAGACTGACACAATCAGACCTTCCCTACGCACACTATGCGTGCAGGCTTGCCCACCACACATACCATGATCAGCATCAGGATCCGGCATTGCTGTGCTTGAAACCAGAAGACCCGACTAGCCTCTTCCCAGCATCATCGTTACACAGTACCACGCACAAAAGCAACGTTGTTTCGATCGTCGACTTGCTCGACTTCGGACTCAAGTCAAGCTCCGCTCGGTCAAAGTCGGCAAGAGCTTTGCACATTGACTATCATCTGTTCAAGTCTACAAAATGTAAGTGATCAATCACTTTCCACCCGGAAGACCTGATGGTGCCGTATGTCATAGTTATCTGACCACGAGAAATAGTACCAGCCACACCTAAATCAATGATCGCTCGGGACCATGTGCACACTGGCTTTTCACACATCGAATCTGGGAATGAATGGGAGGTCCTGTGTTGCTATTACTTGATTGTTGAAGCTGGTTACGTTGGTGGCTGTCGTGGCTGAAGGGTGGCATGTAGGAGATCCAAAGACAAGGTACATACAAATGGGAGTCTCTTGAGAAGAGTTCGTAACAGAACTGAATATGGGCATCGATGATTCTCAGGTCATTACATGTGATTTGCCGTGATAACTCGTCTCATAGCAAGAGCAGGCCATAACGCGGCTATTCAATGTGCGTATGCTTGCGACAGCTAAAATCAACCTTATGGTGTAATGTAGCCTTTTCTCGGTAGCGCATCTCACGTGCGCTCGAGGCAATCTTTTGGAGAGGCTGGGGAGGAGATTTTAGACGCAAGTGAAGCCCAGCTTGGTGCGCCAAGCTCGGGCCAGCTGAGTAGCCTCTTGCTGTATAACCTTTTGATCAACCCACCCACACCGACCATACCTTTGACTTGCGACTGCTCAAGATGTCTCCCGAATCGCTCCCCACCATCCCAAGGGCCAAGCTTGAAGAAGTTACTACTCCGACGTCTCCTGTGTCTAGGTTCAGAAGCTACTTTAAGCACGACGTACCGTCACGGGCAAAGCCTGAACAAGTCGCCACTTCGCCTTCCCCTACGTCTGCTGGTTTCATGGCGGGCGCTCTACCGGAAAACGAAAGCCGCTCCGACTACATCGCAGTGGATAGTATGCTCGGTGCCAGTACGCACGTGGCCGTTCAACAGCATCCTGTTCCTGCGACAGCTTCTGCGGCTGTCCTTGCTGCGTTTTATCCACTGATGCAGACAACGATGATTCCTACGCCAGACCCAAATCCAACTCCAGCTGCTGCATTCTCTGCCGCCTTCTCGACAAGAGCTGTCACACCTCCACCAGGAGTAAGCGCTTCACTTATCACAAGCAATTACCTGCTGACTCAATCCAGACGCCGCAGCGTGTTGTCATCCTAGGTCCTCTCCGCATGATTCGCAGCCAGTGCGTGGCAAATATCGACACCTTGGATGCGGTCCTTGTCTGGCTCGACCAGTACATGGGCACAGAGCTACAAACACCTGCTTGTACCGATACCATGGTCTCCAACGTTGTCTATGCCGTGAACATCCCGATGAGCGACGAGAACTGGCGCGACTGGAACGTAATTCTCGACCTGTTCCCTCACGCGTCTGCTTGGCAAAAGGCGCTCACATCGAATGAGCCATTCGACCAAGTCACGACGGATCATCACACTGCTAGGCTTTTCGTCGAGGATGAGCCGCTCGAGGCGCTGCTGAGAGATATGGTCGGACAGTACAACCTCGGTGCGCAGCATGAGCTTGGTAGACTATGAGACGAGTCTGGTCGAAAAGAGTGGTGGATATCATGGTCCCGCGAGCCTTATGCGAGCCGTTGGAGGAGGATTAATAGGGTGTGTAGACACACTATGGTTCGTAGAGGCTCTGATACACTTGGAGGATCAAAGCCATCCTGTAGCCTCTACGATATGCAATAGAAATATGACCATGACTCAACCACCTCCCAGCTCAAGCCGCACGTTCGTGAAGATACATCAAGAATTTCGAATTATCTTTTCGATTGCTCGCTCGTGCCAATGTGCTTCACGGGTTTCTCGAATCTTGCTCTCCTTCTACACTATCATCATTCTCGGCATCGTGATTGATATTGGCTGCTAGCCCGTGATAGAGTGGCTCGTCAGTTGAGAATCTTTCATGATCAGTGTTGATGGTCCCCGTCATCATGTTCCAGCACTGTGACGGGAATGCTTACCATATTCGCCGCACTGTTGAGTAATTGATAGATCTGATCAGAGTTGCACTGTTTCCGTGCTGATTTGCTTCATTGAGTGTGTGATGACTCGAGGTGAAGGCGAAGAACGAATGTGATCTAGCAAAACATGCTCTCACTTTTGCCAACGTGACTCCCAGCTTCTTTCTGTGACCGTTATTGCAATATCTCATCACCTTGTTTCCAGAAAACCTGTCGATCGTCAAGAACTTCCTTCCTGTAAGCTCTGGTTGGAACCCTTCACACTGCCTTCTCATCTTTGTCGTCCCTCTAACACGCGATAGGAGACTACGACATGCCCTCTCCCAACGAGAACGCCGCCGCCTCAGACCTGGGCATCTTCGTGATGCTGATGGCTACATTCTTCGTCATGGCCTTCGCGGCTCGTGGCATCGCTCGCCGGGCACTGTTCCCCCCAGTGCACCGATTCCTCTTGCGCTGGCAGCAAGCGCAGCAACGACAGCAACAGCAGCAGCAACTGCAAGAGCTGGATCGCCAGCGGCGCCTCCACGCCCACCTCGAGGAGGTCCGCTACAACGAAGAGGTCGCCAGAGTCCGCGATCTCATCATTCGGCAGCTACAAGAAGATCCGGAGTATCGGGAATGGGTAGAACAGCTCGAGAGCTATGCAGCCACGCGCCAACAGGGGCCCAGGGAGCAGCAGCCGTTCCAGCCTGCGCCTGGTTCGCTGCTGTACGAGTCCGACAACGAAGACCCCGAGGTCATTCGTGGGGACAACATGGCAGGACTGGACAGGCGGTAGGAGCTGGCAGTGATCTCAACCCGAAGGCGTACTTTCAGACCTGAGGGAGGACGACCTTCACATCGAGGAGGGGTCGACTGAGCCTGGCGTGGTGGTGCCAGGCCTTGAGATACTTGTGTGTAGTGTAGTTCTCTATAGCATTTAGGCATGTTGGAAGTGGGCTGGGCTGGGCGGACACTCTGGGTGGATGGCGACGGTGGCGGTCGTACGTCCTGGCGCGCTGAGTACCTCTTTGGATGGCCTGCTGCTGCTACTGACACTGATTCTGATACCGGTGTCTGGAGAGCCTCAACGTCCCTCGATAGACAAAATGAGAATCTTTGCTTCCCTGAAGTGTGTCAAAACTTGACTCACGTCCATATAGTTCGAAAGAGTGTTCTTTCTACCAGTTTTGTGACAAGATACCTTGAGGTATCCCTGATCCTCTCAATTATGGTGATTATAGTTCAAAGCTTCCCGTGGGCCGTTCGACTTGTGACCGGTGATGTTGTCTGTAGCTTGCTGCCGATGCTAGTGCCCCGATGGCGCACTACGAGCTTCACCGATTCACAACACCACCCCAAACACCGACTTGCGTCATGAGATCGTTCCTTCGTCGCTGTAAAGCCAGTTCTCTTATCTTATGAAGGTCACATGTGTCTTCATCGTGTTCCATCGAATCACCGGTCTGGATCAGCACATCTTGAGCACCTGCCTCCGGCGCCAGCTTCGCCCTCGTCGACGATGCAATCGAAAACACTGCAGAGATGCTCACATAGGAGCTTGTGCAAGAGGTCATCCGACATCAGTCAGTCCCTTGTCCCATTTCTTAAGGAAAGTGCACAATGTCGAGGGTTGGTATGACGCAGGCGTGCCTCCTCGACAAAGGGCGCTGGGGCGTTATGCAAGGTCTCTTTGTATCCTGAAAATGATCCGTATGCGCATCAAAGCGCTATCGCAAAGCTAATGTGTGCCGCCGCAGCTATCGTCACTGACCCACATGCAGCTCCCTTCTTCTCGACCGAATCAGCAGCCCTTGGCGACACGCGCTGAGTCAGCCCAACAAGCGAGCCGGCCGGATATGCTACGAAGCAAGTCGCGGTAATACAGAAAAGTGGGAACGAGATCAGTCCCGAGCTTCCTCGACTGGATCAGAACAACTGAGGCTGGATTTGGATCATGCCGGTGAATCGAAGAAATATCTACCCCGCCCACCTTCTGTCCCTGAGCACCAAAGGCGCCACGACACAATCATGCGAGCATCGATATTGGAGTGCAGGAATTATGGGGACTCGATGACAGCCCTAAGAGGTCACAGCAGCACTCTGCAGATCAGCACTTGCTCCGGACAACGGAAGAGGTGCTCATTCTTCGTGCGTGTGAGCGGACCGCTCCCAACGACCACGAGGGGCAACACTAGCCTCACAATAGCTGTCAACCGTGTTGAGTTGACGAATCTGGTATCAAGAATGCGCTTTGAAACCTCGACACGGTAACCTTGACTTCTTTGCTAGAAGAGTAGCGTCAGACAGAACCAGCCAACATCGACGAGTCCCCAGAATGCTGGCAATATCGACATGTTGAATTCCGGGAAGCCAAGGCAGACAAGCGCCCTCCAAATCGACAAACACTAGATCTGTCGATGCGACGCAAGCGTTCCGCGCTATGTCGCAGTATGGTCATGCTCGCTTCATATCAAGAAGCCTGGACGTCGGGATACCGGGACCGTGACCCGTGGACTCTACACGGCGGATCGCAATTGTTGCGGACAGACTCTTGTTGTATGCAACGAGTGCTCTGTGGTTGATGACTTTGCGACATCGCAGGCGCTCTACGCTCGCCTCAAGCTACAGCATAACTAGGCTGTGCTGCCCCCAGGATGACACGGTGGCGACCAGATTGGAAAAAAGCCTGGCTTGCGACTCGAAACAACAGCTCGAGGTCAATTGCAAGCAGCGTATCATGCTTGAGACTTTTTCTTAGCTTGAAAGCAGCATCATCGAGCCGACCTTGAGGATGAAATTTCGTCCCATTGGAACTCTCAGAACCATTGCCAGCCCAACATTTGCGACTGGAAATTGGCAAATTTTTGGGTCTGGATCTCCTTCACAGTAAGACTGGAGGCAGGGATCATCGCGGCGTAAACATCCCTTGTCTTGGATAATCTTGTCGAGCCGACTTAGCGACACCATGAAAATCTACAAAAGCGCTGGAGGACAGAGACATGTACGGCAACAAGTCTTGTTGCATGCAACATTACACGCTCTCGTCGGTAGGCAGCACCAAGCATCCGACGTTGCGATGAGCAACCACTATGCATTGCTTGACCCATATTGTAGGGAACGCAGCCTGACTTGTTCGAGTCGAGCTTGAATTGAAGCCTCCGGCCAGCATTCTCTCGAAGACTCAGTCGGTAGACTACAGCTAAGAGATTGAAGGCCAAGCTGACCAAAATCATCTTGATACGTGCAAATCAGCGAGACAACCATACAGAAATCCAGGGGGCTTCTCGGTTGCGGTGTTGCCGATTTGACCACTTTTTTGTGTCCTGCAAGCTCGGAGAACTAGGAGGCAGATCTTCTTGCTGAAAGGTTCAGCTACCAGTCCCACAACACTCGAGTGGCGTGCTCATCGACAGTCCAACTTCCCCGCGACGGCAGCCTCGAGCCTCTCTGGCTTCTCCCTGTTTCGAACGTGCTCATCTTGTGATAAGGTCGGACATGGATCAGGTCATGCCGTCGCAACGTGAGTCTCGCTTGGTAGCCTGGGCTCATGAGACTGTGTGACAGGCACTGTTGACGCATAGCGCGCCTCTCTGCGTATCAATACTGGCTGCGAAAAGGTTTGGCGAGATGCAGGATGAATTGATACCCTAACGCCTCCATTCAAGACGATTCTGGTCCAGAGAGGAGAAAGGTCAAACCACAATCAGATGGGGATGCGAGGATCCCGCCTGTGTGCACTTCTTGCTCAAGGGCGCAACAAAGATAGACGCCACAATGCATCCCTTGCTGTGAGTTTTGACCAATGGCGCACGGACAAGGAAGACAGAAGGGCAAGGAAGAACCGATCACCACCAGAGTCGATGGTGTGGACAATAACGGAACCAAAAGATAACGCTGGGGCGCAGTAGACCGAGAAGAGCGGTGCATGGCAGCTCCATAACTGCCACCGCGAGCGCGGCAGCCAATCGCTCGAAATTTCTTTCAAAATTTCAATGCATCAACCGTCGATACCTCCGGAAACGACCCCCGTGACTTCTCAGTTATCGCATTGTCTCAATGTAACGGTCGTACAGCAACCGGACGGCACGTATGCGACTCTTGAGCAGACCCCGAGCAGAGACTGTAGTCAGGCGACCGACGAGCTTCCTTCAGGTATCAATCGGGTACCGATCAGGTACCATTCATAATGTCCCCAGCGTAGCTTTGGGTTTGGTCCTTGTCAATGAGAAGTCACATGACACATGGCCCTCGGACTGGAACATTCGAGCTTCTGCACCGCAGCCAGGTCGCGGAGAGCGGACTGTGTACTCCATACCCGACCAGAATTCATCACTACGGACTATCCCCGAGCTAGATTGCAGGTACTCATATCAAAAACATGTGATATGCATGGAAGGGGCAGGATGCACATGATGGAGGGGTCTGATGTAATGAAGAAAAAGAAGCACAAAAGTAATGAGATGATGGTGTTGAAGATGCGACGTCGAAGGCTCGACAAGGATATCGACGAAAGACACGCGTGAAGAAGGTGGGACGAGACAGCGTCAACGACCCAACAGGAGCGAGCAAATGTTCGTGGGAAACAAGAGATAAGAGAGTACGAACGTGAGGAAGAGAGTGTACGGGGAAGATATAGAGAAAGGAAGATAGAAGAAAGAGAGATGAGAGAGAAAGACGAGGGGGAGAGAGACGAGAGAGAGACGAGAGAAAGGCGAGAGAGAGGCGAGAGAGATTGCGAAGACGGGAGAGAGAGCTGGAGGATTTGAGCTCATAAGCTGATGATCGACGAAGAAGGGTGAGATGCAGAAGCCAACACAGGAAAGACTGAAAACGATGCGGTATTGCAGAACAGGCAAAGATCTAACGGGAAACTTAGGAAGAAGACCTGGAGTGAGGCGAGATGATTTGCTGAAGTAAGTGACGGTGAAAAAGAGAGATAAGTAGAAGCAAGAGCGGAGGTACGCGATGGTAAAGCACTCGATGAGGTACGTGATGATGAGGTATGCAACGATGAAGCAGAAACAGCTGAAAGAAAGAGATGGAGCAAGGAATGAGGCAGAGTAGGAGACGAAAAAGAGCAAGAGTTGAGAAGGGCAAGGGATGAAGAATGGAAAGAGATGCTGAAGTGTATGCGAGGGGCGGGTTTGTGGGCTCGATACGAACAAGCGTTCAGGTAAGCTCGCGTACTCGATGGCTGTCAGTAACTTACACACGTCAGATGCGACATACCTTGATGGCCAGCAGCATCCAGATCCCAGCACGAGATTTGCTACATTGTCCAGGCGATGGCAGTTGATGGCTAGACAAGTTCAGTCGATCAGGCTGTGGTGAGTCTTCAAGCAAAATGTGCATCAAAAGTAGGTGCAACTGCATGAACCGAGTGCCACTCTTCCAAGGAGTGGTCTGGCAATGACACCGGCATCGTAGTCGCACGCGCTGTTCGCTGCTGTACAGACTTTTCATGGCGCACACAAACACGCCGGTGTGGGTAGCTGTTGATGACCATCTCAAACACTGCCGCGCTCGCTCTCAACATCTTCGCCAACATTCGTCGCGCCACGAATCTACTCAATGTCTCCTAACAGCTGACGTGTCAGGGGACCGGTTTGCATAACATACGTACACGGGGCGTGCCAGCTCCGGGTCCCCCCAGCCGCCGGCACAGGTTGCTCATCTAAGCGCGCGCTGTGCCTCAAGGGAGACCGTTCGTGACAATGACCTTTTCTGTAGAGGTTGAACCGCCATCGCCATGTTACCTTTCTGTATGTAAGGAGGCAATGAGATAAGAACGTGGTCGAGATGTGTGAAGAGAGGTTGAGTGCCAACAGCAGCTTTATCGAGTGTTGGAAGTATCGCGAGAAGGAGAAGATTGTCAGGTCGACGCGAACTACGACCAGAAGAGGCGTTGGTGAGCTGAGCAGCGAGAAAGAATTCGATCGATATGAAAGACGCGTTTGTTGAGATGATCGACATGAAAGAGATGGATACCGAGATGCGAGCAACAGAAGGAACGACTACTCCCTTACCGAATAGGCTGTTCGATTTGACTGCTGACGATCGAGACGGTGGATGGGTATGGCTTGTGTGCAACGTTCAGAATCACAAAGCGGCGTCGATTGCGCGGTCGCCACCCGACATGGTCATACTCTCTTTCTGCCACAGCACGAAAAGCTTGACCATTCAGCAAGTACCTTGCGATCCGAAGCCATCACCAGTATTCTTGGGTAACGAAGGACCTGCGCTGGCGGGCATTGACTTGTCTGTAGATGCTACCGTTCAGCTATGTCCTTGTGGTGTTGAGACGTCGAAAAGGCGTTTAGGTTGTCTGATTAAACGTCGTGGTCGAGCTCGAGGCTTCCTTTCTGACTGAAGCATTGCACAAGGTATGTCTCGAGACATGTCGTGGAGGCGGGGCTGCCGCTGCCGCTACCGCAATGGCGGCTGCTCGCAGGTAAAGTCAGCCAATCTGCGAGAGACTCTCATGGTATTTTCGGAACTTCTGGGAACTTACTGCAGTAGGTTTGAGTGCCTGGCATCGTTGAAGAGGCTGCGAAAGAGTTGTCGCTTTGCTGGCAGTCTGCCGGAGGCCCGCAGCCGCCGTACAGGGCTGTAGTAACGACGGCAAGCTTGGTTGAAGCTATCACAGTCGACGCGAAGCTGGTCAAGGCCCTCAAGAAGCTCTTTGGTAAGTAAAAAGGCCAGGCAAGGTCGTGCAAGGCCGATGTGCTCAGCCGAAGGAAGCACGAAGCTTTACCAAAAGGAACATGGAGCTGCCGACACGTCAAGCAGGCATCGCCGAAGAGAACTTGCTCAGAAGGAAGAGCTCCCCATCTCACATACGAGCGCGCCCTAGGATTAGGAGAGGACGGTGGGATGGTGGTGGTGGGGTGGTTGGGTGGAGGCTGCTGTGAGTGAGTTTGGCGACAGCTCACTTGGTGTTGAGTCTGGCGGCCAACCTTCGCAAGTGGCCCTCAGCACCATCCCCAGCAGCACCGCAACAAGGTGGCTGCAAGAGTTCGGAAGCTGCCTGGAAGAGTCAAAAGGGTATCATAAGATAGCCCAAAGCTTTCTAA